>NC_091282.1:825487764-825803598 GCF_032444005.1 Ranitomeya imitator | reverse complement strand
CGTGTGCTGGGAATGCCTGAACGAAACCGTCTTCAAGAGTTGCTGGTTTGGTAGCCAATATTTGCTCAAGGTTCTCATGTGGCATGATATTTTGTAATTTTCCTTTATATCGTGGATCCAGGAGGCAGGCCAACCATTAATCGTCATCGGTCATCATTTTGATAATGCGGGGGTCCCTTTTTAGGATACACAAGGCATACTCAGCCATGTGGGCCAATGTTCCAGGTGTCAATTCACTGCTTGTGCTGGGTTGAGGAGCACTTTCTTGCAAATCAACATCACTTGTGTCCCGCAAAAACCCTGTACCTGACCTTGCAACGCTACTAGTTTCTATTGCCCCCTGTGAAGCATCCTCCTCCCACAAATATTTATCCCCATCATCCTCTTCCTCCTCCTCTTCGTCCGCCACCTCATCCAGGAGAGTTCCCTGAGCAGACAATGGCTGACTGTCATCAAGGCTTCCATCCTCCTCGGCTGCAGACGTCAGCTCCTTAATGTGTGGCAAACTTTGCATCAGCAGTATAATGCTCATGCTTATGATGGCGTCGTCTGCACTTACCAACCATGTGCATTCCTCAAAACACTGAAGGACTTGACAGAGGTCTTGGAGTTTCGACCACTGCACACCAGACAACTTCATGTCTGCCATCCAACTGCCTACCCGTGTATGTGTATCCTCCCACAAATTAATTACAGCACGCCTCTGTTCGCACAGCCTCTGAACCAAGTACATTGTGGAGTTCCACCTTGTTGCAACGTCGATTATTAGGCAGTGCTGGGGAAGATTCAGCGATCGCTGATGGTTCAGCATATGGCTGGAGTGTACGGGCGACTGGCGGATGTGCGAAAGTCTTCACACCTTCAGGAGCAGGGCTGGTAACTCCGGATAATTTTTGAGGAAGCACTGCACCACCAGGTTCAAGGTGTGAGCCAGGCAAGGTATGTGTTAAAGTTCTGAAAGGGCTTTGGCAGCTATAAAATTCCTTCCGTTATCACTGACTACCTTGCTTGCCTCAAGATGTACACTGTTGTGAATTCTGCTCTTGGGTTCCCTCCAGTGGTTGTAGGTGGGAATGCAGTTGTCTCTGAGTCGCAGTCTTGGCCAGGTGTATCTGCTAATTGCTGTTCGGACTGGGATATTTAAGTGTGCAGGATTCATTAGCCCTTGCCAGTTGTCAATGTTCCTTGTGAAGTGTTGGATCACTTTATGGCTTCTCCTGCCTGCTGCCAAATTCTGCAAAGATAAGTGTTTGGTTTTTGTTTCTGTGGCACACTGCTGTGCGCTGGTTTCAGTTTTATTCCTGCTCTGATTGTAGGATTCACTGGAGTTGCAGATTTACGCTCTTACATCTATTAGTTAGATGTAGGTAATTTTTGTTGTTTCTGCAGTGGATGTTTTTGAAGGGTTTTTTACTGACCGCACAGAACTCTGTCCTATTCTGTCCTATTTGGCTAGTGTGGCCTCCTGTGCTAAATTCTGTTTTCTGCCTGTGTGTTTTTTCCTCTCCGACTCACCGCCAATATTTGTGGGGGGCTATCTATCCTTTGGGGATTTTCTCTGAGGCAAGATAGTATTCCTCTTTCCATCTTTAGGGGTAATTAGTCTTCCGGCTGTGACGAGGTGTCTAGGTGTGTTAGGTACACTCCATGGCTACTTCTAGTTGCGGTGTTAAGTTCAGGATTGCGGTCAGTACAGTGGCCACCATGTCCAGTGAAAGTTCTCATGCAGCTCCAAAGTCACCGGATCATAACAGTACACTGCCCAGCCATGAGTGAGTTTGCAAGTAGTCAGCCAGTACTTCCGAGGTGTGCCTGTTGTCGCCCAAACACTTAATTTCTAACACAGCCTGCTGATGCTTACCACTGTTCGATAAAGGGACACCTCGTGTGCAACACTGGCAGCTGCGGATGGAGTGGTCGTGCGATTGCTCTCTGTGGACGAGCTTTTGTTTCTGGAGGAGGAGGAGGAGGGGTGGCGAACGCCTACAGCCAACTGTTTCCTAGACCGTGGGCTAGGCAGAACGGTCCCACTATGGCTGTCCCCTGTGGACCCTGCATCCACCACATGAACCCAGTGTGCCGTTATGGACACGTAATGTCCCTGGCCATGCCTACTGGTCCATGCATCTGTTGTGAGGTGCACCTTTCTACTGACTGATTGCCTCAGTGCATGGACAATGCAGTCTTTGACATGCTGGTGGAGGGCTGGGATGGCTTTTCTCGCAACGAAGTGTCGACTGGGCAGGTCATAGCGTGGTACTGCATAGGCCATCAGGGCTTTGAAAGCTTCGCTTTCTGACTCCCTCCACAGGGCCGTGGTCACCACCTGGCACAAGCACCAGTGCGAGTGCCCTTTGCCTGGACAGGTGGGTGAGCCCACTCTTGGGCGACGGCACTGGTACAGGGTCCCTCATAGTACAATGAAGTGTCTCTGACGGTGGTGGTGCACAACCAACGTCAGACACACCGTCGTAATATGAAGGGCCCTGTGCCAGTACCGCTGCCCACGAGAGAGTGTTCCCCCCAGCTCGAACAGTGCTCTACCACTTGCAATACTTATCTCTCCCTGCTCCACCACTGTGTAGTCTGTGCTGTTAAATCCTTCAATAACACTGCCAATACAAATTTGTTGAAATGATAGATGATAGTTAAAATATACAGGGGCCCTGGCCTCCATTTTGACCAGTTAATACTTTGTGCCTACTACCACTGTCTGCTACTCAGCAGAGGAGCCCACCCCAGTACCTAGATATGCCGCCTGTTTAGTCCTGCTACCAATTTTGAACTGCTTTTAGCCTACTTTTGTATTTGGGCCTACTAACCATGTCTGCGCCACTCATTACAGTTGTCCTCCACTGAACAAAGCTAGGCCGCCTGTTTAGTCCTGTTACCAATTTTGATTCAAGAAAAAGACAAATATCTCTCCAATTATGCACATCTGTGCATAAATGGAGTGATACTTGTCTCTTTCTTGAATCATATAGTCGTTTATCACTCACTTGCACCCAATATGATATCTGATATAGTTTGTATACTACATTTATACTTCTGTGGTGCGCCTTGGGTTATTGCTTATCTGTTACCAATTTTGAACTACATTTAGCCTACTTTTTTATTTTGGGCCTAGTAACTGTGTCTGCGCCACTCATTACAGTTGTCCTCTACTGAACAAAGCAATGCTGCCTGTTTAGTCCTGTTGCAAATTTTGAACTGCATTTCGCCTACTTTTTTTTATTGTGGGCCTACAAACTGTGTCTGCGTCACTCATTACAGTTGTCCTCCAATGAACAAAGCAATGCTGCCTGTTTAGTCCTGTTACCAATTTTGAACTGCATTTAGCAATAGAAATGTATATACAGTATATAAATAAATAAATAAATAAATAAATAAAATATACACGCGATTAAAAAAACATATATATATATATAGAGAGAAAAAACCTTGTAAGTTAAGGTGCCTGTGCAACAACAATATATATTGAGATAGTGCCACCTGAAGTATACTCTAAGGATAAAGTGCATATAATAATTGCACTTACCTCTTTGGTCTAGCTTTAGGCAGTAATGGCCGTGTTGATGATATATGCTTTGCTCTTTTTCCTTGGTCATTTTCCTTTCCCTCTCCACTATTCCTTTCTCTTCCTTCCCCTTCTTATTTTTCTCCCTCCCTCTCCTCTCCTTTGATTACCCCTTCCCCACCCCCTTTCTTTTTTCTTCTCCCTTTCCCTCCCCCTCTGGTGGTTCGGTTGTACTGGGTAATTTTGTGTATTTTTTTTTGTCTCGGGGAAGTTCGCCGGGGAGCATGGTGTGTTATACAGCAATATTGTTTATCGAACTTGTCGGTATACGATTTATTTTGTTATATATTGTTTTGACTTTCTTCCTTTCTTCAGTGGAAAGGACACGACCCGTTAAGGGGTTATACGGTTGGTCCAAACCGTGATATTCATGAAACGACTATACCCCATATCTTAAGTAAGAGTTTTTAATTTTCAGCTCCCCAGGGGTACAATTTACTGCTATATTCCCTTTTTTTTCTATTTTTGCATACTCTTTTTCTCCTCTTTTTCTTCTAATATGCTGCGCCTTGTTTTCTGCTCTTATCTCTCAGGTGGCACGATAGCTCCTGTTTGGGGCCTAACGGTTAGGTATTCGACGTCCTATTGAAAAATGGGTGTTAGGGCTAGCGGAACGCACCAAATAATAAGACTGATAGTGTACGGTGCGTTCGTAGCCCGGGGTCCACCGTGCAGAGATGGAACCTGCTGCTGAGTAATGACGGACTATATGGCGGTACTCATAAGTATACTAGCGTGGGTTAAACTTCACCCAACGTGAAGGAAGCGATCCTGTTGCGTCACAGGATCGCGGTACCGCACATAGAAGGCGAGCAAGCAGTCAGCGAACTTAACCCCAACTAGGATTGAAGTCCGATTAGACCACTTGCTGACACAACACCGCAACAGGGTGTGTTAGGCAACTCTTATAATTAGAGCACCGAACTGCGAACTGTGCCGTGCTGGCAGGCACCACTAAGCACCCAGACGTGGGTCAGGAAGCGCACTACTGGCGCGTGGCGCCGCACTGGCGGTCACAGCAATAGACGCTGATACGTGTGTGACACGTTGAGTGATTTGTCGGGCGCTAGATAGCAGCCATACTCCATACGCGAACAGTCATACAATAGGGTAGGGGTATTTAATGAGCGACTTGCACTCACAACAAACACACGTATTCAATTGTACACTAGCGCATGGCCGTGCGGTCATGCGCAGTTTATATAATTGCAGGACAGGAAGTGGCCACAGAAACTTTGCCCTTCCAGGACCTGCCAAGAGGACCAATGGAATGCGCTGCAGAGCCAGAGCACATGACCCTGCGCAATCAAGGACTTAGTCCCAGGGAAGTCCGCTCGCCGCTGACCAGCACTGACTTTAATGGCAGGAGCTGAAGAAGCAGCAGTAACTCTCTGTACAGAGTGAGAGCGAGCAAGACACTGGGAGCGACGTCCCTGCTGAGCAGACTCCACTGCGGCTGGAGGAGAATGGGAGACCGCAGCGGAGACGGATCGAGATTCCCCCTGTGCAGCAGAGGAAACTCGACTCCTAACAATGGGTTCCTTAAAATTTGGTTCCCTAAATGTACGGGGATTCAATACTCCCCAAAAACGAAGCCATGTACTTTCAGATATGCACAAGCTAGGGGTTCAGATACTTTTTCTTCAAGAAACTCATTTTAGAGCTGACCGGATACCTGTTGTTGGGGGTAAACTTTATGATAGATGGTCCCATAGTTCCAACCCCGAATCGAGGACAAAAGGTGTCTCAATAGCCTTTTGTAAGAATTTAAATATCATATTGTTAGACAAGGTCATAGATGAAGGGGAACGCTATATTTTTATGAAAGTTAAAGTTGCTGATCGGATCCTGACCCTAATTAACTGGTATCTCCCGAACCGGGAACAGCCTAAGGTCTGCAAGTCCCTATTGTTGAAACTGTCTTCATTTGCGGAGGGCCAGGTTGTGATAGGTGGTGATTTTAACTTTGTCTTTGTCCTCTGGTCGGGGGGCAGTCCCATCGAGAAAGGTGAGAGCCCTACAAAAATTCCTACTTAAACTACATCTGATAGATGTTTGGAGAATCCTCAATCCTAGAGGTAAGGATTATACTTTCTTCTCTTCTCCACACAACTCCTACAGCAGATTTGAACTTTTTCTGGTCAGCTGGGGGGTCTTATCTTGGAGGCCTGATGCCAAGATTGGTAATATGGTTCAGTCGGATCATTGCCCTATTTTTCTATCCTTGGAGATACCCGGGCTGGCTGTGAAAAAATTCTCATGGAAATTGAATGGCAACCTTTTACGAGACACCACCTGTTTTAGTGATTTGAAATCTGACATTCCAGCGTTTGCCCATACTCATGCGTCAGATCCCACACCTCAGGCAATTAAATGGGAAGCACTGAAGTGCGTCATGAGAGGCACCTTAATCAAACATGGGGCTAGAATCAAAAAACTTCAGACTGAGGAAATAGACGCTTTGCTGTCACAAATTCAGACCCTGGAAAGCAGGCATAAGAATTCGAGGTCCTCTGAGACTTTGGTCGAGCTCACTACAAAAAGGCTTGAACTTAAAGGCCTGCTGGATAGACGGTTTATGGGTGACAAGGAAAGAACTAAAGGGTTTTTCTACAAAAGAGCTAATGTTTGTGGTCGCCCTCTAGCACGACTGCTTCATCCCAGATCGGGTCCCACCCTTATCTCATCACTTAAAAATGATAAGGGCCAACTGGTCCATAGTAATGAGGAGATCCTGGAGGTCTTCCAAAAGTTCTATAAATCCCTGTACAACATTAAGGGCAGGTTCGCTGATTTGGATCCCACCACGTTGAAAAATAAAATTAAATCTTATATGAATAGGATCAAGGTCCCGTCCCTCTCTGAGGCGGATTTGGCGGTCCTGGAAAAGGACGTAACCCCTGAGGAGCTGGCAGAAGCTGTTAAATCCACGTCCACCTCTAAATGTCCTGGGCCGGATGGGTTCACTCCCTTATTCTATAAATCCCTTCTATCTGACTTGCTTCTCCAAATGGTCCTCACCTTTAATGCGATTTCTGAGGAGAATAGTTTTACCCCCCAGTCTCTAGAGGCTCATATTTCTGTTCTGTCAAAGCCTAATAATTATCCCCTGCTGGCGGGGAGTTATAGGCCAATCTCCCTGATCAACGTCGATGTAAAATTATTTGCTAAGGTATTGGCTCACAGATTGTCGGGACTTCTCCCATCTATTATCGACCTTGATCAGGGGGGCTTTGTCAAGGGCCGGGAGGCGCGGGACAGCATTATCAGGTCTCTTCTCCTTATTGAGAGGACCAAGATGCAAAAGTCCATTATTTGTCTTCTGTCGATTGACGCGGAAAAGGCCTTTGATAGAGTCCATTGGGACTTTCTACGGGAAACCCTGACCCACATTGGCTTACAATCCAATTTCCTGGGGAAAATTATGTCATTATATTCAAAACCCTCAGCTCGTGTTAGAGTCAATGGATCTTTGTCCGATCGTTTTTATATTCAGAAGGTACTAGACAAGGCTGCCCATTGTCGTCCCTATTATATGTTTTAGTTATTGAGCATTTGGCTAAGGCTATCCGAGTTAATGACAGTATCTCAGGGATTCAGGTTGGAAACTCTAACCATAAAACGGCCCTCTTTGCCGACGACATCCTCCTCTTCGTCTCTGACCCAGTCGTCTCTTTTCCAGTGCTTATGAAGGAGTTCGAATACTTCGGGGATTTAAGTAACTTCAAGATGAATTACTCTAAATCTGAGGTCTTAAACATTTCTCTATCTTCTTCCATGGTGGCTTCCTTGAAGCGGACCTTCCCCTTCACATGGCAACAGGATCAGATTTCATATCTCGGGGTGAACCTCACCTCGGATCCTCTTCAATTATTTTCTTTGAACCATCAGGTCATTTTGAACAAGGTGGGATCCCTTCTGGAGTTTTACAGCCCATTGAGGCTGTCGTGGCTCGGTAGGATTCAGGTTGTTAAGATGGATATCCTGCCAAGATTTCTTTATATCTTTCAGGCGATTCCCATTTGGCCACATAAATCGTTTTTTTATTAAAATACAGTCCTTGATTTCCCATTTTAACTGGAAGGGTGAGTTACAAGGTTTTATCTAGGCCACGTCAGTTTGGTGGGGTGGGTCTTCCCAACCTCCGAAGCTATTGCAGGGCGGCCATATTAGTTCGCCTCTTGGACTGGAAATATAAAATTAAATTTAAAAAATGGGTAGAGTTGGAACAAGAATGGTCCGATTTGCCTCTTCATTATCTTCAGTGGATCCCAAAGCAATATGCTCTTCAACGGGGGAGATTTTCTTTCCTAACCTCAGAGGGTATGAGGGCATGGTACTGCAGTGGTGTGAAAGGGTCTGCTCCTTCTGGGGCCAGCCTTCTTACACCTATTTTTTGCAACCCGGCATTTCCTCCGGGCACACACATGAAAGCCTTCATGGGTTGGAAATACGAGGATGACATACGGGTTGGTGATATCTTAAGGCGTGGCGAGATTCCCACCCTCTGCTCCCTCCAAACCCAATCTCCCTCCACTAAACTTCTTTGGTGGGAGTACTTGCAGGTCCGGTCCTTCCTGGCCTCTTTGAATTTGCCAAGGGGTTCACACTGTAGACTCTCTCCCTTGGAACTGTTGTTTGCCGGTGGAGACGCCCCGAGCAGGTGCATCTCTTCCCTCTACTCAATTCTTTCAACACCTGACTCTGACACAAGGCTCTATTTCCAGTCTGCTTGGGAGAAGGATTTGGGGCGGACTTTGTTGGATGAGGAATGGGAGCGTTGCTTCCTGATGAACCATAAACTACCGAGTTCCAGTGAGGCCTCGGAGAAGGGGTATAAACTGCAATATGGGTGGTACCTCACTCCTGACAGGTTACACAAATTTTCTCCCTCAATTTCAAACTGCTGCTGGAGGTGTGGAAATGGCATTGGCTCCCTTTTGCATATCTGGTGAGACTTCCCCTTGATTAGAACATTCTGGGACCAAGTGTTCCGAAATTATGGTTTGATCACAGGCACTGCGATAGCATTGCTCTCCATGATTCCCGGTTCGGTGGGTTCCCAAAAAAGGATATCCTCAAGTTTTGCCTAGCGGCTGCAATGACAGTGATCCCCCGCCGATGGAGAGACCCGGTACCCCTCCGATGTTGTGGAGTGGTTTTCAGAATTTGAAACCATCTTTAGGTTGGAGGAAATGGATGCAGACATTTCACAGACAAGGGTCTCCTTTTTAGGTATCTGGACTGAATGGATTTTATTTAAAGATTCTGCTCGTTTCCCTGACCTGTTTACCTGATACGCCTGTCTATTCTACAGTTGATTACTAAGCTATTTTTCTTTTCTTATTCTCATTATATATTTCTTTTCTTGAGCCCCACCTACTTGGGCTCCCCCCTCTATTTCCTCCTCTTTCTATCTTCCCCCTGAGTGAGCTGTTCTCCTTCCACCAGTTCGGTGTGATAGGTCTGTACCATGATTTACCAGTTACTTTTATAATACTATTTTCGTACATGTCTCGCTCTTGGGGACATGGGCGATCTGATTTTAGGTATGCTTTCTTTTATTTACGGTTTTGAAAGTCCTCACCTGTTGCGGGGGCAGGGAGTTTTTGCTTATAAATTAAAGTTACCGTAGTCATTCTGGAGGGTTTACTCCCTCTAATTTTTTTTTCTTTTCTCTCTTTTATGTAAGATTTATGCAAGGTTTGTGAATGAGTGTGTTAGGTGTCGAGTTCCCACTTCTGCACAAGGGGAATCTCGAGCCATCTCCGCTGCGGTCTCCCATTCTTATCCAGCCGCAGTGGAGTCTGCTCAGCAGAGACGTCGGTCCCAGCGTCTTGCTCAGTCTCACTCTGTACAAAGAGTTACTGCTGCTTTTCCTGCTTCTGCCATTGAAGTCAGTGTTGGGCAGCGGCGAGCAGATGCTTTTGGGGCTAAGTCCTGCTTTACTCTTTCTGAGCATGCCCAGGGCAAGATCTCCCATTGGAGATCGAGGGTCACATGCTCAGGTACTGCAGCACATCCCATTGGTCCTCCAGGAAGGTCCTGAAAGGGCAAAACTTTGGTAGCAGCTTCCCATTGGTCCTTTATTGGAAGGTCCTGAACGTGCTGCAACTATATAAGCTGCGCATGACCGCACGGCCATGCGCTAGTGTACATTTGTAAATGTGTGTGTGTTGTGAGTGAAAGTCGCTCTTTAAATAACCCTCCCTATTGGATGACTGTTCGCGGAAGGTGTATGTTTGCTATCTAGCGCCCGACTTAGCCATCAGCACGTAAACACACAATACAGCGTCTTATTGCTGTGACCGCCAGTGCGGCGCCTTGTGCTTTCACAGCGCTTTCCTGACCCAAGCCTGGGTGGTTGGTGGCGTTCGCCAGTGCTGCACTGCATGCACTCTCGTGCTTCTATTGCTGTCACTCTGACACCTCAGTAGCGGTGTCGAGCGCATGAGGTCTATGTACTCAAATCCTGTGTCTTGGGATTGAGTTCTGAGACTCGTTGCTTGCGCTCTTGGTGCGGTACCACGGCCCTGTGACGTAACAGGGTTCGCTTCCTTCACACTGGGTGAGGTTAGCCCATGTGTGTATTCACTTTGTACCGCCATATAGTCCGTCATTACTTGGCAGCAGGTTCCATCTCTGCACGGTGGACCCCGGGCTGCGAACGCACCATACTCTATCTGTCTTATTATTTGGTGCGTTCCGCTAGCCCTAACAGAGTGTTTTTTGTGTTACTCTTCTCGAATTGTATATTATAAGGAAAAGTACTTTGCTCATTGTCGTAGTTTTTAACTACTGTTTTTCTTGTAAAATTCTCTTCTCTTTAATAAAAATATATTTACACATAATTGCACTTGCCATAGGTGTGTATATATAGATGTGCAACAAGGAGTGCAAGTGCACAGCCACTGTGAGTTGAGAGATGATCAATACAGGTAAAAGCTCCGAGGTACTAATAGATCTACTGATAGATACTGAAAATAATCCTTCAATACGATAAAGATATAATGTCGGGTTTGGGAAGGAGATAGCAAAAGCCAGCAATTGAATTACTGGCTTTTAAGCTATCTAGCGCTGTATGAAATATTAATATGTATACATATATGTGTCTCACTGACATATATATATATATATATATATATATATGTATATATATATATATATATATATATATATATACCCCTATACTATGTGTAGACATTTGTTTTAGCTATTCTATTGTAAACTGTCAGTGTGATTTTACTGTACACCGCACTGAATTGCCGGCTTTTCTATAGAACACTGCTGCGTATTTCTCGCAAGTCACACTGCTGGTCTGTGTGTAATCCGTATTTTTCTGGCCCCCATAGACTTTCATTGGCGTATTTTTTGCGCAATACAGTGACAAACGCAGCATGCTGCGATTTTCTATGGCCGTAGAACACCGTATAATACGGATCAGTAAAATACGGCTGATAAGAGCTGGGCCATAGAGAAGCATTGTACCGTATGCAATCCGTATTTTCAGCACCTCTCTTACGTCCGTAAAACACGGTAGTGTGACGCCGGCCTAACCGTTGGTTTCAGGGTGGTAAGCAGATGAAAATGACAAGTCAATCCCGAGAGGCAAATTGTACTCCCCTATCAGACACAATAATAGGAGGGATGAGTGAGCACTAAAATGCTCAGCTGCTCGTTGCTAGAATTGAGCAATTCCTAAGGCTGCCGTCACACTAGCAGTATTTGGTCAGTATTTTACATCAGTATTTGTAAGCCAAAACCAGGAGTGGGTGATAAATACAGAAGTGGTGCATATGTTTCTATTATACTTTTTCTCTATTTGTTCCACTCCTGGTTTTGGCTTACAAATACTGATAATAAATCACATATTCTATCGTGTAATACCACAACAGAAACCGAAGTGAAATGAAAGGGGATGATATTTTTTAAAAAAGTAGTAATTTTATTGAAACACAATTTAAACAGTAATATAAAACATTAGACATGGGGAGAAAACGCTAAGGGAAGGAGGGGGTTTAAACCACCAGACTAGAGAGAACGAGACTGCACTGACCCAAAGAGGACTAGACAAATGTTTAGATCACTAACAATACTATAGGATGGTAATAAAGTATGAAAATTAGAGCAAACTAGATGACCTCATGCAAAGTTATCTGGATGTAGTACAAGGTGCGACCCCCTAAGGCATAGAAATATCCTATAAATGGATAGAAATAACCAGGCACCAGGTAACAGGTAAGTATCAATCTATCCCAAATACAAGGCAAGAAAGGACCTGCTAATGTAAAGGCGAATACTACCAAGCGCTGTTTCGCCGTAGCTTCTTCAATAGGGTCCTCGCCCCTATTGAAGAAGCTACGGCGAAACAGCGCTTGTCGGGCGCATGGGAACCGCGGCTGCACTTTCCCTCCTGCACTAGATACCTTCGCATTTAATTACAGGTAATGTACTCCCTGGCTACTTTACCCTATTTTGGCAGGTTTTCATTGTTGCACCCTATTAAGGTAGTATTCGCCTTTACATTAGCAGGTCCTTTCTTGCCTTGTATTTGGGATAGATTGATACTTACCTGTTACCTGGTGCCTGGTTATTTCTATCCATTTATAGGATATTTCTATGCCTTAGGGGGTCGCACCTTGTACTACATCCAGATAACTTTGCATGAGGTCATCTAGTTTGCTCTAATTTTCATACTTTATTACCATCCTATAGTATTGTTAGTGATCTAAACATTTGTCTAGTCCTCTTTGGGTCAGTGCAGTCTCGTTCTCTCTAGTCTGGTGGTTTAAACCCCCTCCTTCCCTTAGCGTTTTCTCCCCATGTCTAATGTTTTATATTACTGTTTAAATTGTGTTTCAATAAAATTACTACTTTTTTAAAAAATATCATCCCCTTTCATTTCACTTCGGTTTCTGTTGTGGTATTACACGATAGAATATGTGATTTATTTTGAGTTTTTGAAGTGACTTATAGCCTGTGTTCTTGCTAGGACTATGATAACATTACAAATACTGATGTAAAATACTGACCAAATACTGCTAGTGTGACGGCAGCCTAATACTCGCATGCTCGTTTCGAGTAACGAGTACAATGGAAGTCAATGGGAAAGCCTAGCTTTTTTTTGTCAGACCATTCAAATAGGTTTGGGGCCAGTGAAAATGTTCAAATGGATGGAAAAAGTGCTGAATGGAAGGAGAACAGCATGGGGAAGACCCATGGAAGTATCTCTGGCTTCCAAATCGCTGCTGAAAGCAATGGTGTCACATTTTTACTCCACTTTAACCCCTTCATGACCCAGCCTATTTTGACCTTAAAGACCTTGCCGTTTTTTGCAATTCTGACCAGTGTCCCTTTATGAGGTAATAACTCAGGAACGGTTCAACGGATCCTAGCGGTTCTGAGATTGTTTTTTCGTGACATATTGGGCTTCATGTTAGTGGTAAATTTAGGTCAATAAATTCTGCGTTTATTTGTGATAAAAACAGAAATTTGGCGAAAATTTTGAAAATTTTCCAATTTGCACATTTTGAATTTTTATTCTGTTAAACCAGAGAGTTATGTGACAAAAAATAGTTAATAAATAACATTTCCCACATGTATACTTTACATCAGCACAATTTTGGAAACAAAATTTTTTTTTGCTAGGAAGTTATAAGGGTTAAAATTTGACCAGCGATTTCTCATTTTTACTACGAAATTTACAAAACCATTTTTTTTAGGGACCACCTCACATTTGAAGTCAGTTTGAGGGGTCTATATGGCTGAAAATACCCAAAAGTGACAACATTCTAAAAAATGCACCCCTCAAGGTACTCAAAACCACATTCAAGAAGTTTATTAACCCTTCAGGTACTTCACAGCAGCAGAAGCAACATGGAAGGAAAAAATGAACATTTAACTTTTTAGTCACAAAAATTATCTTTTAGCAACAATTTTTTAATTTTCCCAATGGTAAAAGGAGAAATTGAACCACGAAAGTTGTTGTCCAAATTGTTCTGAGTACACTGATACCTCATATGTTGGGGTAAACCACTGTTTGGGCGCACGGCAGGGCTTGGAAGGGAAGGAGCGCCATTTGACTTTTTGAATGAAAAATTGGCTCCACTCTTTAGCGGACACCATGTCAGGTTTGGAGAGCCCGTGTGTGCCTAAATATTGGAGCTCCCCCACAAGTGACCCCATTTTGGAAACTAGACGCCCCAGGGAACTTATCTAGATGCATAGTGAGCACTTTGAACCCCCAGGTGCTTCACAAATTGATCCGTAAAAATGAAAAAGTACTTTTTTTCACAAAAAAATTCTTTTACCTCAATTTTTTCATTTTCACATGGGCATCAGGATAAAATGGATCCTAAAATTTGTTGGGCAATTTCTCCTGAGTACACCAATACCTCACATGTGGAGGTAAACCACTGTTTGGGCACATGGTAAGGCTCGGAAGGGAAGAAGCGCCATTTGACTTTTTGAATGAAAAATTATCTCCATCGTTAGCGGACACCATGTCGCATTTGGAGAGCCCCTGTGTGCCTAAACATTAAAGCTCCCCCACAAGTGACCCCATTTTGGAAACTAGACCCCCCCAAGGAACTTATCTAGATGCCTAGTGAGCACTTTAAACCCCCAGGTGCTTCACAAATTGATCTGTAAAAATGAAAAAGTACTTTTTTTTCACAAAAAAATTATTTTCGCCTCAATTTTTTCATTTTCACATGGGCAATAGGATAAAATGGATCATAAAATTTGTTGGGCAATTTCTCCCGAGTACGCCGATACCTCATATGTGGGGGTAAACCACTGTTTGGGCACACGGCAGGGCTCGGAAGGGAAGGCGCGCCATTTGACTTTTTGAATGGAAAATTAGCTCCAATTGTTAGCGGACACCATGTCGCGTTTGGAGAGCCCCTGTGTGCCTAAACATTGGAGCTCCCCCACAAGTGACCCCATTTTGGAAACTAGACCCCCCAAGGAACTTATCTAGATGCCTAGTGAGCACTTTAAACCCCCAGGTGCTTCACAGAAGTTTATAACGCAGAGCCATGAAAATAAAAAATAATTTTTCTCTCCTCAAAAATGATTTTTTAGCCTGGAATTTCCTATTTTGCCAAGGGTAATAGGAGAAATTGGACCCCAAATGTTCTTGTCCAGTTTGTCCTGAGTATGCTGATACTCCATATGTGGGGGTAAACCACTGTTTGGGCGCACGGCAGGGCTCGGAAGGGAAGGCATGCCATTTGGCTTTTTAAATGGAAAATTAGCTCCAATCATTAGCGGACACCATGTCACGTTTGGAGAGCCCCTGTATGCCTAAACATTGGAGATCCCCCACAAATGACTCCATTTTGGAAACTAGACCCCCAAAGGAACTAATATAGATGTGTGGTGAGGACTTTGAACCCCCAAGTGCTTCACAGAAGTTTATAACGCAGAGCCATGAAAAAAAAAATATTTTCTCAAAAATGATCTTTTAGCCTGCAATTTTTTATTTTCCCAAGGGTAACAGAAGAATTTTGACCCCAAAAGTTGTTGTCCAGTTTCTCCTGAGTATGCTGATACCCCATATGTGGGGGTAAACCACTGTTTGGGTACATGCCGGGGCTCAGAAGTGAAGTAGTGATGTTTTGAAATGCAGACTTTGATGGAATGCTCTGTGGGCATCACGTTGCGTTTGCAGAGCCCCTGATGTGGCTAAACAGTAGAAACCCCCACAAGTGACCCCATTTTGGAAACTAGACCCCGAAAGGAACTTATTTAGATGTGTGGTGAGCACTTTGAACCCCCAAGTGCTTCACAGAAGTTTACAACGCAGAGCCGTGAAAATAATAAATACGTTTTCTTTCCTCAAAAATAATTATTTAGCCCAGAATTTTTTATTTTCCCAAGGGTTACAGGAGAAATTGGACCCCAAAAGTTGTTGTCCAGTTTCTCCTGAGTACGCTGATACCCCATGTGTGGGGGTAAACCACTGTTTGGGCACACATCGGGGCTCAGAAGGGAAGTAGTGACTTTTGAAATGCAGACTTTGATGGAATGGTCTGCGGGCGTCACGTTGCGTTTGCAGAGCCCCTGGTGTGCCTAAACAGTAGAAACCCCCCACAAGTGACCCCATTTTAGAAACTAGACCCCCCAAGGAACTTATCTAGATATGTGGTGAGCACTTTGAACCCCCAAGTGCTTCACAGACGTTTACAACGCAGAGCCGTGAAAATAAAAAATCATTTTTCTTTCCTCAAAAATGATGTTTTAGCAAGCATTTTTTTATTTTCACAAGGGTAACAGGAGAAATTAGACCCCAGTAATTGTTGCGCAGTTTATCCTGAGTATGCTGGTACCCCATATGTGGGGGTAAACCACTGTTTGGGCACACGTCGGGGCTCGGAATTGAGGGAGCACCATTTGACTTTTTGAATACAAGATTGGCTGGAATCAATGGTGGCGCCATGTTGCGTTTGGAGACCCCTGATGTGCCTAAACAGTGGAAACCCCTCAATTCTAACTCCAACACTAACCCCCCCACACCCATAACCCTAATCCCAACTGTAGCCATAACCCTAACCCTAACCCTAACCACAACCCTAATTCCAACCCTAACCCTAAGGCTATGTGCCCACGTTGCGGATTCGTGTGAGATTTTTCAGCATCATTTTTGAAAAATCCGCGGGTAAAAGGCACTGCGTTTTACCTGTGGATTTTCCGCTGATTTGCAGTGTTTTTTGTGCGGATTTCATCTGCGGATTCCACACTGTATTTTCCGCACCATGGGCACAGCGGATTTGGTTTTCCATAGGTTTACTTGGTACTGTAAACCTGATGGAACACTGCTGCGAATCTGCAGCGGCCAATCCGCTGCGGATCCGCAGCCAAATCCGCACCGTGTGCACATAGCCTAATTCTAAAGGTATGTGCACACGCTGCGGAAAACGCTGCGGATCCGCAGCAGTTTCCCATGATTTTACAGTTCAATGTAAACCTATGGGAAACAAAAATCGCTGTACACATGCTGCAGAAAAACTGCACGGAAACGCAGCGGTTTACATTCCGCAGCATGTCTCTTCTTTCTGCGGATTTTTTTTTTACAACTGCTCCAGTAGAAAACCGCAGTTGTAAAACCGCAGTGAAATGCGCAGAAAAAACATGGTAAATCCGCCATAAATCCGCAGCGGTTTAGCACTGCGGATTTATCAAATCTGCAGCGGAAAAATCCGCAGAGAACCAGAATACGTGTGCACATACCAAAACCCTAACCCTAGCCCTAACCCTAACCCTAGCTCTAACCCTAACCCTAGCCCTAGCCCTAGCCCTAACCCTAACCCTAGCCCTAGCCCTAACCCTAGCCCTAACCCTAGCCCTAGCTCTAACCCTAGCCCTACCCCTAACCCTAACCCTAACCCTAGCCGTAACCCTAGCCCTAACCCTAGCCACATTAGTATTTCCAGCCATGGCCGATGATATTGCAGCATCAGCCATGGCTGGATTGTAATATTTCACCCCTTATAATAGGTGAAATATTACAAATCACTCTGATTGGCAGTTTCACTTTCAACAGCCAATCAGAGCGATCGTAGCCACGGGGGGATGAAGCCACCCCCCCGGGCTAAACTACCACTCCCCCTGTCCCTGCATATCGGGTGAAATGGGAGTTAACCCTTTCACCCGATCTGCAGGGACGCGATCTTTCCATGACGCCACATAGGCGTCATGGGTCGGATTGGCACCGACTTTCATGATGCCTACGTGGCGTCATGGGTCGGGAAGGGGTTAAGGAGTGACAATAAAACATTGCAAACGGACGAGAAATTGCTTTTTACAGAAAAAAAATGTTAAGAAACATTATTTTCCTGTATAATGACTTGTATACTGTATATGGTGAAATTTATAAAGGATTTAAAAAAAAATCATAGCTTTAGTAAGCCAAACTTCATTTTTTAATTAAAAAATTTCAGTTGAATTTATGAAGGAAGGAAGAACTGCTAAAAACGAGGGATTCAGAGGGACTCAGATACACCCTGTATTAGACAATAAAGGGAAGTTGTCATGCACTTTTGTTTAACATGTCATATATTTGAGGCTTATATATAAACTACCGTATATACTCGAGTATAAGCCAACCTGGGTATAAGCCGAGGCACCTAATTTTTCCACGGAAAACTAGGTAAGCTTATTGACTCGAGTAGAAGCTGGGTATGCATTGCCCCCTCATCCCTGTCCTGCTATGCGTGGCTCCCCCGTTGCTATGCGTGGCTTCCCCCATCACTGTCCTGCTAGGTGTGGCTCCTCTGTCCTGGTATGCATGGCTCACCCCCCATCCTGTCCTGGTATGCTTGGCTCCCCTGGTCTCATCGCTTTATGCATGGCTCCGGCGATCCCATTACTGTATGCATGGCTCCCCCGGTCCCTTCGTTGTATGCATGGCTCCTCCCCATCCTGGTATGCATGCTCTCGTTGGTCCCGGCGCCTGCAGCTTTTCCTGTGCTGAGCGATGATGTGCCACCGCTCATTAACGTAATGAATATGCACTCCACGCCTATGGGAGTGGAGACTCATGCATATTCATTACCTCATTCATATTCATTATCACGTGATCGCTCAACACAGGAAGAGCTGCAGGTGCCGGAAGATGCTGCGACGGCATGGAGGAGGGTGAATATAAGGTCTTCTTGAAGCTGGCAGCTGCAGGTGCAGCTGCAACTGTGCTCTATAAGAGAAATTAATATTCATTTCTCTTTAGCAGCTGCACAGTTACAGCCACAGCCGCCGGCTCCTGCCGCTACCCCGCTGCTCCCCCTCCTCCACCGGCTTTCTGGACAATGACTCGTGTACGTATAAGCCGAGGAAGGCATTTTCAGCACAAAAAAATGTGCTGAAAAACTGGCATTATTCACAAGTATATATGGTAAATGTACTCCAGACCACGGAATAGTTTATGGATGAGCAATTTAATATCGATAAGAGTTTGTGCACATGTTGTTTAAAATTTCTGCATCTATTGACAGGAAAAACGCACATTAAATCCATAAAAAATTTGAAACAAAGGTATTTTGAAAGTGTAGTTGATGTACTTATACAATTATATAAAGGCTTTGCAGAAAGTGGAAAGCCTGACAGAAATTATGAGGAAGCTCATCCATAGACCACTGAAAGACAACAGCTGGTG
Source organism: Ranitomeya imitator (assembly GCF_032444005.1). Classification (NCBI taxonomy): domain Eukaryota; kingdom Metazoa; phylum Chordata; class Amphibia; order Anura; family Dendrobatidae; genus Ranitomeya; species Ranitomeya imitator. The sequence goes on along the minus strand of NC_091282.1, from coordinate 825,784,867 downwards.
GACTTCATTAAAATATTAAATATTAAAAACATGTCACGTGCTGCTGTTATCTGGTGGTGTGGAAAAATGTGGGCTAATTCAGGCATTTATAATTTTTATGAGAGTTAGCTTGTCTGCATTCTCTATTGACAGGCAAAAGCGCCTGTCTGTTACAACACCCCCGGCGACACTAAAAACCCACTCAGACAAGACGCTAGTGGCAGGGTAGTACAACACCTCCAAGGCATAGAGGGACAGCTCATTGAAAGTGTCCAGTTTTGAGACCTGATAGTTGAAAGTCGCAGAAGAATTAGGGAGTATGGTGGTTTTGTCAGCCAGGAATTACTGTGTGTCTCCATGGCTTCTCCTCCTTGGTTTGGGCAAGAAAACTTGCCCCCAGCTGCTAGCTTTGTATGGTGGGAATTTTTTCAACATATTTTCCACAATTGGCTTCTTGTAAAGCACCATTTTAGATGACCTCTGCACCTCAGGAAGAAGAGATGCAAACTTCTCCTTGTAGCGTGGGTCTAGCAGGGTTAACTGTACTCTTTTTTGGCCAAGATAAATGTAACTTGAGGGTCACGGGAAAAGCAGCAGTACATTAAGTCAGCTGTTGTGAATTCTGTGGCTGAGTTCACTTCTGTGGTCACAAGTGGTATTGCAGTCTCTGGGCTTCCTCCCTCAGGTGTTTTGGTGAGCTCGTTGGCTGCCTTGCTATTTAGCTCCACCTGAGTCTGTCTTCCTTGCTCCTTGTCAATGTTCCAGTGTTGGATCTGAGCTACTGCATCTTTCCTTGGGCCTGCTGCTCTGCTAGATAAGTGCTTCTAGTTTGTTTTCTGTTTTTTCTGTCCAGCTTGCTATTAACTTTTGCTGGAAGCTCTGAGAAGCAAAGGGGTGCACCGCCGTGCTGTTAGTTCGGCACGGTGGGTCTTTTTGCCCCTTTGCGTGGTTTTCGTTTTAGGGTTTTTTGTAGACTGCATAGTTCTCTTTGCTATCCTCGCTCTGTCTAGAATATCGGGCCTCACTTTGCTGAATCTATTTCATTTCTACGTTTGTCTTTTCATCTTGCTAACAGTCATTATATGTGGGGGGCTGCCTATTCCTTTGGGGTATTTCTCTGAGGTAAGTCAGGCTTGTATTTCTATCTTCAGGCTAGTCAGCTCCTCAGGCAGTGCCGAGTTGCATAGGTAGTGATAGGCGCAATCCACTGCTGCTTATAGTTGTGTGAGGATAGATCAGGTACTGCAGTCTACAGAGATTCCACGTCTCAGAGCTCGTCCTATTGTTTTTGGTTATTGCCAGATCTCTGTATGTGCGCTGATTACTGCACGCTGTGTTGCCTGATTGCCAGCCATAACAGTACAAGGAGCCACACCAATGATTCCCAATAGAGGGAAAAAAGAAATCCTGACATCATTTTTTTTTCTTAGCTCTGTCTTCAGTCTTTTTTTTCCCCTAGACATTAGAGTGCTTCAGGACACAGCTGTGGACATGGATATTCAGGCTCTGTGCTCCTCAATGGATAATCTCGTTGTAAATGTACAAAAGATTCAAGATACTATTGATCAGAAATCGATGCTAGAACCAAGAATTCCGATTCCTGATTTGTTTTTTGGTGACAGAACTAAGTTCCTGAGCTTCAGAAATAATTGTAAGCTATTTTTGGCCTTGAAACCTCATTCTTCTGGTAATCCTATTCAACAGGTTTTGATTATTATTTCTTTTTTGCGCGGCGACCCACAGGACTGGGCGTTTTCTCTTGCACCAGGAGATTCTGCATTGAGTAATGTTGATGCATTTTTCCAGGCGCTGGGATTGCTTTACGATGAGCCTAATTCAGTGGATCAGGCTGAGAAAAATCTGCTGGCTTTATGCCAGGGTCAGGATGATGTAGAAGTATATTGTGGAGAAGATTTTGGATTCTCGTGTCTCTAGACGGAAACTCCAGTATCTGGTCAAATGGAAGGGTTATGCTCAGGAAGATAATTCCTGGGTTTTTGCCTCTGATGTCCATGCCCCAGATCTTGTTCGTGCCTTTCATGTGGCTCATCCTGGTCGGCCTGGGGGTTCTGGTGAGGGTTCGGTGACCCCTCCTCAAGGGGGGGGTACTGTTGTGAATTCTGTGGCTGAGTTCACTTCTGTGGTCACAAGTGGTATTGCAGTCTCTGGGCTTCCTCCCTCAGGTGTTTTGGTGAGCTCGTTGGCTGCCTTGCTATTTAGCTCCACCTGAGTCTGTCTTCCTTGCTCCTTGTCAATGTTCCAGTGTTGGATCTGAGCTACTGCATCTTTCCTTGGGCCTGCTGCTCTGCTAGATAAGTGCTTCTAGTTTGTTTTCTGTTTTTTCTGTCCAGCTTGCTATTAACTTTTGCTGGAAGCTCTGAGAAGCAAAGGGGTGCACCGCCGTGCTGTTAGTTCGGCACGGTGGGTCTTTTTGCCCCTTTGCGTGGTTTTCGTTTTAGGGTTTTTTGTAGACTGCATAGTTCTCTTTGCTATCCTCGCTCTGTCTAGAATATCGGGCCTCACTTTGCTGAATCTATTTCATTTCTACGTTTGTCTTTTCATCTTGCTAACAGTCATTATATGTGGGGGGCTGCCTATTCCTTTGGGGTATTTCTCTGAGGTAAGTCAGGCTTGTATTTCTATCTTCAGGCTAGTCAGCTCCTCAGGCAGTGCCGAGTTGCATAGGTAGTGATAGGCGCAATCCACTGCTGCTTATAGTTGTGTGAGGATAGATCAGGTACTGCAGTCTACAGAGATTCCACGTCTCAGAGCTCGTCCTATTGTTTTTGGTTATTGCCAGATCTCTGTATGTGCGCTGATTACTGCACGCTGTGTTGCCTGATTGCCAGCCATAACAGTCAGCCATGAGTGCCAACTTCCATACAGTCAACCCTTCTCTGTGTCAATCATGATGACGATGATCCATCTCCTGCTATTGCCTCTCTTCCTCTTCATTCCCATCCTCAGCCTACCCACATAGGAGAGACGGGATGAAGGTTGTGTTGCTACTAGCCTCTCTTGCACTTGCTAATAGCTCATATTTATCCTCTTCCTCCTCCTCATTATTACCCAATCCACACTGAGCAGATAAGATGAGGCTGGGCTGGCTACAATCTCTATGTTATGTCTTCCTCCACCCCCACCTGGTCTGCATGCAAAGCTTCACTTGTGAGCAATGACTGTTTAAGTAGGCACAGAAGCAGGATAGTTGCACTGACTATGGTGCAATTGCCTCTCGCCATCTTTGTGGAGTCCTCCAAGTCTTGAAGAAGCAAACAAATGTCAGAAATCAATGCCCAATCTTTGGCCTTTATGTGTGCAGGCTGACCAGAATACCGACGGGTGTGTTGGAGCTGGTATTCAACCACTAGACTCTTCTGCTCACAAAGCCTTTCTATCATCTACAAAGTGAAGTTTCAGCACATAGTGACATTACTTACCTGTCTGTTAGCTAGCATTTGCTGCACTGCTGCAGCACTGCCAGATCGGCGGCAAACAGTCAAAAAGTTCAGAGGACAAGCCGAGTCAAATACCAGGGGGTCACAACATGGAGAGCAAGTACTACAATGAGCAAAGTCACAGAGGAACACAGGAACGGGACCTAGGTAAACGGGCAGAGGACAAATCAGGGTATAACAGGTCAGCTGCTCAAGCCTGAGACAGAAATTATAACTGACACTGCTTGCAGGTAACAGTGGCCTGAAATAGCCAAACCAATCCCAAAATGAGGCAAGGAAGATTAACCCCTGCATGACCATCCCAGGGAGAGAATAATCAGAAACAAACCCTGGACTGGATCATGACAGTAACCCCCTCTCAATGGGGGGCCACTGGACCGCCATAACCACTCCAATGGACCAGATACTGAAGTGAATGGCGGAGCATCCGAGAGTCCTCGATCCGTTCCACCTCATACTGTGTCCGATCATCCACCAAAACAGGAGGCGGACAAGATGGAAAGTCCCCTGAGAAGAATACCCATAGTTGCAAAAGAGCCTTATGGAACACATTGGGGATCCGCAGAAATGGGGGCAAGCGCAGGCAATAGGCAACAGGATTAACAACCTCCAAATTTTCGTAAGGTCCAATAAATTTGGGACCCAACTTAGCAGAAGGAATCCTCAACCTTATATTCTTATTGGATAACCATACCTTATCCCCACCTTGAAATCCCGCCCCACCGACCGTCCTTTATCAGAAAAAAAATTATACTTGCCCTGAGCCTCCCCAATGTTCCTTTGGACCTCCCTCAACCGATGAATTGCAACATCAGCAGAATATATACCGTATATACTCGAGTATAAGCTGAGATTTTCAGTCCATTTTTTGGGGCTAAAGTCCCCCTCTCGGCTTATATTCGAGTCATACCCGGGGGTCGGCAGGGGAGGGGGAGCGGGGGCTGCATAATTATACTTACCTACTCCCAACGCAGTCCCTGCAAGTCCCTGCTTCTCCCGGCACTACAGCTTCTTCCTGTACTGAGTGGTCACATGGTACCGCTCATTACAGCAATGAATATGCGGCTCCACCTCCCATAGGGGTTGAGCCGCATATTCATTGCTGTAAATGAGCGGTAACTGTAACCGCTCAAAAAAGGAAGAAGATGCAGCACCGGGAGAAGCAGGGACTGCGCCGGGAGCAGGTAAGTATACTGGGAGGGAAGCGCTGCGCGATATTTACCTGCTCCTCGCTCCGGTGCGGCTCTGTCTGCAGCATCCTCTAGCAGTGACGCTCAGGTTAGAGGGCGCGGTGACGTAGTCAGTGCGCGCCCTTTGCTGAGCGTCAGTGCTGGAGACGGAGCCGCACGAGGAGCAGGTGAATATTGAAAGCGCCAGCGTCCTGAGCGAAGAGAGGTGAGTATGTGATTTTTTTATTGCAGCAGCAGCATTATATATGGAGCATCTATGGGGCCATAATCAACGGTGCAGAGCAATATATATGAGGCACAGCTTTCTATGGAGCATCTATGGGGCAATAATGAATGGTGCAGAGTAGGGTTGAGCGAAATGGATCGTTCATTTTCAAAAGTCGCCGACTTTTGGCACAGTCGGGTTTCATGAAACCCGACCCGATCCCTGTGTGGGGTCGGCCATGCGGTACGCGACTTTCGCGCCAAAGTCACGTTTCAATGACGCGAAAAGCGCCATTTCTCAGCCAATGAAGGTGGACGCAGAGTGTGGGCAGCGTGATGACATAGGTCCTGGTCCCCACCATCTTAGAGAAGGGCATTGCAGTGATTGGCTTGCTGTCTGCGGCGTCACAGAGGCTATAAAGGGACGTTCCCGCCGACCGCCATGCTACTGCTGCTGATCTGAGCATAGGGAGAGGTTGCTGCCGCTTTGTCAGAAGCAGGGATAGCGTTAGGCAGGGTCCATTAACCCCCAAACCGCTTGTGCTGTAGCGATTTCCACTGTCCAACACCACCTTTTGTTTGCAGGGACAGTGGAAGCTGCATTTTTTTTCCTCAGCGCTGTAGCTCATTGGGCTGCCCTAGAAGGCTCCCTGATAGCTGCATTGCTGTGTGTACGCCGCTGTGCAAACCAACTGCTCTTTTCAAAGCACAAATCCTGCTGTTCCTTCCTTTCTGCACAGCTATCTTGTTTGTTTGTCCACACTTTTGATGAAATTTGTGCAGCAGTCCACTCCTTGTTATTGCTGCCTGCCACACCTGGCTGAGATTACTGCAGGGAGATAGTAATTGTAGGACAGTCCCTGTTGTTTTTTTTTTTTTTTTTAATTCTCCCTGAAAAAAAATAAATAGTGGGAGATTAATCTTGGCATTTGTGCTTGAGTGCCAGTCCTGTGTGTGCCATCTCTCTCCAATTTTGGGGCACAGAAAGCCTAGTGTCTATAATCCTTTATTTATTCATTTATTTATTTTTTAATTCTCCCTAATAAAAAAATAATAATGGGAGATTAAGATTGGCATTTCTGCTAGAGTGCCAGTCCTGTTTGTGCCATTGGAGTCTCTCTCCAATTTTTGGGCACAGAAAGCCTAGTGTGTAATACTGGCCCTGATTTCTTGGCAATTCTCCCAAACCAAAAAAAGTAGTGGGAGATTAAGATTGGCATTTCTGCTAGAGTGCCAGTCCTGTGTGTGCCACCTCTCTCAAATTGTGGGCCACAGAAAGCCTAATGTCTGTTTTTGTTATTTTGGTTTTTAAATTCTCCCTGAAAAAAAAATAAATAGTGGGAGATTAATATTGGCCTTTGTGCTTCTGAGCCCGTCCTGTCTGTGCCATCTCTCTCAAATTGTGGGCCTCAGAAAGCCTAGTGTCTGTTTTTTTTTTATTTTGGTTTTTAAATTCTCCCTGAAAAAATAAATAAATAGTGGGAGATTAATATTGGCCTTTGTGCTTCTGGGCCCGTCCTGTGTGTGCCATCTCTCTCAAATTGTGGGCCACAGAAAGCCTAGTGTCTGTTTTTGTTATTTTGGTTTTTAAATTCTCCCTGAAAAAAAAAATAAATAGTGGGAGATTAATATTGGCCTTTGTGCTTCTGGGCCCGTCCTGTCTGTGCCATCTCTCTCAAATTGTGGGCCACAGAAAGCCTAGTGTTTGTTTTTTTTTTATTTTGGTATTTAAATTTTCCCTGAAAAAAAAATAAAAATAGTGGGAGATTAATATTGGCCTTTGTGCTTCTGGGCCCGTCCTGTCTGTGCCATCTCTCTCAAATTGTGGGCCCCAGAAAGCCTAGTGTCTGTTTTTTTTATTTTGGTTTTTAAATTCTCCCTGAAAAAAAAAAAATAGTGGGAGATTAATATTGGCTTTTGTGCTTCTGGGCCCATCCTGTCTGTGCCATCTCTCTCAAATTGTGGGCCACAGAAAGCCTGGTGTCTGTTTTTTTTATTTTGGTTTTTAAATTCTCCCTGAAAAAAAAAAAATAGTGGGAGATTAATATTGGCCTTTGTGTTTCTGGGCCCGTCCTGTCTGTGCCATCTCTCTCAAATTGTGGGCCACAGAAAGCCTAGTGTCTGTTTTTGTTATTTTGGTTTTTAAATTCTCCCTGAAAAAAAAAAAAATAGTGGGAGATTAATATTGGCATTTGTGCTTGAGTGACAGTCCTGCGTGTGTGGCATCTCTCTCATTTGGTTCCACAGAAAACCGAGTGTGTAACATTGTGCCTGATTTTCCTTGTAGTCTCACCCACCTATAAAGGGATATCTAAATCCTACAGAAGTTTGAGTTCACCTTGTAAGTTGTTTTACAGTAACAAATACTGTTACTTTGGTTACGTTTTTAAAACAATGAGGAAGTCTGGTGGAAGAGGTCGTGGCCGTGGGCGTTCATTGCCAGCTGGTAATGATGGTAGTGGTGGTGGAGCATCAGGTGGTCGTGGGAAAAATAATATAGCACCTAAGTCTCGAGCTGTGGAGCCAGGTTCGTCGTATGGCTACACAAGGCCTCGAACGCTCCCTTTTCTGGGAGTAGGAAAACCGCTTTTAAAGCCGGAGCAGCAAGAGCACGTTTTGGCTTACCTTGCTGACTCAGCCTCTAGCTCTTTTGCCTCCTCTTCTGAAACTGCTAAATGTAAAAGCAGCGCGTCGTTAGTGGATGTTCACAGTCAGGGACAAGTCGCTTCCTTGTCCTCTTCAGCAAAAACAACAACAGAGAAGGATGCGTCAGGCGACACAACGGGTTACTCCATGGAGCTCTTTACACATACCGTTCCTGGGTTAGAAAGTGAAACAGTTAACAGGCCATGCCCATTACAAGTTGAATCGGACATGGAGTGCACTGATGCACAGCCACAGCCAGATTACTATGCTGTTCATTTGACTCAGACCACAACATTGCCCTCACAGTGTACTGATCCAGAATCAGACCCTGATGAGACTATGGTGCCCCGTCACGAACGCTATACCACCGGCTTACACGGTGACACAGACGAAGTTGCACACGAGATAGAAGAGGAGGTCATAGATGACCCAGTTGTTGACCCCGATTGGCAGCCATTGGGGGAACAGGGTGCAGGCGGCAGTAGTTCTGAAGCGGAGGAGGAGGGGCCACAGCAGGCATCAACATCGCAACAGGTTCCATCTGCCGGGCCCGTATCTGGCCCAAAACGCGTGGCAAAGTCAAAACCTGTTGGAGGACAGCGTGGCCATCCGGTTAAAGCTCAGTCTGCAATGCCTGAAAAGGTATCCGATGCTAGAAAGAGTGCAGTCTGGCATTTTTTTAAACAACATCCAATTGATCAGCGCAAAGTCATCTGTCAAAAATGTTCAACTACCTTAAGCAGAGGTCAGAATCTGAAAAGTCTAAATACAAGTTGCATGCATAGACATTTAACCACCATGCATTTGCAAGCCTGGACTAACTACCAAACGTCCCTTAAGGTTGTAGCACCCTCGGCCAATGAAGCTAGTCAGCAACGCTACATCCCTTCCGTCACTGTAAGGCCACCATTTTCCGAACCACCTGCAGTATCTGTGCAGGTTTCGTTGCCAGGCCAAAGCAGTCAGGGTCAGGGAATCACCAGTTTCGTAGTAGGAAACACTGCATCTAGGGCACCGGCAAGAATACTATCTCCAACCCTCTCTCAGTCTGCCATGTCCACCGGCACCCCCGCTAATTCCACGATCTCCAGCTCTCCAGCCCAGCTCACCCTACATGAGACTCTCGTTAGAAAAAGGAAGTACTTAGCCTCGCATCCGCGTACACAGGGTTTGAACACCCACATAGCTAGACTAATCTCGTTAAAGATGATGCCCTACCAGTTAGTTGAAAGCGAAGCTTTCAATGCCCTGATGGACTACGCTGTACCACGCTACGAGCTACCCAGTCGACACTTCTTTTCGAGAAAAGCCATCCCAGCCCTCCACCAGCATGTTAAAGAGCGCATCGTCCATGCACTCAGGCAATCTGTGAGTACAAAGGTGCACCTGACAACAGATGCATGGACCAGTAGGCATGGCCAGGGACGTTACGTGTCCATCACGGCACACTGGGTGAATGTGGTGGATGTAGGGTCCACAGGGGACAGCAATTTTGGGACAGTTCTGCCTAGCCCACGGTCTAGGAAACAGTTGGCTGTAGGCGTTCGCACCCCCTCCTCCTCCTCCTCCTTGTCCTCCTGCAGAAGCGAGAGCTCGTCCACAGAACGCAGTCGCACAACCACTCCATCCACAGCTGCCACTGTTGCACACCAGGTGTCCCATTATGGGGCAGCTACTGGCAAGCGTCAGCAGGCTTTATTGGCTATGAAGTGTTTGAGCGACAACAGACACACCGCGGAAGTTCTGTCCGAGTTCTTGCAGAAAGAAACGCAGTCGTGGCTGGGCATTGTAGATCTTGAGGCAGGCAAGGTAGTGAGTGATAACGGAAGGAATTTCATGGCTGCCATCTCCCTTTCCCAACTGAAACACATTCCTTGCCTGGCTCACACCATCAGCGGTCTTTGAACCTTCCCCAGCATCGCCTAATCATCGACGTTGCAACAAGGTGGAACTCAACACTGCATATGCTTCAGAGACTGTGCGAACAGAGGTGTGCTGTTATGTTTTTGTGGGAGGATACACATACACGGGCAGGCAGTAGGATGGCAGACATGGAGTTGTCAGGTGTGCAGTGGTCGAAGGTACAAGACATGTGTCAAGTCCTTCAGTGTTTTGAGAAATGCACACGGCTGGTTAGTGCAGACAACGCCATAATAAGCATGAGCATCCCCCAAATGCGTCTGCTGATGCAAAGTTTGACGCACATAAAGGAGCAGGCGTCTGCAGCAGAGGAAGAGGAAAGCCTTGATGACAGTCAGCCATTGTCTGATCAGGGCAGTGTACAGGACGAGGTAGCGGGCGAACAGGAGGAGAAGGAGGACGAGGAGGATGATGGGGATGAGGATTTTTTTAATGAGGAAGCTTGTCCTGTGCCAATAGCAACTGGTGGCGTTGCAAGGTCGGGTTCAGCTTTTTTTGACTGGAACTTTGGCCCACATGGCGGATTATGCCTTACGTATCCTCAAAAGGGACCCACGCATTAGTAAAATGATGAATGATGACGATTACTGGTTGGCCTGCCTCCTTGATCCTCACTATAAAGGCAAATTGCAAAATATTATGCCACATGAGAACCAGGAACAAATATTAGCAACCAAACAATCAACTCTTGTTGACCGTTTGATTCAGGCATTCCCAGCACACAGCGACGGTGAGCGTTATCACACAAGCTGCAGGGGGCAGCAGGCCAGAGGTGTTACAGGTGCACAAATCAGAAGTGGCATTGGACAGAGGGGTTTTCTGACCAGGTTGTGAAGTGATTTTGCTATGACCGCAGACAGGACAGGTACTGCAGCATCAATTCAAAGTGACAGGAGACAGCATTTGTCCAATATGGTTACTAACTATTTTTCATCCCTTATCGACGTTCTCCCTCAACCCTCATTCCCATTTGATTACTGGGCATCCAAATTAGACACCTGGCCAGAATTGGCAGAATATGCATTGCAGGAGCTTGCTATTAATGCTATTAATATATACACAGAATATATATAAGGTAAGTATATAAAAAGACACCATGTCCCCATTAGGGCTCAACGAACATCTTAGTTTCAGCTCCTTTTTATAGACTCTGTCTCCAGTCTTGTGTATTGTAGTTTTTTATTATCTGTGTTGTGTTTTGTATCTGTGTCTAATATAGTTTTTTTGTCTTTATGTATAGTCTTTATGCCCTACATCATATTGTGTGCTTATGTATTGAATCTTCCGGATCGGATGTGTGGATGAATATGACATCGCCCATGATTGAAGGACTGTCATCAGGTTCTTTCACCGAACCATTTATACTCACGAAGTTTGGAAAATCCAATTGCGGACGATTGAAAGTGGATGTATTCTTTCACTTATTGTGTGTCTAGTATGGTTTCTTTCACTATTGCTTTTTTTGAACTCTTTTTATATACTTAACTTACATATATATTCTGTGTATATATTAATAGCATTATATTGTGTTATCTTTGCACTCACCTCCTGGTGTACTGGGAGGAAAAAATGTTTTTGTTACATCAAGATACAGCTCTGTGTGGTCTATAATGTATTAATTATGAAAATGACATGTATTTAGCAATCATATGTGAAGTATATATCGTTATGGGACAAGGTGCAGAGTGTTACCATACTCTGTGTGTGCCACTTGAGCTGTAGTATTATTGGATGTACTAATTTCTTTCCGGTTATTTTTCACCTGCACTGTCACGATTCCCCTGACCGCTGTCACCAATGGGTCAGGATTCACACCGTGACCGTCACCCCTACGTCACGGATTGAGGTGACTTTAGGCCAACAGACGGCTATCACATGTGCAGGGGGCTTATCTTAGTTATCCCTTCACTCCACGATGTGATGAAAAACCACACACAAGGCTATTGACCTCTTAGTTTACAGCAGGGGCTTATTCTAGGTATCCCACTGCTTTCAATATACCACAACCTGCAGGGATTTATGTATATCCCGCTTACAGTTCCACTTAACACTTGCAGCTCTCCGGCGCCCCCTTACTCTCAGGTCAGATTAGGTACTGCACCCTGGGCAATTAGTCGCCAGAAAGGCTGCCTGCTATGTACTGGCTATTGGGCACGCTTCAGCGACGCGATAACTACTCCCACTCAGGCAGGAACAATAATTATTAACGCCGCTACAGCAGCACCCCAAAAGCCTGCACACGGTATCGCCACCACCAGCTTTGATTAAACGGGTCCGAAGCTAACCCAACACAACAGTAACAGTAGCATATTTCCCTTCAGAAGACTTAGGGTACGGTTTAGAACAGGAGAACGAACTAATATTAAATATTATATCCCATAAAAATTAGGCAGTGCTTTATCAAAAATATTTTATAAAGATGTTACAAATGAGACAATTGCAAATATGTACATGGGTAATTATAACATAAAGGGAATAAAAGAGAAAAGATAACACTCACATGTTAAAAGCATGGCGGGCACCCCAGGCTAGTGCAGTTTCCATACATCCCAGTCCATGGGATGTACTCAGCTCTTCCAGAACAATAGGACAAGGAGTCCAGAAGAAGAAATCCAGCAGAAGGGGGCCTCCTCAGAGCCTGCCAGACACTTAAACCCTTAAGGCTGTGACATCACAGAAAGGCTGGCTTATCCAGACCCTCCTCTCTCTACATTCTGCCTAAACTTTAAACTATTCTCTCTAATTTCTATAACTTCACTACAAAACACGTCATAGTTCTAACAAACCCATCAATCATCTCGGGTTAACGTGAGCATTCTAATGAGATCAAATATGTCCTATCTGGGATACATATTTACAGAGAAAACCCTACTTCTTTACCAGACGGAGTTAGAAGCCCGAGTTTCATGGGATGTGTAGATACACCGAGTGAGAATAAAAATATATATTTTCGTATTTCTAGCTTAAATCGTTTGCCTAATATCTAACAAAAACTAAACAAAGAATCTCTCATGAATTTTTGGAGCCACTTTTCCAGTTCTAACCAGAGCAGGTGGGAGGGGTGAGGGACTTTCCTCTGAGCCTGGAATTTACGACCCCAGGGCAATAAAACCCCCTTCTAGCATACAGTCTGTAGCCCAGAGAGAAACAAGTAGAGTCAGCTAGTGAAGGGGGGGTTTAGCCCACCTCATGAGCTGAAGAGCAACTAAACTTATATGATATTTCATACCATATCGTGACACCTCCCCCTTTTGGTGTGCGCTAGGGAGGCAGTACCCCACGGTATGCCTCCATGGGCACCTCAGTAGGTTCACCCTGGCGTGAGAGTCCATCTGCATTCCCATGCTCTTTGCCCGTTTTATGTTCAATGGTGAAGTCAAACTGCTGAAGGGCAAGGCTCCAGCGTAGCAACCTGCCGTTGGTTCCACACATGGCGTTTAGCCAGCGCAGAGGGTTGTGGTCGGTCACCAGAGTGAAAGTGTGACCATACAAGTAGGGCTGCAAGCGCTGCAGGGCCCAGACTATGGCCAGGCACTCCTTCTCAATTGTGGAGTAGGCCACTTCCCTCGGCAAAAGTTTCCGGCTCAGGTATAACACGGGATGCTCTTGGTCCTCCGAGTCAACCTGGCTGAGCACAGCACCAAGGCCAAACTCGCTGGCGTCGGTCTGCACCAAGAACGGTCGACTGCTGTCGACTGCTTTCAACACAGGGGCGTTGCACAGTGCGGTTTTCAACGCCTGGAAGGCCCCCTCACAGCCATCTGTCCAGTTGACAATGTGAGGTAGCTTCTTCCTGGTGAGGTCCGTCAAAGGTTTTGCCAGGCTACTATAGTGCTTTACGAAGCGCCTATAGTACCCTGCAGTGCCCAAGAAGGACATCACCTGTTTCTTGGTCACGGGAGTGGGCCAGTTCACGATCACTCCCACTTTGTCAGGCTCTGGCTTCAGGGTGTTCCCGCCTACCCGGTGCCCCAGGTAGTGAACCTCCCTCATGCCCATCTGACACTTTCCCGGCTTGATAATCAGTCCTGCTTGGTGAATTCGCCTGAGCACCTCCTCGAGATGCTGCAGGTGTTCCTTCCAGGAGGGACTGAAGATGGCAATGTCATCCAAGTACGCCACGGCGTACGTCTCCAGTCCCTGAAGCAGGAGGTTGAACATCCGCTGGAAAGTGGCAGGGGCATTCTTCATGTCAAAGGGCATGACCATGGACTCGTACAGTCCAAAGGGTGTGATAAAGGCGGACTTTTCCTGCGCCTCAGGGCTCAGGGGAATCTGCCAGTATCCTCGACTCAGATGCATTATTGTTAGGTAATCTGCGCCAGCTAACTTCTCAAGCAGCTCCTCCATGCGCGGCATTGGGTGCGCATCCGAGGCTGTGATAGCGTTGAGCCCCCTGTAGTCCACGCAGAACCGGGTGGTCTGGTCCTTCTTTGGCACGAGAACTACAGGTGATGCCCACGCGCTCTTTGACCGTCGAATCACCCCCAGCTGTAACATCTCATCGATCTCTTGGCACATAGTCTGCTGCACCTGGTCAGAGATTCGATAGGGTGTTCGCCGTAGTGGGGCGTGATTCCTGGTGTCCACCTCGTGGACTGCTAACTCAGTCCTCCCAGGTCGGTTGGAGAATACGACCCGGAAGGGTTCCAGTGTGGTTTGCAACTGCACCCGCTGGGGTTCAGTTAACGAGGCGCTTACCTCCACATCCTCGATGGACCCATTGGCCTTGGCTTGGGCCAGCAAGTCCAGGAGGGTGTCTTCCTCCCCGTCTTCGGGTAAGCTGCAGACCGGTAGGATGAAAGGTTCACGTTCGTGATGAGCCTTCATCATGTTGACGTGAAAGGCCTTTCGCCTACCCCGAGCATGGTCAAGCGTGACCACGTACGTGACCGGGTTGAGCTGTTGGTGGACGACGTACGGGCCCTCCCAGGCTGCCTGAAGCTTATCCATTGGTACGGGGACCAGCACCCACACCTTTTGACCCACGTGGTAGGTCCGCTCCCGGGCGTTCTGGTCGTACCAGTGCTTCTGTTCAGCCTGAGCCTGCGTCATGTTGTCATGCACCAACTGCGTCAAGGTCTGCATCTTGTCACGGAAGCGCATGACATACTCCACTATGGACACTTCAGAAGGGTTCGGCTCCTCTTCCCAGGATTCTCTTACCAACCCAAGGGGTCCCCGGACTCGCCTGCCGTACAGGAGCTCGAAGGGGGAGAACCCCGTCGAGGCCTGCGGAACCTCTCGGTAAGCGAACAGCAGGTGTGGGAGGTACCGCTCCCAGTCGCGCCCTTGAGTCTCAACCAGCATGCGTAGCATCTGTTTGAGGGTACCATTGAAGCGTTCACACAAGCCATTGGTCTGTGGGTGATACGCACTCGATACCAGGTGCTTCACCTGCATTCTCTTACAGAGAGCCTCCATTAGGCGAGACATAAATTGGGTCCCTTGATCAGTAAGCATTTCCCTGGGAAATCCTACACGTGAAAAGATAGCCAACAGGGCATCCGCCACCTTATCTGCCCTAGTTGACGACAGAGCTACCGACTCTGGGTACCGGGTAGCATAGTCTACCACAGTAAGGATGTATTGCTTTCCAGAGCTGCTGGGGACGGCCAGCGGGCCCACAATGTCCACCGCGATCCTCTGGAAAGGCTCCTCTATCACTGGCAAAGGGATCAGGGGAGCCTTAATAGCAGGCCCCGCCTTCCCCACTCTTTGACAAGTGATACAGGAGCGGCAGTAGTTTGACACATCTGTCCCCATCTTAGGCCAATAGAAGTGTTGAGACAGCCGGGCCTTAGTTTTGCTGATCCCCAAGTGTCCAGCTAGCGGGATCTCATGGGCAATCCGCAACAACTCACCTCGGAATTGCTGCGGGACGACCAGCTGTCTTTCCCTCAACCACTCCTTTTGTGATTCTCCGGGTACTGTCTCCCGGTACAACCTTCCTCGTTCCCAGAACACCTTCTCCTTATCAGCCTCGGAGAAGTGCGTCCCGGCAAGTTGTCTCAAACTCTCTAGGCTCGCATCTGTGTGCAGAGCGGCCTGAAACTCCTGGCTAGGGGAAGCCAGAAGCGACGTCAGGGTCCCTTCCCCACGGGAACCCTCTTGGACCTGCTCTGGGTCCATCTCTGGTTCAGTCACAGTAATGACTGAGGAGGGTCCGGAAGGCCGACAGTTATCTGCGTTCCGGGCACTCTGACTGCGGGTGACAGCAGCTACGTAGGCTGTCTCCCCGAGGATTTCTAAAGACCCATCAGCCGGCGCTGCTATGGGCTCCACCTCCCCATCCGCCCCCAACACTCCAGGGGCAGTGCTACTTATGGGCCAGTTACCTTCCTCGGTGGCACTGGTCACTTTCATGGCATCACCTTCCCCACGGTTCCCATGCATCTCCCCATTTCCTGTAGCACCGACACTTGCCCCTGTTAGGGGTTCCTCAGCCGTCTCACTCCGCAGAGCGACGTGGCTGGGCACACCTGTACCTATGGACACATTAACCTTCACAGAAAAATCATTATCAGGTTCAGCTGGCACAGGTACAACATTTTCACCATCAATCCTAGGAAAAAAATGGTTAATAGATGCATCATTACAAGATAAAGCATGGTCAGGTAACACATGCGATTTCCCATCATAATCATCATCAGGGTTAACGTTACCCTTATTAGTAGATTGGGGAGGGGTATCAGTGACGTAGTGGGCAACCAACCTCCCCAAATCAGTCCCCAACAAAACATCAGTGGGCAAATTATCAGACAGCCCCACTTCTTTCACCCCGCTCCCGGCACCCCAATCAATAAAAACCCGGGCCATCGGTAAGGGACAGCTGATGCCCCCAATCCCAGTGACAGTTAGGGTTTTCCCCGGAATGATTTCTTCAGGGGCCGTCAGTTCGGGTCGGATGAGGGTTCGTTCAGCCCCGGTGTCCTTGAGGCCTGTAGCAACATGGCCTCCCACAGTGACGGGCTGTACGTTGTCACACACCCTCCCAACCACACCACCCACCAAAAGAACTGCTGCATTAGGCCCTGGGGCCTTGGCTGGGGTGTTCTTCTGCTTGACTGGGCAGTAGGTACTGATATGACCAGTCTGATTGCAGTGGTAACACTTGCGAGGTTCGGTGGTAGGTCTGGTGCTGTTGGCTACAGGGACAGGACCTCTGGTGTGTTGGCTGGCAGGGGTACTGGCGTTGGTTGCAGGCTTACCCCCTCTCCAGCTGGTGGTGACTGGCTTCCGCGCTTCCGATCTACGGTTGGCCTCATAGGCATCGGCAATCTGCGCTGCTTTCGTCACGTCTTTGGGTTCTCTGTCCATCACGAATTGTCGCACCTCAGCTGGGCAAAGATGAAAGAACTGGTCTTTCATCATCAGGTCTCGCAGCTGTGCAAAGGTGGTCACTGACAGTCCTTGGGTCCACTGGTCAAAGTGGGTCCCCAGTCCATGCACCATATCACTGTATCTGTCGTGTGGGCCACGCTGGAGGGTCTGGAACTTTCTACGGTACACCTCGGGTGTAAGCTGGTACTTGGCTATCAGGGCCTGCTTGATGGCCTCATAGTCACCTCATGTTGCTGCCCTCCCTCATGTTCTTGAGGGAGGGCAGCAAACGCCTCCAGAGCTTTACCTCTCAGCCCTGGTGTCAGGTATCGGGCCCATTCATCTGTAGGCAGCCGGTACCGTCTGCAGGCTTTCTCAAAGGCCCGCAGAAAAGTGTCCAAGTCTCCGTCCTCTATAACAGGAAAGTGATCAGGCCGGGGCTTCGGTGTCTGAGCGCTGCTAGGCTCACGGTTGGTCTGGGACAACCCCTGCATTTGCAGTCGGGCCATCTGCAGCTGGTACTCCCGCTCCGCTTGGGCCTCTCGCTCGGCTCGCTGGGCCTGGGCCTCTAGCTCGGTTCGCTCCTGGTATTGCTGGATCAGCTGCAGACGTCTCTCTAGGTCATCTGCGGAGCATTGTTGCAGAGCCAGCTGCAGGAGGAGGTCTGCGCCCCCCTGGTTGCCAGTAAGGCCCATATTCAGTGGTTGGACCTCTGCTGCAGCACCATGTTCGCTTGTGCTGGCCTCTGCGGCCTCTGGGCTCTGTGGCCTGACTTGGTCGGCTTCCCATTGCACCAGGTCAGCGACCATTTGAGCCTTGGACTTGTCCTGGGGGTTCAGGCCATGGCACGTGCATATCCCAGCAAGAAAGTCCTTCTTCTGCTGGTTGTACCAGGCTTCCCCTTTCGCAGCCATGGTTGCCAAATAAAAGATAGGATAGAAAAACGAAGAGAAAGGGAGGGGATAATTACCAGTACGCAATTGTCTCACAACTAAAAAGCACTGAGTTCGTTCTCCAAACTTATTTGCGCAGAGTCCTCGCAAGAACTTTCTGCAAGTTTTAAGTGAGAGGAATGATTACTCAAACCAAATCACTAATGCTCTAAGATATCCCACCGCCTTGCCACCAATTGTCACGATTCCCCTGACCACTGTCACCAATGGGTCAGGATTCACACCGTGACCGTCACCCCTACGTCATGGATTGAGGTGACTTTAGGCCAACAGACGGCTATCACATGTGCAGGGGGCTCATCTTAGTTATCCCTCCACTCCACGATGTGATGAAAAACCACACACAAGGCTATTGACCTCTTAGTTTACAGCAGGGGCTTATTCTAGGTATCCCACTGCTTTCAATATACCACAACCTGCAGGGATTTATGTATATCCCGCTTACAGTTCCACTTAACACTTGCAGTCTTATGTGCATAATTAGCAGAGGACTAAAGCGTATTTATATTATGGGAGAAAATGCCCAATGGAATACTGGTGGCGTGGAATGAATGCACTAAGATATACGCAGGCTAACAGAGCCAAAGTAGTAGTATAATGTCTAACATGGCAGACTAAAAGGGAGTCTCCAAGAGAATAGGAAAACTGGAAAGAATCACTCCAGTGTAGAAGAAATTGGTAGTGCGCATCAACGCGGTGTCCGCCGCTTGTTGAATCATTCAACAAGCGGCGGACATAAGACTATCTTTCTAAGTTCTACAATTGAATCTAATTATTAGATCTTACGCCATTGTTGGACAGGTCTATAGAATACTACAACATAGGACCTGCCCCCTTCCCCTTTTTTGATTTCTTAAATCTACCGTGAAACTAGCAGTCGGCTTACTGAAGAAGGTCAAAAGTTTGACCGAAACGTTTAATAATTGGACTGCAATTCAAGTAATAAATACCTTTTGTTCTAATTTCATCACTTATTATCTGTTGAGTGCCAAGTTATTTACTTAGTCTACTTACTGGTGTGGGAAACCTATCTTGAGCACCGACACAGCAGTGCCACGATATATTTCACTATCACAGAAAGGCTGGCTTATCCAGACCCTCCTCTCTCTACATTCTGCCTAAACTTTAAACTATTCTCTCTAATTTCTATAACTTCACTACAAAACACGTCATAGTTCTAACAAACCCATCAATCATCTCGGGTTAACGTGAGCATTCTAATGAGATCAAATATGTCCTATCTGGGATACATATTTACAGAGAAAACCCTACTTCTTTACCAGACGGAGTTAGAAGCCCGAGTTTCATGGGATGTGTAGATACACCGAGTGAGAATAAAAATATATATTTTCGTATTTCTAGCTTAAATCGTTTGCCTAATATCTAACAAAAACTAAACAAAGAATCTTTCATGAATTTTTGGAGCCACTTTTCCAGTTCTAACCAGAGCAGGTGGGAGGGGTGAGGGACTTTCCTCTGAGCCTGGAATTTACGACCCCAGGGCAATAAAACCCCCTTCTAGCATACAGTCTGTAGCCCAGAGAGAAACAAGTAGAGTCAGCTAGTGAAGGGGGGGTTTAGCCCACCTCATGAGCTGAAGAGCAACTAAACTTATATGATATTTCATACCATATCGTGACATGCACTTTTTCTATTCATGTATAAATTATCATAGTGTATTCCGCTGGGATATTGTATGCACATTTTGCACTTTTTTCCATGCAATCTCGCATCAGCGAGTGATTGCAATGTTAGTTTCACTTGTACCTGTTGTCCTGTGCCTAGTGCGCATGTCTTTCCAGGTCCTGCGTCTGGGGCATTGTGGGCGGCGCCCTGTAATGACGTCTGCGGGTCAGTGGCGTCACTAGTACGCGGCTGTGACCCGCGGCGCCATTGTGGATGCGGCCCGCGATGCACTTCCCGGCGGGACGAATGGGGAACATGCGCCGCAATTAGGCGCACCTGATCCGGTATGTGAGGCATTATAAAACCAGGCCCAGTACTATGCACCGCACTGCCCCCTGACGAAGCCAACGCGAAACGTGCGTTGGGGCTGCGGCGGTGAAAACCCCCCCTTGAGACCGGAGACCTAGTATATGGGTAAGAGCCATTTAACCGCTTAAAATGTGATATAGGCCGTTTTTGTGATTAGCGGCACCCCACCTGGGGAAATGTGATTACTCACTTGCGGACTGTTAGATGTGGTGGCGTCCTTACTCTAAAATCTGCACTTTATGGCATTTACATTAGAAAACCGAATTAGCGACGCATGGGGGTTTCCGTCCTTTTAACACTTTCAGTGCCATCCTTAGTTTTCCCTTATTGTGTACTCTGTATATGTTATGACGTTATTATTGTATTTTTAATATATTGGTATAAATAAAAACGTATTTTTACATTTTGGGACATGTACTCTATGTGTTTCTTCTCGGGTTTTCTCTATGGTATTTCAGAGTGTCCTAGACTGCTTTGAAGGATGTCTAGTACGGGTATTACCCCTAGCACTATACTATTGAGTATGTGTGTGAGATCCATATTAGTGTTGTCTATTGTGGGATGTGTCTATTGTATTTGCTTCTGTGTTTTCACAGCAACCACTGTGGGGCAAATGGACTTCCTTGAACGCGAAAAAGCGTGGCTTACACAGCTGGACAGAGTATTCAGTGAGGGATCTGGGAGCACTGTTGATTTTAAATCTGGAGACACTAGTAATTTAACATCTAAATATAAGGAGCTGCTTAATAGGCGTACCCGCCTGTGGTGGAATCGCGCCTTTTTGGAGCGGTACTTGGGATGTGGCCTTATCCCTAGAGGACTAAGGGTCCAAGTGTTTCCCTCGTTTGTGGTGGATGATCATGATTTTATCAGACAATGGGAGGATGCTGCTTCTACATGCTCCAAGAAATTTATGGAACTCCTGTCTAAATCCAATGATAGTCAACTAAAGGAATTGGATATAGAACTTAAAAAAATACAGGATGAAATTAATAAGTGCCTCACGGGGGAAATGGTGACAAAATTTAAAAACTAAGTGGATATAGCTGTAAAAAAATGGGAAACAGAATTGGTACAAAATAAAACCAAAAAATACCAACGAGACCTAGGAGACCGACAACAATATCGGGTATATAGGTGGCATAAACGTACAGCATATAATAAGAAATTCTCTAGGAGTCGTTCTACATCAGTATCATCAGTATCCTCGGCTGAGGATAGAACATCAAGCATAGATGGATCTAGGCCCCTTTGGAACAAGAGAGATCATGTGAGAAACAATGATTGGAAGATTGGAAAATCTAGTAATAATAAAAGAAAACTGATGACTTTACCTCAAACGGATAAAAAATCTAAAACCAGTAACTTAGAGGTAATAAATTTGTCCTCACATGATCTCTCCAAACCACAGCGAGAGGTTCTGGAGCTTGGTTTATCATTCTCTCCCTCTAATAATTTTGACTTCTTTGTAGCTTTGAAGGACCTTCATTTGTTTGCTTGGAAGATCATTCTGAAAAAATTACATCTACGGTCTTCCTTGACTTCCGATATAACTGATCCAATTGAACTGGAGGCTTTACAAGATCTTGAAGAACTGGAGCAGGAGTCCAACCAAAGTGGGGTGAGTGCCTCTCCACCTAATATTTCTGCCAGATGTACCACTTTTCCCTCCTTGTCCCTGTGCCCACAGGTGGAGATCTTTACTAAGTTGGTAGCGGAGGAGTTTAAAAGGATAAGTAACTATAAAAAAAAGAGATAATCTCAATAAAGAGCAGAGACAGGCATTACAGGAGATTAAAACGTGGGATGATGTTGTGATAAAACCCGCGGACAAGGGGGGAAACGTGGTCATCTGGCCAGTGGAGAGGTACGAAAAGGAGGCCTTCAGGCAGTTGAAAAATAGGGAGACGTACACTCAACTGACACAAAGCCCACTTCTAAAATTTCAGAACGAGCTCCAGGTTATTTTGGAGCTGGCATGCGAGAGAGGTATCATAACTAAAAAGACTTTGGGGGGATTGCTGCCACAAGACCCGGTGATACCTACCTTTTTACCTGCTCCCCAAGGTCCACAAAGACCCTGTGTTCCCTCCAGGGCGTCCGATTGTCTCTGGCATAGGGGGGCTTTGCGATATGACATGTAAGTTCATTGAACACTATTTAAGACCACAGGTGGAGACGCTGCCCTCCTATGTCAGGGACACTACGGACGTCCCGAAACGGGTTGATGGCCTTATCGTGGAGGGGGATATGTTCCTGGTGACAGCAGATATCGAGTCTCTGTACACGAGTATTCGGCACGTGGATGGCATGAGGGCGACGAGGTTTTTTCTTGAGTCAAGCAACCTTGAGGCGGACATGCGTGAGCTTGTGTTGGAGCTGTTGGATTTCGTGTTGACACACAATTTTTTTGTATTTAAAGATCGTTTTTTTTCTCCAGAGGCAGGGCACTGCAATGGGGGCGGCCTGTGCGCCGTCGTATGCAAATTTGTTTTTGGGAGAGGGAGATTTTTTGTGACGGCGTACAGGCCGCCCCCCAAATTCTCGGTTGGTATAGATATATCGACGATGTGCTGTTTATCTGGCAGGGCTCTGTCTCTGGACTACAGAATTTTATGATCGACCTTAATCGCAACGGCTCCAACATTCGTCTCACCTACAGTTAGGGCCAGAAATATTTGGACAGTGACACAATTTTCGCGAGTTGGGCTCTGCATGCCACCACATTGGATTTGAAATGAAACCTCTACAACAGAATTCAAGTGCAGATTGTAATGTTTAATTTGAAGGGTTGAACAAAAATATCTGATAGAAAATGTAGGAATTGTACACATTTCTTTACAAACACTCCACATTTTAGGAGGTCAAAAGTAATTGGACAAATAAACATAACCCAAACAAAATATTTTTATTTTCAATATTTTGTTGCAAATCCTTTGGAGGCAATCACTGCCTTAAGTCTGGAACCCATGGACATCACCAAACGCTGGGTTTCCTCCTTCTTAATGCTTTGCCAGGCCTTTACAGCCGCAGCCTTCAGGTCTTGCTTGTTTGTGGGTCTTTCCGTCTTAAGTCTGGCTTTGAGCAAGTGAAATGCATGCTCAATTGGGTTTAGATCTGGAGATTGACTTGGCAATTGCAGAATGTTCCACTTTTTGGCACTCATGAACTCCTGGGTAGCTTTGGCTGTATGCTTGGGGTCATTGTCCATCTGTACTATGAAGCGCCGTCCAATCAACTTTGCAGCATTTGGCTGAATCTGGGCTGAAAGTATATCCCGGTACACTTCAGAATTCATCCGGCTACTCTTGTCTGCTCTTATGTCATCAATAAACACAAGTGACCCAGTGCCATTGAAAGCCATGCATGCCCATGCCATCACGTTGCCTCCACCATGTTTTACAGAGGATGTGGTGTGCCTTGGATCATGTGCCGTTCCCTTTCTTCTCCAAACTTTTTTCTTCCCATCATTCTGGTACAGGTTGATCTTTGTCTCATCTGTCCATAGAATACTTTTCCAGAACTGAGCTGGCTTCTTGAGGTGTTTTTCTGCAAATTTAACTCTGGCCTGTCTATTTTTGGTATTGATGAATGGTTTGCATCTAGATGTGAACCCTTTGTATTTACTGTCATGGAGTCTTCTCTTTACTGTTGACTTAGAGACAAATACACCTACTTCACTGAGAGTGTTCTGGACTTCAGTTGATGTTGTGAACGGGTTCTTCTTCACCAAATTAAGTATGCGGCGATCATCCACCACTGTTGTCATCCGTGGACGCCCAGGCCTTTTTGAGTTCCCAAGCTCACCAGTCAATTCCTTTTTTCTCAGAATGTACCCAACTGTTGATTTTGCTACTCCAAGCATGTCTGCTATCTCTCTGATGGATTTTTTCTTTTTTTTCAGCCTCAGGATGTTCTGCTTCACCTCAATTGAGAGTTCCTTTGACCGCATGTTGTCTGCTCACAGCAACAGCTTCCAAATGCAAAACCACACACCTGGAATCCACCCCTGACCTTTTAACTACTTCATTGATTACAGGTTAACGAGGGAGACGCCTTCAGAGTTAATTGCAGCCCTTAGAGTCCATTGTCCAATTACTTTTGGTCCCTTGAAAAAGAGGACGCTATGCATTACAGAGCTATGATTCCTAAACCCTTTCTCCGATTTGGATGTGGAAACTATCATATTGCAGCTGGGAGTGTGCACTTTCAGCCCATATTACATATATAATTTTATTTCTGAACATGTTTTTGTAAACAGCTAAAATAACAAAACTTGTGTCACTGTCCAAATATTTCTGGCCCTAACTGTATGTGTACCATCAGAAGGAAATTTCCTTTCTTGATATCATCCTGAAGGTACAGGAGGATGGTTCTATATATACGGACATGTACCGCAAGGAGACCTCTGTCAATGCCCTCCTGCACTCCACGTCCTCACATCCCCCCTCCACGATAAGGGCCATCCCCGTTGGACAATTTCTTCGGGCTCGAAGGATTTGTACCTCAGATGCTATGTTTGAGGGACAGGCTGTGGACCTTGGGGAGAGGTTTAGGGCACGTGGGTACAGTGGTCGTTCAATTAAGATGGGTTACCTTAGGGCCAGAAGAACTAAAAGAAATGATTTATTAGCTGATAGGAAAGTGGAGAGTAGGAAGAAGAAAAATTGGGACGGTCAACCATGATTCATATCCACCTACAACCACAGATGGGATCTCATGAGATCCATCATGAACAAACATTGGTCCGTCTTATTGAGGGACGGTACTTTGCGCAAACATTTATCTGATCGCCCCCTCATGACAGCACGTAGGAGTGTGAATATACGCAACATGGTGGTACATAGCCACTACGTCGCAAAAACACCAGGTCTGTTTGGTGTGGGACAGCAGAGAAGCGGCTTTTTCCCTTGTGGGAGTTGTCTTGCGTGTAAGAACTTGGTGAGGTCCACATCGTTCGCGTCATCGGATGGAAGAAATTTCAAGATTAGGGAACACATTACATGTAATTCTACCTTCGTAGTGTACTACGCGGTGTGCACGTGTAACTTAATTTATGTAGGATTAACCTCACGTGAATTGCGTGTTCGGGTTCGCGAGCACGTACGTAACATTATGGGAGCCGAGACGCGAGCGATGTGGACAATCTAAAACCGATACCGAGACACGTCCGTTTACATCATCACTGTGATCCCAAACATTTGAAGATATGGGGTATCGATAAAGTACGTGCTGGCATTAGGGGAGGCGATCTGAAGCACAAATTAGCACAATGTGAGTGTAGGTGGATCATTCGTCTTAACACCATGTCCCCATTAGGGCTCAACGAACATCTTAGTTTCAGCTCCTTTTTATAGACTCTGTCTCCAGTCTTGTGTATTGTAGTTTTTTATTATCTGTGTTGTGTTTTGTATCTGTGTCTAATATAGTTTTTTTGTCTTTATGTATAGTCTTTATGCCCTACATCATATGTGTGCTTATGTATTGAATCTTCCGGATCGGATGTGTGGATGAATATGACATCGCCCATGATTGAAGCACTGTCATCAGATTCTTTCACCGAACCATTTATACTCACGAAGTTTGGAAAATCCAATTGCGGACGATTGAAAGTGGATGTATTCTTTCACTTATTGTGTGTCTAGTATGGTTTCTTTCACTATTGCTTTTTTTGTACTCTTTTTATATACTTACCTTATATATATTCTGTGTATATATTAATAGCATTATATTGTGTTATCTTTGCACTCACCTCCTGGTGTACTGGGAGGAAAAAAATTTTTTGTTACATCAAGATACAGCTCTGTGTGGTCTATAATGTATTAATTATGAAAATGACATGTATTTAGCAATCATATGTGAAGTATATATCGTTATGGGACAAGGTGCAGAGTGTTACCATACTCTGTGTGTGCCACATGAGCTGTAGTATTATCGGATGTACTAATTTTTTTCCGGTTATTTTTCACCTGCACTTTTTCTATTCATGTATAAATTATCATAGTGTATTCCGCTGGGATATTGTATGCACATTTTGCACTTTTTTCCATGCAATCTCGCATCAGCGAGTGATTGCAATGTTAGTTTCACTTGTACCTGTTGTCCTGTGCCTAGTGCGCATGTCTTTCCAGGTCCTGCGTCTGGGGCATTGTGGGCGGCGCCCTGTAATGACGTCTGCGGGTCAGTGGCGTCACTAGTACGCGGCTGTGACCCGCGGCGCCATGTTGGATGAGGCCCGCGATGCACTTCCCGGCGGGACGAATGGGGAACATGCGCTGCAATTAGGCGCACCTGATCCGGTATGTGAGGCATTATAAAATCAGGCCCAGTACTATGCAATGCACTGCCCCCTGACGAAGCCAACGCGAAACGTGCGTTGGGGCTGCGGCGGTGAAAACCCCCCCTTGAGACCGGAGACCTAGTATATGGGTAAGAGCCATTTAACCACTTAAAATGTGATATAGGCCGTTTTTGTGATTAGCGGCACCCCACCTGGGGAAATGTGATTACTCACTTGCGGACTGTTAGATGTGGTGGCGTCCTTACTCTAAAATCTGCACTTTATGGCATTTACATTAGAAAAACGAATTAGCGACGCATGGGGGTTTCCGTCCTTTTAACACTTTCAGTGCCATCCTTAGTTTTCCCTTATTGTGTACTCTGTATATATTATGACGTTATTATTGTATTTTTAATATGTTAGTATAAATAAAAACGTATTTTTACATTTTGGGACATGTACTCTATGTGTTTCTTCTCGGGTGTTCTTTAACCTTTTTTAAAGTGCCTACAGCCTACTTTTGTTATGTTAGGCCTACTAAGCCTGTCTGCGGTCCCTCCTTCCAATAGTCCTCCACTGACCAGACCACTGCTGCCCGTGTACCCCTGGAACCTATTTTAAAGTGCCTACAGCCAACTTTTGTTATGTTAGGCCTACTAAGCCTGTCTGCGGTCCCTCCTTCCACTAGTCCTCCACTGACCAGACCACTGCTGCCCGTGTACCCCTGGAACCTATTTTAAAGTGCCTACAGCCTACTTTTGTTATGTTAGGTCTACTAAGCCTGTCTGCGGTCCCTTCTTCCACTAGTCCTCCACTGACCAGACCACTGCTGCCCGTGTACCCCTGGAACCTTTTTTAATGGTCCTACAGCCTACTTTTGCTATGTGAGGCCTACTAAGCCTGTCTGTGGTCCCTCCTTCCACTAGTCCTCCACTGACCAGACCACTGCTGCCCGTATACAACTGGAACCTATTTTAAAGTGCCTACAGCCTACTTTTGTTATGTTAGACCTACTAAGCCTGTCTGCGGTCCCTCCTTCCACTGACCAGACCACTGCTGCCCGTGTACCCCTGGAACCTATTTTAAAGTGCCTACAGCCTACTTTTATTATGTTAGGTCTACTATGCCTGTCTAAAGTCCCTCATTCCACTAGTCCTCCAATGACCAGACCACTGCTGCCCGTGTACCCCTGGAACCTTTTTTAAAGTGCCTACAGCCTACTTTTGTTATGTTAGGTATACTAAGCCTGTCTGCAGTCCCTCATTCCACTAGTCCTCCACTGACCAGACCACTGCTGCCCGTGCACCCCTGGAACCTTTTTTAAAGTGCCTACAGCCTACTTTTGTTATGTTAGGCCTACTAAGCCTGTCTGCGGTCCCTCCTTCCACTAGTCCTCCACTGACCAGACCACTGCTGCCCGTGTACCCCTAGAACCTATTTTAAAGTGCCTACAGCCTACTTTTGTTATGTTAGGCCTACTAACCCTGTCTGCGGTCCCTCCTTCTACTAGTCCTCCACAGACCAGACCACTGCTGCCTGTATACCCCTGGAACCTATTTTAAAGTGCCTACAGTCTACTTATGTTATGTTAGACCTACTAAGCCTGTCTGCGTTCCCTCCTTCCACTAGTCCTCCACTGACCAGACCACTGCTGCCCGTGTACCCCTGGAACCTATTTTAAAGTGCCTACAGCCTACTTTTGTTATGTTAGGTCTACTAAGCCTGTCTGCAGTCCCTCATTCCACTAGTCTTCCACTGACCAGACCACTGCTGCCCGTGTACCCCTGGAACCTATTTTAAAGTGCCTACAGCCTACTTTTTTATGTTAGGTCTACTAAGCCTGTCTGCAGTCTCTCCTTCCACTAGTCCTCCACTGACCAGACCACTGCTGCCCGTGTACCTCTGGAACCTATTTTAAAGTGCCTACAGCCTACTTTTGTTATGTTAGGCCTACTAACCCTGTCTGCGGTCCCTCCTTCTACTAGTCCTCCACTGACCAGACCACTGCTGCCCGTATACCCCTGGAACCTATTTTAAATTGCCTACAGTCTACTTTTGTTATGTTAGACCTACTAAGCCTGTCTGCGTTCCCTCCTTCCACTAGTCCTCCACTGACCAGACCACTGCTGCCCGTGTACCCCTGGAACCTATTTTAAAGTGCCTACAGCCTACTTTTGTTATGTTAGGTCTACTAAGCCTGTCTGCAGTCCCTCATTCCACTAGTCTTCCACTGACCAGACCACTGCTGCCCGTGTACCCCTGGAACCTATTTTAAAGTGCCTACAGCCTACTTTTGTTATGTTAGGTATACTAAGCCTGTCTGCAGTCCCTCATTCCACTAGTCCTCCACTGACCAGACCACTGCTGCCCGTGCACCCCTGGAACCTTTTTTAAAGTGCCTACAGCCTACTTTTGTTATGTTAGGCCTACTAAGCCTGTCTGCGGTCCCTCCTTCCAATAGTCCTCCACTGACCAGACCACTGCTGCCCGTGTACCCCTGGAACCTATTTTAAAGTGCCTACAGCCAACTTTTGTTATGTTAGGCCTACTAAGCCTGTCTGCGGTCCATTATAGAAATTGTCCTTCACTGACCACACCACTGCTGCCCGTGTACCCCTGGAACTTAAAGTGCCTACAGCCTACTTTTGTTATGTTAGGTCTACTAAGCCTGTCTGCAGTTTCTCATTCCACTAGTCCTCCACTGACCAGACCACTGCTGCCCATGTACCCCTGGAACCTTTTTTAAAGTGCCTACAGCCTACTTTTGTTATGTTAGGCCTACTAAGCCTGTCTGCGGTCCCTCCTTCCAATAGTCCTCCACTGACCAGACCACTGCTGCCCGTGTACCCCTGGAGCCTATTTTAAAGTGCCTACAGCCAACTTTTCTTATGTTAGGCCTACTAAGCCTGTCTGCGGTCCCTCCTTCCACTAGCCCTCCACTGACCAGACCACTGCTGCCCGTGTACCCCTAGAACCTATTTTAAAGTGCCTACAGCCTACTTTTGTTATGTTAGGCCTACTAACCCTGTCTGCGGTCCCTCCTTCTACTAGTCCTCCACTGACAAGACCACTGCTGCCCGTATACCCCTGGAACCTATTTTAAAGTGCCTACAGTCTACTTTTGTTATGTTAGACCTACTAAGCCTGTCTGCGTTCCCTCCTTCCACTAGTCCTCCACTGACCAGACCACTGCTGCCCGTGTACCCCTGGAACCTATTTTAAAGTGCCTACAGCCTACTTTTGTTATGTTAGGTCTACTAAGCCTGTCTGCAGTCCCTCATTCCACTAGTCTTCCACTGACCAGACCACTGCTGCCCGTGTACCCCTGGAACCTATTTTAAAGTGCCTACAGCCTACTTTTTTATGTTAGGTCTACTAAGCCTGTCTGCAGTCTCTCCTTCCACTAGTCCTCCACTGACCAGACCACTGCTGCCCGTGTACCTCTGGAACCTATTTTAAAGTGCCTACAGCCTACTTTTGTTATGTTAGGCCTACTAACCCTGTCTGCGGTCCCTCCTTCTACTAGTCCTCCACTGACCAGACCACTGCTGCCCGTATACCCCTGGAACCTATTTTAAATTGCCTACAGTCTACTTTTGTTATGTTAGACCTACTAAGCCTGTCTGCGTTCCCTCCTTCCACTAGTCCTCCACTGACCAGACCACTGCTGCCCGTGTACCCCTGGAACCTATTTTAAAGTGCCTACAGCCTACTTTTGTTATGTTAGGTCTACTAAGCCTGTCTGCAGTCCCTCATTCCACTAGTCTTCCACTGACCAGACCACTGCTGCCCGTGTACCCCTGGAACCTATTTTAAAGTGCCTACAGCCTACTTTTGTTATGTTAGGTATACTAAGCCTGTCTGCAGTCCCTCATTCCACTAGTCCTCCACTGACCAGACCACTGCTGCCCGTGCACCCCTGGAACCTTTTTTAAAGTGCCTACAGCCTACTTTTGTTATGTTAGGCCTACTAAGCCTGTCTGCGGTCCCTCCTTCCAATAGTCCTCCACTGACCAGACCACTGCTGCCCGTGTACCCCTGGAACCTATTTTAAAGTGCCTACAGCCAACTTTTGTTATGTTAGGCCTACTAAGCCTGTCTGCGGTCCATTATAGAAATTGTCCTTCACTGACCACACCACTGCTGCCCGTGTACCCCTGGAACTTAAAGTGCCTACAGCCTACTTTTGTTATGTTAGGTCTACTAAGCCTGTCTGCAGTTTCTCATTCCACTAGTCCTCCACTGACCAGACCACTGCTGCCCATGTACCCCTGGAACCTTTTTTAAAGTGCCTACAGCCTACTTTTGTTATGTTAGGCCTACTAAGCCTGTCTGCGGTCCCTCCTTCCAATAGTCCTCCACTGACCAGACCACTGCTGCCCGTGTACCCCTGGAGCCTATTTTAAAGTGCCTACAGCCAACTTTTCTTATGTTAGGCCTACTAAGCCTGTCTGCGGTCCCTCCTTCCACTAGCCCTCCACTGACCAGACCACTGCTGCCCGTGTACCCCTAGAACCTATTTTAAAGTGCCTACAGCCTACTTTTGTTATGTTAGGCCTACTAACCCTGTCTGCGGTCCCTCCTTCTACTAGTCCTCCACTGACAAGACCACTGCTGCCCGTATACCCCTGGAACCTATTTTAAAGTGCCTACAGTCTACTTTTGTTATGTTAGACCTACTAAGCCTGTCTGCGTTCCCTCCTTCCACTAGTCCTCCACTGACCAGACCACTGCTGCCCGTGTACCCCTGGAACCTATTTTAAAGTGCCTACAGCCTACTTTTGTTATGTTAGGTCTACTAAGCCTGTCTGCAGTCCCTCATTCCACTAGTCTTCCACTGACCAGACCACTGCTGCCCGTGTACCCCTGGAACCTATTTTAAAGTGCCTACAGCCTACTTTTTTTATGTTAGGTCTACTAAGCCTGTCTGCAGTCTCTCCTTCCACTAGTCCTCCACTGACCAGACCACTGCTGCCCGTGTACCCCTGGAACCTATTTTAAATTGCATAGAGCATCCTTTTTTTAATTGTAGGCGTACTAACTCTGTCTGCGGTCCATAATTGAAGTTGTCCTCCACTGACCAGAGCAATGCGTCCTGTGTACCCCTGTAACCTTTTTTAAACTGCATTGAGCCAAATTTTTTGTTTAAGGCCTACTACCTGTGTCTGTCTGCGCCACTCAATACAGCTGTCCTCCTTTGAAAATAGCTGAGCGCTAATAGTCTGGTTTTCAGCATATAGAAATTTGAAAACTGCATTGGGGCTACTACTTCGGTAGGGCCTACTACCGGTGTCTGCTGCTCCAAGGTGTTCTCCTGGTTGCCTCTCCATAGCTTCGATCTTCTAGCTCTCGTTTAGTAGTTGTTGAAAACAACACTGCATTAGGCCTACAAGTTGGGTCTGGGTTGTAGAGACGGTGTCTTTTGCTCCAAGGTGTTCTCCAGGTTGCCTCTCCATAGCTTCGATCTTCTAGCTCTCGTTTAGTAGTTGTTGAAACAACACTGCATTAGGCCTACAAGTTGGGTCTGGGTTGTAGAGACGGTGTCTTTTGCTCCAAGGTGTTCTCCAGGTTTCATCTCCATAGCTTCGATCTTCTAGCTCTCGTTTAGTAGTTGTTGAAACAACACTGCATTAGGCCTACAAGTTGGGTCTGGGTTGTAGAGACGGTGTCTGCTGCTCCAAGGTGTTCTCCAGGTTTCCTCTCCATAGCTTTGATCTTCTAGCTCTCATTTAGTAGTTGTTGAAACAACACTGCATTAGGCCTACAAGTTGGGTCTGGGTTGTAGAGACGGTGTCTGCCGCTCCAAGGTGTTCTCCAGGTTGCCTCTCCATAGCTTCGATCTTCTAGCTCTTGTTTAGTAGTTGTTGAAAACAACACTGCATTAGGCCTACAAGTTGGGTCTGGGTTGTAGAGACGTGTCTTCCGCTCCAAGGTGTTCTTCAGGTTGCCTCTCCATTGCTTCAGTCTTCATGCTCGTCTTAAGTAGTTGTTGAAACAACACTACATTATGCCTACAAGTTGGGTCTGGGTCGTAGAGACGGTGTCTGCCGCTCCAAGGTGTTCTCCAGGTTGCCACATAATCGAAGCTGCATAGAGCCTGTTTTGTAATTTTACGCCTACTAAGTCTTTCTGCGGTCCCTCCTTCCAATTGTCCTCCACTGAGCACACCAATGCAGACCGTGTACCCATGTAACCTTTTTTAAACCTGCGTCGAGCCAACTTTGTGGTGTAAGGCCTACTTGTAGTGTCTGGCTGCACCACTCAATACAGCTGTCCTCTTTACAAAAATGACCTACAATTATCTGGTTTTCAGCCTATCGGAATTTTAAAACTGCAGTGGGCCTACTAGTTGGGTTGGGGCCTTCTATCGGTGTCTGCCGCTCCTTGCTGTTCTCCTCCAGTGAACAAAGCTGTGCCGCCTGTTTACTACTGTTGCCAATTTTGAACTGCATTTAGACTACTTACTGATTTGGGCCTACTCTCTGTGTCAGCCTCTCATTCCAGTTGTCCTCCACTGAACAAAGCAATGCCCCCTGGTTAGTCCTGTTACCAATTTTGAACTGCATTTAGCCCACTTTATTCT
This sequence comes from Ranitomeya imitator, assembly GCF_032444005.1. NCBI lineage: Eukaryota > Metazoa > Chordata > Amphibia > Anura > Dendrobatidae > Ranitomeya > Ranitomeya imitator. Next base: position 825,752,336 of record NC_091282.1, on the reverse strand, counting down.
TTGGGCCCATATCTGTTTCCCCTTCATCCTGCCCATTGCCCAGCCAGTGATAGATGAGTCTGCTGGTACATTGACCCATAACGCAACATTCCTCGTGCACGCTACACTGCAAGATTGTGACCCTGCTGAAAGTCAGGTTCCCCTTCCCGCATACCATACCACCTTACACGGGGACAAAGAGGAAGGTGCAGATGAAGGTGCAGGTTCCTTCATCAGGTGGGGGGAGGAATACTCGTTGGCGATGTCACTGCCACAGGGCCCCTCATAGTACGCAAAAGTGTCGCTGCCGGTGGGAGGCGCCCCCGCCATGCAAACACACCGCCGTACTTTGAGGGGCCCTGTGCCAGTGCCAATGCCAACGAGTGGGCCCCCCCTGCTTGCTCAGGATCACAGCACTTGCAAAGTTGAAATACTTACCTCTCCCTGCTCCACTGCCGTGACGTGGTCCAGATTTCCTGGGCCCACTAAATACTTGAACCAGCCCTACACTGTTGTGAATTCTGTGGCAGAGTTCACTCCTGTGGTCACAAGTGGTACTTCGGCTGATTCTCTTTGGGAGCTTCCGTTTGTGGAGGAAAGTGGTACTGCGGCTTCTGAGTTTCCTCCCTCAGGTGATCTGGTGAGGTCGTTAGGTGCTTCTCTACTTAACTCCACCTAATGCTTTGATCCATGCTTCCTGTCAATGTTCCAGTGTTGGACTTGTTTTTCCCTGGATCTTTCCTGTGGCCTGCTGCTCTGCATAGCTAAGTTCTTCTTTGCTATATGTTTGCTGTTTTTTCTGTCCAGCTTGTCTATTTGTTTTGCTGGAAGCTCTGGGACGCAGAGGGTGTACCTCCATGCCGTTAGTTCGGTACGGAGGGTCTTTTTGCCCCCTTTGCGTGGTTTTCTTTAGGGTTTTGTGTAGACCGCAAAGTTATCTTTCCTATCCTCGCTCTGTTAAGAAAGTCGGGCCTCACTTTGCTAAATCTATTTCATCCCTACGTTTGTCTTTTCATCTTAACTCACAGTCATTATATGTGAGGGGCTGCCTTTTCCTTTGGGATATTTCTCTGAGGCAAGGTAGGCTTATTTTTCTATCTTCAGGCTAGTTAGTTTATCAGGCTTTGCCGAGTTGCATAGGCAGAGTTAGGCGCAATCCACGGCTGCCTCTAGTGTTGTTTGGAGAGGATTAGGGATTGCGGTCTGCAGAGTTCCCACGTCTCAGAGCTCGTTCTATTATTTTGGGTTATTGTCAGATCACTGTATGTGCTCTGACCGCTATGTCCATTGTGATACTGAATTGCCTATCATAACAGTACAGGAAGCCAAAAGTGCTAATGATTCTCAATAGAGGGAAAAAAGAAGTTCTGAGACCATTTTTTTTCCTTTGCACTGTGCTTTGCCTTTTTTTTCCCCTAGACATTTGGGTGGTTCAGGACACAGGTGTAACAATGGACATTAAAGGTCTGTCTTCATGTGTAGATCAGCTCACGGCAAGAGTTCAAGATATTCAAGATTTTGTGGTTCAGAATTCTTTGTTAGAACCGAGAATTCCTATTCCAGATTTGTTTTTTGGAGATAGAACTAAATTTCTGAGTTTCAAAAATAATTGTAAACTGTTTCTGGCTTTGAAACCTCGCTCCTCTGGTGACCCAGTTCAACAGGTTAGGATAGTCATTTCTTTTTTGCGTGGCGACCCTCAGGACTGGGCATTTTCTCTTGCGTCAGGAGATCCTGCATTAAGTAATATCGATGCGTTTTTCCTGGCGCTTGGATTGCTGTACGATGAACCTAATTCAGTAGATCAGGCAGAAAAAAATTTGCTGGCTCTTTGTCAGGCTCAGGATGAGATAGAGGTATATTGCCAGAAATTTAGAAAATGGTCCGTGCTCACTCAATGGAATGAATCTGCGCTTGCAGCTATATTCAGAAAGGGTCTCTCTGAAGCCCTTAAGGATGTCATGGTGGGATTTCCTATGCCCGCTGGTTTGAATGAGTCTATTTCTTTGGCCATTCAGATCGGTCGACGCTTGCGTGAGCGTAAATCTGTGCACCATTTGGCGGTATTACCTGAGATTAAACCTGAGCCTATGCAGTGCGATAGGACTATGACCAGAGTTGAACGGCAAGAACACAGACGTCTGAATGGGCTGTGTTTCTACTGTGGTGATTCCACTCATGCTATCTCTGATTGTCCTAAGCGCACTAAGCGGTTCGCTAGGTCTGCCACCATTGGTACAGTACAGTCAAAATTTCTTCTGTCCGTTACCTTGATCTGCTCTTTGTCATCGTATTCTGTCATGGCGTTTGTGGATTCAGGCGCTGGCCTGAATTTGATGGACTTGGAATACGCTAAGCGTTGTGGGTTTTTCTTGGAGCCCTTGCAGTGTCCTATTCCATTGAGAGGAATTGATGCTACGCCTTTGGCCAAGAATAAGCCTCAATACTGGACCCAGCTAACCATGTGCATGGCTCCTGCACATCAGGAGGTTATTCGCTTTCTGGTGTTGCATAATCTGCATGATGTGGTCGTGTTGGTGTTGCCATGGCTACAAGCCCATAATCCAGTATTGGATTGGAATTTCATGTCGGTGTCCAGCTGGGGTTGTCAGGGGGTACATGGTGATGTTCCATTTCTGTCAATTTCGTCATCCACCCCTTCTGAGGTTCCAGAGTTCTTGTCTGATTACCGGGATGTATTTGATGAGCCCAAGTCCGATGCCCTACCTCCGCATAGGGATTGTGATTGTGCTATCAATTTGATTCCTGGTAGTAAATTCCCAAAAGGTCGACTGTTTAATTTATCCGTGCCTGAGCACACCGCTATGCGCAGTTATGTGAAGGAATCCCTGGAGAAGGGGCATATTCGCCCGTCATCGTCGCCATTAGGAGCAGGGTTCTTTTTTGTAGCCAAGAAGGATGGTTCGCTGAGACCTTGTATAGATTACCGCCTTCTTAATAAGATCACTGTTAAATTTCAGTACCCCTTGCCATTGTTATCTGATTTGTTTGCTCGGATTAAGGGGGCTAGTTGGTTCACTAAGATAGATCTTCGTGGTGCGTATAATCTGGTGAGAATCAGGCGAGGCGATGAATGGAAAACTGCATTTAATACGCCCGAGGGTCATTTTGAGTATCTAGTGATGCCGTTCGGACTTGCCAATGCTCCATCAGTGTTTCAGTCCTTTATGCATGACATCTTCCGAGAGTACCTGGATAAATTCCTGATTGTGTACTTGGATGACATTTTGATCTTCTCGGATGATTGGGAGTCTCATGTGAAGCAGGTCAGAACGGTTTTTCAGGTCCTGCGTGCTAATTCTTTGTTTGTGAAGGGATCAAAGTGTCTCTTTGGTGTGCAGAAGGTTTCATTTTTGGGGTTCATCTTTTCCCCTTCTACTATCGAGATGGATCCGGTTAAGGTCCAAGCCATCCATGATTGGACTCAGCCGACATCTCTGAAAAGTCTGCAAAAGTTCCTGGGCTTTGCTAATTTTTATCGTCGCTTCATCTGCAATTTTTCTAGTATTGCCAAACCATTGACCGATTTGACCAAGAAGGGTGCTGATTTGGTCAATTGGTCTTCTGCTGCTGTGGAAGCTTTTCAAGAGTTGAAGCGTCGTTTTTCTTCTGCCCCTGTGTTGTGTCAACCAGATGTTTCTCTTCCGTTCCAGGTCGAGGTTGATGCTTCTGAGATTGGAGCAGGGGCTGTTTTGTCGCAGAGAGGTTCTGGTTGCTCAGTGATGAAACCATGCGCTTTTTTTTCCAGGAAGTTTTCGCCTGCTGAGCGAAATTATGATGTGGGCAACCGAGAGTTGCTGGCCATGAAGTGGGCATTCGAGGAGTGGCGTCATTGGCTTGAAGGAGCTAAGCATCGCGTGGTGGTATTGACTGATCATAAGAACTTGACTTATCTCGAGTCTGCTAAGCGTTTGAATCCTAGACAGGCTCGTTGGTCGCTGTTTTTTGCCCGTTTTGACTTTGTGATTTCGTACCTTCCTGGCTCTAAAAATGTGAAGGCGGATGCTCTGTCTAGGAGTTTTGTGCCCGACTCTCCGGGTTTATCTGAGCCGGCGGGTATCCTCAAGGAAGGAGTAATTGTGTCTGCCATCTCCTCTGATTTGCGGCGGGTGCTGCAAAAATTTCAGGCTAATAATCCTGATCGTTGCCCAGCGGAGAAACTGTTTGTCCCTGATAGGAGGACGAATAAAGTTATCTCTGAGGTTCATTGTTCGGTGTTGGCTGGTCATCCTGGAATCTTTGGTACCAGAGAGTTAGTGGCTAGATCCTTTTGGTGGCCATCTCTGTCGCGGGATGTGCGTACTTTTGTGCAGTCCTGTGGGATTTGTGCTCGTGCTAAGCCCTGCTGTTCTTGTGCCAGTGGGTTGCTTTTGCCCTTGCCGGTCCCGAAGAGGCCTTGGACACATATCTCTATGGATTTTATTTCAGATCTTCCTGTTTCTCAAAAGATGTCAGTCATTTGGGTGGTCTGTGATCGCTTTTCTAAGATGGTCCATCTGGTACCCTTGTCTAAATTGCCTTCCTCCTCTGATTTGGTGCCATTGTTCTTCCAGCATGTGGTTCGTTTGCATGGCATTCCAGAGAATATTGGTTCCCAGTTTGTTTCGAGGTTTTGGCAAGCCTTTTGTGGTAGGATGGGCATTGACTTGTCTTTTTCCTCGGCTTTCCATCCTCAGACTAATGGCCAGACCGAACGAACCAATCAGACCTTGGAAACTTATCTGAGATGCTTTGTTTCTGCCGATCAGGATGACTGGGTGTCCTTTTTGCCTTTGGCTGAGTTCGCCCTTAATAATCGGGCCAGCTCGGCTACCTTGGTTTCGCCATTTCTCTGCAATTCTGGGTTCCATCCTCGTTTCTCTTCAGGACAGGTTGAGTCTTCGGACTGTCCTGGTGTGGATACTTGTTGTGAATTCTGTGGCAGAGCTCCCTCTTGTGGTCACAAGTGGTACTTCGGCTGATTCTCTCTGTGATCTTCCGTTGGTGGAGAAAAGTGGTACTGCGGCTTCTGAGTTTCCTTCCTCAGGTGATATGGTGAAGTCGTTAGGTGCTACCCTATTTAACTCCACCTGGTGCTTGGATCCTTGCTTCCAGTCAATGTTCTAGTGTTGGACCTGTTTCCTCCTGGAGTGTTCCTGTGGCCTGCTGATCTGCATAGCTAAGTTCCTCTTTGCTATTTGTTTGCTGTTTTTTCTATTCCAGCTTGTCAATTTGTTTTTTCTGCTAGCTGGAAGCTCTGGGACGCAGAGGGTGTACCTCCGTGCTGTTAGTTCGGTACGGAGGGTCTTTTTGCCCCCTTTGCGTGGATTTTGTAGGGTTTTGTGTTGACCGCAAAGTTGCCTTTTCTATCTTCGCTCTGTTCAGGACGTTGGGCCTCACTTTGCTAAATCTATTTCATCTCTACGTTTGTCTTTTCATCTTAACTCACAGTCATTATATGTGGGGGCTGCCTTTTCCTTTGGGGTATTTCTCTGAGGCAAGGTAGGCTTATTTTCCATCTTCAGGCTAGCTAGTTTCTCAGGCCGTGCCGAGTTGCATAGGCAGCATTAGGCGCAATCCACGGCTGCCTCTAGTTGTGTTGGAGAGGATTAGGGATTGCGGTCAACAGAGTTCCCACGTCTCAGAGCTCGTTCTTATTTTTTGGGTTATTGCCAGGTCACTGTATGTGCACTGACCTCTATGTCCATTGTGGTACTGAATTACCAGCCATAACAGATACTGTGGTGGACAGGTTGCAGCAGATTTAGACTCATGTAGTGGACAATTTGACCTTGTCCCAGGAGAAGGCTCAACGTTTCGCTAATCGCAGACGCCGTGTGGGTTCCCGACTTCGTGTTGGGGATCTGGTTTGGTTATCTTCTCGTCATATTCCTATGAAGGTTTCCTCTCCTAAGTTTAAACCTCGTTTCATTGGTCCGTATAGGATTTCTGAGGTTCTTAATCCTGTGTCTTTTCGTCTGACCCTCCCAGATTCTTTTTCCATACATAACGTATTCCATAGGTCATTGTTGCGGAGATACGTGGCACCTATGGTTCCATCTGTTGACCCTCCTGCCCCGGTTTTGGTGGAGGGGGAATTGGAGTATATTGTGGAGAAGATTTTGGATTCTCATGTTTCAAGACGGAAACTCCAGTATCTGGTTAAATGGAAGGGTAATGCTCAGGAAGATAATTCCTGGGTTTTTGCCTCTGATGTCCATGCTCCAGATCTTGTTCGTGCCTTTCATGTGGCTCATCCTTGTCGGCCTGAGGGCTCTGGTGAGGGTTCGGTGACCCCTCCTCAAGGGGGGGTACTGTTGTGAATTCTGTGGCAGAGTTCACTCCTGTGGTCACAAGTGGTACTTCGGCTGATTCTCTCTGGGAGCTTCCGTTTGTGGAGGAAAGTGTACTGTGGCTTCTGAGTTTCCTCCCTCAGGTGATCTGGTGAGGTCGTTAGGTGCTTCTCTACTTAACTCCACCTAATGCTTTGATCCATGCTTCCTGTCAATGTTCCAGTATTGGACTTGTTTTTCCCTGGATCTTTCCTGTGGCCTGCTGCTCTGCATAGCTAAGTTCTTCTTTGCTATTTGTTTGCTGTTTTTTCTGTCCAGCTTGTCTATTTGTTTTGCTGGAAGCTCTGGGACGCAGAGGGTGTACCTCTGTGCCGTTAGTTCGGTACGGAGGGTCTTTTTGCCCCCTTTGCGTGGTTTTCTTTAGGGTTTTGTGTAGACCGCAAAGTTATCTTTCCTATCCTCGCTCTGTTAAGAAAGTCGGGCCTCACTTTGCTGAATCTATTTCATCCCTACGTTTGTCTTTTCATCTTAACTCACAGTCATTATATGTGGGGGGCTGCCTTTTCCTTTGGGGTATTTCTCTGAGGCAAGGTAGGCTTATTTTTCTATCTTCAGGCTAGTTAGTTTCTCAGGCTTTGCCGAGTTGCATAGGCAGAGTTAGGCGCAATCCACGGCTGCCTCTAGTGTTGTTTGGAGAGGATTAGGGATTGCGGTCTGCAGAGTTCCCACGTCTCAGAGCTCATTCTATTATTTTGGGTTATTGTCAGATCACTGTATGTGCTCTGACCGCTATGTCCATTGTGATACTGAATTGCCTATCATAACCCTACCCCCCACAACTTTAGCCAAATGACCCCCAATTTCCAATGCCTTACTATTATTATAAGGTAAATTAAGATTGACAAGCTTCAGTAACAAGAATGGATGTTTTTGCCATTAAAATGGGCACTGTACATTTTTCCCTGGCCTCCACTCACTGCTGACTATGCTTCCCCATTGACTTGCATTGGGTTTCGTGTTTCGGTCGATCCCCGACTTTTCGCGATAATCGGCCGATTCCACTCGACTCGACTTTTGAGATAGTCGGGTTTCGCAAAACCCGACTCGACTCTAAAAAAGTCAAGGTCGCTCAACCCTAGTGCAGAGCATTCTATATGGCACAGATTTCTATGGAGCATCTATGGGGCCATAATGAACGGTGCAGAGCATTATATATGTGGGGCACAGCTTTATGTGGAGCATCTATGGGGCCATAATGAACGGTGCAGAGCATTATATATGCCACAGATTTCTATGGAGCATCTATGGGGCCATAATGAACAGTGCAGAGCATTATATGTGGCACAGATTTATATGGAGCATCTATGGGGCCATAATGAATGGTGCAGAGCATTATATATGGCACAGCTTTATATGGATCATCTATGGGGCCATAATAAATGGTGCAGAGCATTATATGTGGCACAGCTTTATGTTGAGCATTTATGGGGCCATAATGAACGGTGCAGAGCATTATATGGGGCACAGCTTTCTATGGAGCATCTATGGGGCCATAATGAACGGTGAAGAGCATAAAATATGGCACAGCTTTCTATGGAGCATCTATGGGGCCATAATGAATTGTGCAGAGCATTATATGTGGGGCACAACTTTATGTGGAGCATCTATGGGGCTATAATGAATGGTGCAGAGCATTATATATGGCACAGCTTTCTATGGAGCATCTATGGGGCCATAATGAACGGTGCAGAGCATTATATGTGGCACAGCTTTATGTGGAGCATCTATGGGGCTATAATGAACGGTGCAGAGCATTATATATGGCACAGCTTTCTATGGAGCATCTATGGGGCAATAATGAACGGTATGGAGCATCTATTTTTATTTTTGAAATTCACCGGTAGCTGCTGCATTTCCCACCCTAGGCTTATACTCGAGTCAATAAGTTTTCCCAGTTTTTTTATGGCAAAATTAGGGGGTCGGCTTATACTCGGGTCGGCTTATACTCGAGTATATACGGTAAGGATGTCGTCCAGATACACCACCTTGAAGCACCCAATGAAATCCGAAAAACATGATTAATGAAATTCTGAAATACTGCCTGCGCATTTGTCAGACCAAACGGCTTAACCAGGTTCTCAAATAAACCCTCGGAGGTGAAGAAAGTCGTTTTCCACTCATCCCCCTCTCGCATTCGGATGAGATTATATGCTCCCTTGAGATCTAACTTAGAGAACCACCTGGACCCGGACAATTGATTGTACAAATTAGTAATAAGTACGATTGGGTAAGTATTCATCACGGTGATCTTGTTTAAGTCTCGAAAATCGAGGCATGGGCGTAAACCATCATCTTTTTTCTTCACAAAAAAATAATCCCGCCGCCACAGGAGACACAGAGGGGTGAATGTGCCCTTTACGAATACTATCCGAAAAATGCTCCTTCATAGCCACCCGCTCAGGAATGGAGAGATTGTACAAATGGGCCTTGGGCAGTTTGGCACCAGGGATGAGATTAACAGCACAATTGAATGGGCGGTGTGGTGGTAGAACCTCAGCCTCCTTTTCAGAGAAAACATCCTCAAAATCCTTCAGGTACTCCCGAATACCCTCCAGACTGATGGATGGCACAGACACATTAACAAAGCAATCTTTAGAACAATTAGGACCCCAATTAATAATGCCCCGAGATTCCCAATGAATGATCGGGTTATGTAACAGTAACCAGGGAAACACCAACACCAGTCTCGCAGCTAAATTGTCCATAATAAAACATGTAATACATTCTTGCTGACAGGAACCCACCTTCAGGATAAACTCCTCAGAGATAAACTTAACAACATTCTTAGTGAGAGGTGTTTTATCAATGGCCACTATTTTAATGGGAGTTTACAACCTGACTGTCCCTATTTTACATTTGACAGCCAAATAACAGTCAATCAAGTTCAAAGATGAGCCACTATCCAGAAAAGCTAAAGTGGATGTACAACCGTTCTTGACACAAACTTCTACTTCCAACAGTAATCTTAGAGATGAGGACAAAGGTACCTGAGAGTCTGGGCAACCTCCTCGACAGTTACCCAGACTTAGCTTTTTCCCAGCATCTTGAGAGTCATAGGACAGGAGGGATAGTCCTTCTTCCAGTGTCCTGTACTACCATAGTAGAAGCATAGTCTCCCATCACGTCATCACCTCCTCTCCCTTTTCTTGATGGTGGTGACCCCCACATCCATGGGCTCAGACTGGGGCATAACATCAGGGTTACTCGGAAGCACAGGAACTTCACTGCATGACACCCCTCTCCCTTAGTCTTCGATCCATCCGGATGGCCTGAGTCATAGCCTCCTCTATAGAACTAGGTGGTGGGTGGAGAGCCAGAGTGTCTTTCAAATGGTCAGACTTTCCCCTCTGGAACTGGCACCTGAATCCAGAATCATTCCATGAAACCTCTGGGGACCATCGTCGAGCTGTGACAGCCCCCCGAAGAAGCCCACACGAAACACACGTTGGGGCTGCTGCACTAGGTCCCCAGGTGGTAAAAAGCATGGGTAAGGACAGCTTTTGATTCACTGCATGCAATTGTGTTCCCTTAAAAGGATATTTACCTTGGTTACTAGTTGGTCTCAATTGAATCTTTTGGAACTAATTTTCAGTACCCATATTTATTGGATTACTCTGTGTGAGTTAAATTGCGAGTTCTATACAAAATGACTTATTTATCTGGGTGCTATGGCTTTTTTTGACTGACTGATATTTTTAAGGGAACAGCCCTATATGGGTCGCACTTGCACTTTTTCTTGCTAGTTGTCATTTCCTGTCCTCCCTCCCACCAGCACCCAGGATCTCTGTGTCTTACACCTGTCATTCATTAAATTGCTTTATTTATTTATTATGTACTGTTTATTATGATATATGAATTTTAATAAACTTTGAAGTTGTGTTTGGGACGTTTTGTAGTCTCTTTTTTCTCCTTTTGTGTATTGATCAACTGCGTCAACCTGGACACCTGGTCAGCCAGATTGCATAGCGCATCCATACCCATGGAAAAAAAATGAATAAACCCCTCTAAATAAATTGGTCAGTTATAATATAATGCAACAGAGAGGGAACGAAGTACCAGAGGTTACAGCAATACATGTGGTCAGAAACAAGCCAAAGAAGTCAGAGCCGATCGGGAGCAGGAAAGCCAGAGACGCAAGACAGTCAAACAGGTCAGAGGACAAGCCGAGTCAAATACCAGGGGGTCACAACATGGAGAGTACTACAACGAGCAAAGTCACAGAGGAACACAGGAACGGGACCTAGGTAAATGGGCAGAGGACAAATTAGGGTATAACGGGTCAGCTGCTCAAGCCAGAGACAGGAATTATAACTGACACTGCTTGCAGGTAACAGTGGCCTGAAATAGCCAGACCGATCCCAAAACAAGACAAGGAAGATTAACCCCCATATGACCATCCTGGGGAGAGAATAATCAGAAACAAACCCCAGACTGGATCATGACAGACATGCTCTGTGATACCACATCGGAGGTGGAGGATGAGGCGGAGCAAAAGGGGGTGCAGGAACTGTTGTAGGAGATGAAGGAAACCCTGATAGAAGTAGGCCCAGCAATCTTTGTCATCGGGAGTACATGTGCCATGCCAGGGTGTGACTCGGCCACAGCCTCCACAATGTTCACCCAGTGTGCCATCAGAGAAATGTAGCATCCCTGGCCACAAGCACATGTAAGAGCATGGGTGATGTTACTGGACATGTGCTGGAACATGGCTCGGATTCCACAAAGGGAGAAATAGTGGCAGTTGGGGATCGATTACCAAGGGATGGCTGCCACCATGAGTCGGCGGAAATCCTCAGGGTCTGCCAGCCTAAATGCCAATATTTCCACAGCAAGCAGCCTGGAAATGTGCCTGTTTAGCATTTGGGCCCATGGTTGGGTGGCTGGCATCTTTCTTTTTCATTCCAAGACCTGGGGTAGGGACAGCTGAACACTGGGCTGGGAAAAGGATTTGGAAGTGCCTGATGATGGTAAGTCAGAATATGAAAATATAGGTGCAGGGTAGGAGCCATATGTGCCATTGTTTTGGTCAGGGGATTGGGGAGCACCTAGCACAGGGGAAGAGGCATTGGTTTCACCTGTTGGCACCAATCGTGGACCCAGACATTCGGCCTACCGAGTCGGGTGCTTAGATGATATGCACATGATCATGCTGCTGGTGGTTAGGTTCTTAGTGGTCAGGCCCCTACTGATCTTGGCATGGTGCAGGTTGCAAATAACCATTTTGTTTATCTCAGAACTCTCATTAAAAAAGTCCCAGACTGGGGACATCTTTTCCACCACCACCACCATGATCCTCCTCACTTCGTGACATGACTTAAAAACAACAAGACTTAGCAGCAACTGTGTGTCATCATCAACTTCCTCCTTAAACCAAATTTCCCTTTCCCCACTGTAAAGTACTTGTGGCCTTGACTGCTCTAAGTTTTGTGCATTACTAATTAGCATATTCTCCTATCTCTCTTGGAGCATGCAGGTTGAGAGACCACAATCAAGATATTTTGTGGAAAAGAGCTCCTCGGAGTGTCCTAGTGTGAGATCACTAGTCTCCCAAGACTCAACATGGTGGGAGGAAGGCGGATCAGGGTGAGGATTAAGTGATCCAGACTTTAGGCTGGTGAGACTGGACGGTGTAGAATACTGTGTGGTGCTGCCAAGCCTGCTGTATGCATCTCCTATCTGACCGACCACCTGTTCGCACTGCTCTGGCTTCAGAAGTGATGTACTGTGCTTCCCTGCAAAATAGGACAGGAAACTATGTGTCATAGATGGGTGTGTTTCTTGTGCTCCAGCAACAGGCGTAGTCGTACCTTCCGCACATCTTCAGCATCGGCATGAACCATCATCAGCACTTCCACTTCCATGTCCCTTAATGCAAGCTTTACATATTTTGCAATCACTTGGTCATCTGAAACCAAGTTAATCTTTAGTAAAAGAAAAAAAATGGTCACCTGCAGCAACCAAAGTAGCATTTGGAAGTTTACTCCAAAGTAACAGAAATAACGCAAAAGTGTATGAATGACAATCAAATTCAATCCTGAAAAATGTTTCAATGCTTTTTTTTAAATCATTTTTACAGATCATAGAAATGTTCACAGACTACATAACATGTATGGCTGAGAAATGGAAGCCTACACAATGTTTTAAAAGCTTTTGTTCACTTTTAGAGATTAGAGATCGACAGACTCCTGAATGTTTGGATCCTGCAGGAGATGAGGGCTTCAGTGGAATAGACTTTAGCTGGATATAACTGTAACACAATATTCATGGCCCCTTACCAGCCTGAGAATACCAGTCCCCAGTTGTCTACTTTAGCTTTGATAACCAACCTTGCTAAAGCTGACTTTTGAGTGTTGCAGCCTGCAGCTGTCAGTTTTGCCTGGCTGGGGATCCCACACCGTAATTTAATAAAAAAAAATTATTTATTTAGAGCGCAGGTGCTGACTAATGAATACTCCCATCAGCCATGCCTGCTATCTCTGTTAGTGGCAGCAGGCATAGGCTGATGGGAGCGGTGATCCCATCAGCCAACCCCAGTGACCAGATGTAAACCTTTTACCTCTGATCACAGCTGTGGGCTCACACTATCATTTGACAGCGTTGGAACCGCGGCTGTCTGACTAACGATAAGCCTGCCGTCACACTAGCAATATTTGGTTAGTATTTTACATCAGTATTTGTAAGCCAAAATCAGGAGTGGAACAATTAGAGGAAAAGTATAATGGAAACATATGCACCACTTCTGCATTTATCACCCACTCCTGGTTTTGGCTTGCAAATACTGATGTAAAATACTGACTAAATACTGCTAGTGTGACGGAAGCCCAAAGATTTCACTGCAAGTCAGAGGCAGTGTTTGCCATGTTGTCATGCACATGACAGCGTGGCATACACTGGGTGTTTGGACCCTTCATTCAAGTGAATGAGGCTTGGGTTTGGGTATTTTTCTGGTACCCGGAACCAAACTGTTTTTTTTAACTGTTTGGCCGAACATCAAAGGAGCCAGCCCACGTCTAGTGCTGAGTTCTCCTACAATGGAATTCTTCAAACAGAGGCTTGACAGATATCTGTCTGAGATGGTTTAGTGAATCCTGCATTGAGAAGGGGGTTGAACATGATGACCCTGGAGGTCCCTTCCAACTCTAACATTCTGTGATTCTATGATTCTAAGATCATTATGTATGGATGGCCACCAAAAAAGCAATGGTTTTCCATGTAGCAGTTACCCCAGGATGACCACTCAAGATGTAATCATGAAATTCCTGTAACACTTGCAATATTAGGTACACAGGCAAAAATAATTTGGATCCTGGAGTAGCGGAATGAGGCAACGACTGGACTTTATAGATCTCCTCTTTCAATTCCAAGGTTACAACAGAAACCAAAAATAAATGAACAAAACCGACTGGTGCTCGACACTGTTGGAACTTAGCGGCCTTGTTTGGTGGACAACTACCACCTTTTATCAGTGACTTAATTGAAAATGAAGAAGCCGTAATAAACCAAATGGCGCTTAGAGCCAATGAAGTGCAAATGCGATTTCCCCATATATTTGCTTCAGGACGGCATGTGACAATAATACAACCCATGCAACAATTCTCCAGCAAGGAGGGAGTATAATCTTACTGAGGGCATGGTGCCAGATAAGGTTTGGAGTATTATGTCAATACCATACTGTGCCTCAAGTGATAATATGCAGAAGACTTACTTGTTTTGCTGCTGTGTAGTCGGAGAGCAGGATGCGTCTGTTGTGACCTGCACAGAGGTAAGAGATGCGATGTGTGGTGTGAAGCCTGGCGTGGAGCAGTCGAAAAGGCAGCTGATGCACATGGCAAGTAGGCAAGTAGGTCCAGGGTATGCACGTTATTGCACAAGCTGTCTTTGAGCCATGGACATAAATGAGAAAATATGGTCCTTGGGATCCTGCTGAAGCCTCGATTCGGAAGTAAATAGTATTTTCGATCTGTATTAAACTCAGTCATGAAGATCTCCAAGGGTGACGTGGTGAATGGATCCTGGGTGAAGAGACATGCTAGACTACGGGGTGTATGGAGATGTGGTGGAGAGCCACATAAAGAAGTTCATAGGAGCTGCTATGCAGTGATTCCAAAAAGACAGGTGCTCTCCAGGCCGGTGACAAACACAGAGAGAATCACTGCCGGTTGCACCGAGCGTTGAAACACTGCTTAGTGTATCGGGGTAGTGATGTCACTCCCGTACAGATGGTCGGATAGATAGAGGGAGTGTAGTCTCTGTAGGCTCTGCTCTAATTAGGAACAGAGACTACAATCCCTCTATCTACCCAACCATCTGTAAGGGAGTGACATCCCTATACAGCAGCAGAACAGGTAACGCTTTTTCATATTACTTGTGGCACAGTATGGTATCGACATAATACTCCATACTAGGGTTGAGCGACTTTTCTTTTTATAGGATCGGGTCGGGTTTCACGAAACCCGACTTTTTCAAAAGTTGGGTCGAGTGAAATCGGCCGATCCTACAGAAAAGTCCGGGTCGGGGTCGGCCGAAACACGAAACCCAATGCAGTGCATTGGGTTTCTAATGGTTCCCAGGGTCTGAAGGAGAGGAAACTCTCCTTCAGGCCCTGGGATCCATATTTAAGTGTAAAATAAAGAATCAAAATAAAAAATATTGATATACTTACCCTCGGACGCGCCCTGGTTCTCACCGGCAGCCTTCCTTCCTAAGAATGAGCACCTGAAGGACCTTCGATGACGTCGCGGCTTGTGATTGGTCGCGTGAGCGGTCACATGAGCGTCACGCGACCAATCACAAGCCGCGACGTCATCTAAGGTCCTTCAGGCGCTGATTCTTAGGAAGGAAGGCTGCGGGTTAGAACCAGGGCGCGTCTGAGGGTGAGTATATAACTATTAGGAATATACTCACCCTTGGACGTGCCCTCGGACGCTTCCTTCCTAAGAATGAGCACCTGAAGGACCTTTGATGACGTCGCGGCTTGTGATTGGTCGCGTGAGCGGTCACATGGGCCTCACATGACCAATCACAAGCCGCGACGTCATCGAAGGCCCTTCAGGCGCTAATTCTTAGGAAGGAAGGCTGCCGGTGAGAACCAGGGCGCGTCCGAGGGTGATTATATCAATATTTTTTTATTTTTATTCTTTATTTTGCACTTAAATATGAATTCCGATACCGATTCCCGATATCTTAAACATATCGGAACTCGGTATCGGAATTGCGATTCCAGATCAGAAGATCGCCGACCTCATGGCCGACCCCACACGGGGGTTGGGTCGGGTTTTATGAAACCTGACTTTGCCAAAAGTCGGCGACTTCTGAATCTGGCTGACCTGTTTTGCTCAACCCTACTCCATACCTTATCTATCACTACACCCTCAGTAAGATAATATCCCCCCCTTGCCACAGAATCGTTGCATGGACAGAATTACTGTCACATGCCGTCCAGAAACAAATATATGGGGAAAATCACATTTACACTTCATTGGCTCTAAGCGCCATTTAGTTTTTACTACCATAGAAACCACAATACCCTGAGAAATAATGGAGGATGGACGAGAAACCGAATCAAGACTATGAGATAATGAGTCACCTTTCACATTCTTAGATTCAGGCCTGAATGTAATTGAAAAATTAAACCTAGAGAAAAACAAGGACTACCTGACCTGTCTATGAGTTAACTGTTTACCTGATTACCTGATTCAATGTAAGCTAGATTCTTTTGATCAGTGACCACATTACCTGGATGAACCGCCCCTTCCAAAAAATGCCTTAGGCCAGTTTCACACGTCCAGATAATTCCGGTTCCGGAGAAATCGGTATCGGAGTTATCCGTGTCCATGTGTCCATGTGCTCATGTAGCACATCAGTGTGGCACGCGTGTAGCAGCCATGTGCCACCCGTGTGCCGACAGAGGACCACACAGACCGTGCAGGAGACAGCGCTACAGTTAAGCGCTGTCCCTTGCTTTTGGTGCTGAAGCCGGCATTCATTCCTTCTCCCCAACAGTGTTCGCTGGAGAGAAGGAATGAAAAATCAAGGTTTTTCTTGTTTGTTTGTGTTAAAAATAAAGTTTGGGGTCACCTCCCGCCTCCCATCCCATCTGCGCCCGCCCACTTGCCGAGAAATACTCACCCAGCTCCTGCGATGTATGCTCTCAGCGCTGGCAGCCTGTCCTGTGTGAGCGGTCACGTGATACCGCTCATTACAGTGATGAATATGTGCATATTCATCACTGTAATGAGTGGTACCACGTGACCGCTCACACAGGACCTGCTGCCGGCGCTGAGAGCATACATCGCAGGAGCTGGGTGAGTATTTCTCGGCAAGCGGGCGGGTGCAGATGGGATGGGAGGTGGGAGGTCACCTCAAATTTTATTTTTAACACAAACAAAAAAAAACCTTGATTTTTCATTCCTTTTCTCCAGCGAACGCTGCTGGGGAGAAGGAAAGAATGCCGGCTTCAGCACCACACGCAGTGGGGACAGCGCTTACTGTAGCGCTGTCTCTCCTGCTGGCAGTACGTGCACACGGAGGAGAGTGCACACTGTTCTCCGTGTGCACGTGTGCGGGACGTATTGCGGTACGTGCTGCCAGTGAAAAGCGGACATTTCTCCGTGTTTTGCCCACGGACACACGGTCTGTGAAAACACCGAGACATGTGCATAGACCCATTCGTTTGAATGGGTCTACGTGTGTCAGTGTCTCCGGTACGTGAGAAAACTGTCAGTACACGTACCGGGGACACTGACATGTGAAAGAGGCCTAAATTCCGCAAAGGCCAATTTGACAGCAAATAACTCACAATTCCCATCATCATAATTTCTTTCTGCTGGTGAAATTTTTTTTAGAAAAAAAACACATGAATGCAGGTTAGCTTTGGGCCCATGTGATAAAACTGTCCCAACTGTGACTTCCAAAGCATCCGCCTCTATAATGAATAGTTCTTGGAGATCAGGTTGGATCAAACATGAAACACTCTTAATTTTTTGAAAGCTCTGATAGCACCTGGTGACCAAATCTTGAGATTTGGCCCTTTCTGTGTTAGGTGTGGAGTTCTCACTGCTGCACAGGGGGAATCTCAAACCATGTCTGCTGAGGTCTCCCATTCTCCTCTAGCCACAGTGGAACCTGCTCAGCAGAGACGTCAGTATCAGCATCTGGCTCAAGCTGATACTGTGCGAATGGTTACTACTGCCTTTCCAGGCTCTGCCTTTGTAGCCAGCACTGATCAGCAGCAAGCAGGCCTTTCTGGGACTAAGTCCCGCTTTTCCCATACTGAGCATGCCCACAGGATGACCTCTCATTGGATGTCGGGGGTCACATGCTCAGGTCCTGTTGCAGTTCCTATTGGACCATCAGGAAGGTCCTGGAGCGCTACTGCTGTAAAAGGTTTGCATGGCCGTTCAGTTATGCGCTAGTGTAAACTTATTTACTTGTGTGTGTGTAGATGAATGCCTGTCGATGAATGAAAGCTCCGAATCATTCCCATCCCTTGTGTTGTTGCCTGCTCACAAATGGTGGAAGCTGCCTAGCGCCAGACAGTGCTACTCTGCGCATCCAGCCCACAAATCAGCGTCTCTCAGCAGCGACCGCCAGTGTGGCGCCGTGTGCTTAGTGCGCTTTTCGGGCCCTGGTTAGGGTGGTTAGTGGCATTTGCCAGAGCAGCATTTTACGCACTCTTGTGCGATAAATTATTATTATTAGTTCAGTTCTACCCCTGACACCACAGTAACAGTGTCAAGCGTAAGACGTCTAGAGGAACTCTTTCCCCTTGTCTTGGGGCAGAGTTCTGTGACCCTCTCTGTGCGGTATCGCGGCCCTGTGACGCAACAGGGTTCACTTCATACATACCGGGTGAAACTAACCCGTTTGTGTATTCACATTATACCGCCATCTAGTCCGCCATTACCGAGCAGCAAGTGTCCTTTCTGCACTGTGGACCCCGGACTGCAAACGCATCTCAATCCTCTCTAAATATTATTTGGTGCGTTCTGCCAGTCCTAACAATAAGAGGCTTAGCAATCTGCGAAAAACCCTTGATAAATTTCCAATAATAGTTGGCAAATCCCAGAAAACGCTGTAAAGCTTTAAGATCACAAGGTTGAACCGAATCAATTATGGCCTGCACCTTCATATGATCCATCTTAAACCCTTCTGCTGACCAGATAAACCCCAACTGAAATTTCCTGAACGGAAAAAAAATATTTCTCTAATTTACCAAACAAAGAGTTTTCCCTCAACCTCTGTTACACAACACGAACATATTCCTGGTATGAAAATTAGTATATCATCCAGGTAAATCACAACATATCTTCCAATGCGATCAGAGAAAATGTTCATAAAACTTTGAAACACAGCAGGTGCATTTCATAATCCAAATGGCATGACAAGGTTTTCAAATAGACCCTCAAAAGTTAGTGCCTTTTTCCACTTATTACTAGTAATGAATGAGCATGCTTGCCACTAATCGGTTGTCGCCCGAGCATCTCATTGCTTGAGATGCTCTGAACTCGCCAAGTATATTCGGGGTTGCTCGGCGGGAGCTCGGGTCCCCGCTCTGCATGTTTGGGGCTCTTTAGAGAGCCAATGAACATACAGGGATTGTCTGCCACACACTGTAATGCCTCAGCCATGTTGGTTGGCATTTGTGGCATTACAGTGATTGGCTGGCCACACAGCTTCATCAGGTCTATATCAGATCTGCGCCATCATGCTCGTCACATTCTACAATGGAATCAGGCAGTGTAGGGAGAGTTGCTGCTGAGCTAGGGAGAGATTTGCTTGGTTTTTACTTAGTGTGAGTATACTATATATTATACACATATCCATCTCAACTAACAGTCCTTCTGAGGACTAATAAAGCTGCATAGATATCAGAGCTTGGCAGGCAGGCAGTGTATGTGGCAGACTGCAGTGCATATACAAGTGGGTCCATTCCAGTTCTTTCTGCTGCTGCTGCTGCTATTACAGATGTTTGTAGACATAGCCCCAGGTATCAGGGGACAGGAATACTTTTTTTTGGATCTTAATCCTGATTATTTTATTAAATATTAATCCAGAGAACACTGTTTTTCTGCTCCATTTTCTTGTTGGCACTGCAGAATACAGCCAGATCCTTTCCATAATACAGCGCTAAAAATCCATTTATTTAAAACTGTGCTTTTTCCGTCACACGGATCACATATCTGGCCATTTCTGGCCTCTATTTAAATTTTGTTTCAGTGTGTTAGCGAAGTTATTGACACCAGTTTGCTGGTAAAAAAGTTACCTACAGGCCAGCTATTCAAAATTGTAGTTTGTCTGTCACATGGATCACATAATAAGTTTGCTCCAAATTCAGCCATTTGTAGTGAATATGGAAAATATTGTCCTCCATTTATAATGGGCAAAGCACGTGGCAAGGAACGGGTAACTGAATGTGATGGTGATGGTGCATGCAGAGGCTGAGGCCGAGGCCTTGTTCAAGCTGAAATTGTGCCACAACAAAAACCCACATCTTCTTGCCTGACCTTCCTGTCCATTTACTAGGGGACAGCATCAAATTTATTGAACCCAGAGCAGTGTCAAATGTTTGTTGGTTGGAAAGCAGATAATGCTTCCAGTCGCTTCACCACCACCCTGTCTGCCACATGGTCAAGTCTCAGTAGCCATGAGTCTGGACCGCATCTTCCTCACTCTGATCCTAATTCCTACCACAATGCCGAGTGCCCAGAGACAACTGATTCCACACATGGACACTCCAAAAAGCTGTTCACTTTTCCATTTATAGATTCGGGACTCTTGCCCAAGTCCACTTGAAGCTGGGCAAGAAGAGATTGCATGTAGCGATGCCCAAATATTTGAGCAGCCACGGTCACATGAAGGCAACAGTGGGAAAGTGTCACAAGAGGTGGATGATGATGAGACACAATTTCCAGAAAGTCAGGAGGAGGTCCAGAAGTAGGAGACGAGGTGGTGGATGATATAGTAACTGACCCAACCTGGCAGGAGGACATGGAGAGCAAGGATATCAGCACACAGGGGGAGGGAGGCGTAGCACCCCTACAGGCGGGAAGAAACAGTGTGGTGGCCACAGACAGAAGGCTGGCAAATGTTCCCCATAACACCAACATAACAGAAGTTACCAGTACAGCTGTTAGGTCTTCCCGAGTCTGGTTGTTTTTTAAAGACTCTGCTGATAACCCCAAAATGACCATTTGCACCATCTGCCAGGCCAGAGTCTGCAGGGGTAGCAAAACTACCATCCTGACAACCACCAGCATGATCAGGCACATGGCAGCAAAGCACCCGACTTTGTTGGCCGAACCCCCAGGTCCAGGAACAGTGTCTGTGGGTGACACCGCTACTTCTTCCGCTGTTGTGCACGCAAGCCCTGTCCATGGGGCATGCAAAAATGCCTTCCACCCTGCACCTGTCATTGCACACACTCAACTAGCACCATCAGCAAGCACGTCCACATTCTTGTCCCAGTGCAGCATTCAGTTGTCCATACCCCAGACCTTACGTTTTAATAGACAGCCAATGCTCCAGAGGCAACACTACTAAATTCCCACATTTTGCAACTGCTTACACTCAAAATGTTGCCTTTTAGGCTCATGGAGACGGAAGCTTTCTGCAACCTGATGGCAGCGGCTGTCCCTTGGTATTCAGTCCCCAGCTGACACTTTTTCTTCCGGTGTGCCTTGCCCGCATTGCATAAGCACGTGTCCCACATTAGCTGTGCCCTCAACAATGCTGGGAAAGTCCACCTAACCACAGACACATGGACAAGTCCTTGCTTGCAGGGATGGTACACCTCGCTGATGGCACATTCGGTTAACATAGTGGAAACCAGGACCCAGTCAGACCTTGGGATGAAACACGTCCTAGCGGCGCTGAGTATTGCAGGCCCTAGGTCAATCAGGGTTGCCCGCACAGTGTACACTTCTGCATCTTATCCTCCTCCTCTTCAGCCTCCATCTCTGAAATAACCACATCAGTCACACACTGCAGCAGTTCTTCAGCCAAACGGCAACAGGCAATGCTGAATCTATTAAGCTTAGGTGACAAACCACACAATACTGAAAAGTCGTGGACAGTTCTGAAAAAGCAGGCAGATCTGTGGCTGACACCGCTGAACCAATAGCCAGGCATGGTCTTGTGTGACAATGCCTGGAACCTGGTGGCTGCTTTGAGGCGAGACGAGCTCACCCACACAACATGCTTTGTCCATGTGCTTAACATTGTGGTTCAGCGGTTTCTCAAAAACTACCCTGAGCTGCTGGATCTGCTTGTCAAAGTACGCCGCCTGTGTGCCCATTTTAGAAAGTCATCTACAGCTTCCGCCGCTCTTACTTCAGCAGCGATTGCAGCTTCCGGGTCACCGACTGGTGTGTGATGTACCCATGCATTGTAAATCTACACTGCAGATGTTGGAAAGGATTTGTGAGCAGAAGAGGGCAGTTGTTGACTACCAGCATCAGCAAGGCCATCGGTATTCAGTTCAGACTCCACACATAAGACCTCAGGAGTGGACATGGATGTCAGACATATGTACCATCCTCCAAAACTTTGAGGGATCCAACAAGATGGTGAGCAGCGATGATGCCATAATTAGCATCACCATCCCGCTTCTCTGTGTTCTGAAATGCTCTCTGCTCACAATCAAAGAGGATGCATTGCACGCGGAGCACGATGAGATGGAGCAAGGAACCATGCAGGGTGATTACACACAGCCCAGCCTCATCTCATCCCAATGTGGATTGGATGGCAATGAGGAAGAGGAGGAGAAGGAGGAAGAACAGGAGCTAGTTTCATGCACTACTGTATAGACGGTACTACCTGCACAATTGTCATACTGTTTGTTCAGCATGGATGGCCTGAGGACAGGGAGGAGAAGGAGGAGGAGAGCATGGTCAGTCTTCCTCTTGGTGAGGAAGTCTTGCCTGTTAGCAGTCTCCTTGCCTCCACACTGAAGCAGTCATAAACAAGGACACAGGGTGGGAGCCACTTGCCAGCTGCAGCCTTTCCTATGAAAGGCTCATTGTGATCTAACTACCTCTTAGAACACTTTATGCGCATTCCTTTACATTTTAATGATACAAAGGCTATGTCTACCTCAATACATCTGTATTCCTAGCAATTGATAACAAAGGATAGTCTACTATGGATGTGAACAGTTTCATTTAATTCCATTCTGCTGGCCAATCAAGACCACTTTTGACAGACTTCCATAGGGCAATCTGAGAGCCCGGGACCTACGTACGATATAACTACCATAAGATTGTTCCCCTGACAAAGGTTCGTGCTTGAGCTGAAACGTTGGAAACCATTATCTTTTGCACAAGATATATTAAAAAAACTTTGAAAGCAACAGTTCTGTAGTCACGTTTTTGGAGTGTGCCGTGGTTAGATTTTTGTATTGTCTTATCGTTTTACCCCTGAGCACTTAACAGTGGTTGAGCCTGATCCTATCCCCTGTTAGCAGTCTGTCACACATGGCAGAGGTTATGTTGCCCTGCCTTTCCCGTGACCCTCGCGTTGTCAAAATTTTGGGTGACAGTCAATACTGGTTGGTGACACTTCTAGACACATGCTACAAGGAGACCTTTCTATCTCTTATTCCCGAGGCGGAAATGTCTAATAAAATGGGGCAATACCAGAAGGCTCTTGATGCGGAATTATTACAAAAATTCCTATCTGAAAAAGCTGGCACAGTTCGTTAGAGAACCAAGGAGTACAGGTGAGAGAGACAACTCCAATCCAGCAAAGGCAGGGGAACACTGGCAAAGTTCTGAGAGAGTATTCTCAGACCCTCCCATCGTAAAGGCTCTGAGGTGCGGAGTACTCTCAGTAGGAGTTCAAAGTTTTGTCTGTGCTTTTTAGTGGTGCCGGTGGAATTATAACTGATAACTGCATCTGCCTGTCAACTGAAAATGCTGACAGGCTGAGTCTTATAAAAATGAACACGGGCTGGATTGGGCCAGACTTCTCAACACCACCGAATGATTGCAGCGTAACATAAACTCAAATCCAGTATATTTTGGGGGGATTTCTATTCACAAGAACATCTTCAAACCCACACATGGGTATACGCTTCTTGATTTTGACTGTTTGCTGTTGTCCTCCTCCTTCTCATCCTCATCCTCCACCAACATATTATCACCAGGGTGACCGTGGTCCATGATGCAACACCCACATAATTTTTTTAAAGGGTGTTTATGATGCCTGTAAAAAAAATTGGTATACAGTATGTTCATGTATACCCCCCAGGGATAAATGTTTGTCAGCCCATACAATTAATGCATGGGCATTACAAGTAGAGGAGACCCGCTCCTTTCTAATTGGAAGATTTCTTTATGAGGCCCTCCTCCACGTCTCTTCCAAGGGGCATTGGAGTGGTCCAAAATTTTTGGCAGCCAATGCACCCACTGCATAGGTAAACACTATGGGAGATCCAATTCCTAATAATGGGAACATTTTTTCATGAGGCCCTCCTGTACATCTCTCTTCAAAGGGGAATTAGAGTGCCTCCAAATTTTTGGCAGTCCTTGCATTCACTGCAGAGGCAAATAGTATGGGAGACTCATTTCCTAATAATGGGAATATTTTTTCATAAGGCCCTCCTCTACGTCTCTTCAAAAGGGCATTGGAGTGCCTCTAAATTTTTGGCGTCCTTGCAGTCACTTCACTGAATAGGCAAACAGTATGGGAGATCCACTTCCTAATAATGGGAACATTGTTTTCATGAGGCCTTCTTGTACGTCTCTTAAAAGGGGTATTGGGGTGCGTCCAAATTGTGGGCAGCCCTGCCACTCACTGCATACGCAATAACAGTATAGGATACCCACTGTTTAATAATGGGAAAAATGGGAACAGCAAAGTATAGCCGGCTGATGGCTCTCTAAGAATAGTGAGGGCCGACTGCTGGCCCTTTAAGAATAGCAAAGGCTTCCTGATGACCATTTTAAAAATTAGACTTTGTGACTTTCAGAGTCACTCCTTCATTAATGCATAAATGAAAAATAATGTGTCTGATGATGTGTCACACATCACATGGCCAGATAAGGTTGTAAAATATTAAAATGACATTTTCCAGTGAATGCAATGCTAAAGTTCAAAAACTCTACGTGAGAAAACATAGCCCAAGGTGTGGAGGAACATTTTTGTTTTTGGTGATTTATTTTGCCTTATATACAAATCATTACCCTGGAAAGGATGTTCCCCAATATATTTCCCAGGAAAATCCATTTTGGTTTCGTTTTTGTATGTTTTATTGTGAGTCTGTAAAAGTGACATAAGACTCTGACAACATTGTTCACAGCAGTGACCGGGGAGTCAGAAATGTTTCCAGGAGTCTTCCCCTGTTCCCATGTCATTTGAGCACTGTTCCCATCAATTTCTGCAATTTCTAGTCCCTCTGCAGACCGCCGTGAAGGGGGGCTCCGGAAAAAAGCTTGATTATCCCATAGACTTACATTGGGCTCACTGCTCGGGTCGAGCACCCAAACATTTCAATTTGCTCGACCCGAGCAATGAGCACTCAAGCATTTTAGTGCTTGCTCATCACTACTAATAGCCCATCCAGAGGCGTATCACATTATAAGCCCCTGTAAGATCAAGTTTAGAAAACCGTGGCCTCCAAAAGCTGATAATATAGGTCGGGGATGAGTGGAAATGGGTAAGTATTTTTCTCAGAAATCGAGGCCTTTTTTATATATAAAAATCTGGCATCTACAAGGGGAGGGGGAGAATGGAACTGACCCTTCTGTAAACTTTCATTAGCATATTCTTTCATGGCGGTCTGTTCAGGCCACAATGAATTGTAAAGGCGAGTTTTAAGCAATTCGGCACTAGGAATAAGATCAATACCACAATCATAAGGACGATGGGGGAGGTAGTATCTTCACTTCTTTTTCAGAGAATACATTGCCGAAGTCCTTTCGGTACCCCAGCAGACCCTTAAGACTAGAAGAGCATATTTGTACAGTTTTTAGATGTTTCCTGCAACAATTGTGACTCCATTTAAAAATCTCCTTCTGACCCAAATCAATAACTGGATTGTGAATCTGCAACTACGGTAGCCCAAGTAGCAACCCAGCAGGTAAATTGTAGAACACAAAACAGGAGATGGATTCAGAGTGGGGTCCTCCCACTTGGAGCATGAAATCCACCGTGACCCACTCGACCAAATTCTAGGCTAATGGTGTCATTAGCAAAGATTTTTTTGTGTCTTTCCAAACTACCTGTCCCTAATCCTAACTTCAGAACCAGTCCTAAATCAATAAAGTTAGCAACAGACCCACAGTCAATAAACGCCAACTTTGATAATACCTGGTTCTTGAAGGATAACACCATATTTATTAGTACTTTATCAAATCAAGAAACAGCGTACCTGGGAGTCTGGGTGACCTCCTTTGCTGACACCCAGACTCCAACATTCTCCCGATGGTTTGCTAGTCTGAGGACGTGATGAGCAATTGCTGAGAAAATATCCAGTGAGACTACTGTACAGACAGAGTCTGAGATCTTGTCTATGTCTTTTCTCAGCAACACAAAAACTGGCAGCGCTAACCTCCAATGGCTCCACCTCCCATAAATGGATCTGCTCCAGGGAACTCTAACGGTCAGCCTGCTGTCTCTCACGGAATCTGTGTTTCATTTGTATGGCCTGGGTCATGGCTTCCGCCAGAGAACAAGGGGCATCATGAAGGAACAAAGGGGTTTTGGAAAGGCCTTTGTGGAACTGGCACCCGAATGATGCATCAATCCACAGAACTTCAGTGAACCACTGCCAGGAACTCAGTGCAGTTGTGCTCAGCTGTGCAACCCCTCTGTGACAGGTTCATGAGCTTAGTCTCAGCAACCTGGACCCTGCCGGGTTCATCATATATTAGATCTAGACTATCAAAGAAGGCATCAAAAGAAAGAAATTTGGGGCTTGTGAGGACAAGGAAAATGCCCAGGTATGAGGACCCCGCACAGTAGGCACATGATTATTATCACCCACTGGAAATCCTCCACTCACGACCATTGCGCAGGGTAAAAAATAGTCTATAGCTCTCCCTGAAAATCCTAAACTTGTCTTTCTCTGCTGAAAATTCAATCGGGTAAGGCCATAACAGATTCGAGAGAGGCCAACTGTACATCAAAAGGTACTGATTTCACAGCCACCGCCGGCAGTGGAGGGCTATAGAAGTTCTTCATCAAATTAATTATCTAGCCCTGCAACTGACCTTGTGATGACTCTGGACTCTAGAATTCTTTATCCAGAGCCTGAGTAATCTGCATAAAATTTGCCACCTGATTAAAGAGCGTGTGAACATGCTCCATGCTAGCGAAAAAGAAAAACATATTTGCCTAAAGTAATATGACCCTGAGTCACTTTTCTCAGCCAATCTATGAGAAGGGATAGTCAAGGGGTCCAAGATCAAAATTCAGGGAGGTACATAAATAGAAGGAAGAGATAAAGGTGTAGTCATATAACGTTCCGAGGTCAGAATATAGTAGGATAGCGGATCAGAGCAGAAGGGGTTAAACAGATGGATGGCGAGAATGAGGTCCAAGTTCAGGCAACGAAAGTAGTTCTTCTGTCAGTGCCTAGAATTGTAAACAGTTCCAGTTTTTCTTGTTTCACTTGATAAAAGTTTTACTTATGTTTTCTATCTAGAATAAGGTTTTATGTAGAAAGTTTGAAAGGACATTTCAAAGTAGAATTTAAATCCAAGCGAAATCCGACAAGAAAAATGCATAGCAAGATTAGAAAGGGGATTGTACCAGCACTATCTTGTTACTTAACAATACTTAAGTCCTCCTAAAATTCCATTGTTCTTGGCCAACTTTCTTATGCTCCCTTAGGAAAATCTTCTTTGACTCCTCCTACAATTTCACTCATTGGCATCTCTTTTGAGCTCTTTCTAATCTTGTTTTGGGACAGACTGATGGAGCTTTTAAATATATCATGGTGCAGATGTACTTCCAAACTGTCTGTTTGCTTTTAGAATAACACATTGGTATTCTAAAGAATAATATGTCAAAATGTCAAACATCATAACGCACAAAATACCAAGGTTGTACTGCAAGGTAATCCCATCCCTCCATCTTCATTAGTGCTTGGGGCTAGGATTACTTATGAGAAATAAAACTTTCTGGAGCATTCTGCCAGAAAAGTGTAACCTACATTTTATACTGAACTGACATTCTGTCCCACCTACAGATAAAGCACTACAAAAGATTTATTAATATGAGAGCTTGCCAGAAAGGTGGTAATATAAGTTAGTCATATCATTAATAGATGGTAAAGAGGAATACTTTGGTCTTTGACACATCAAACTGTATAATTACTTCTGTGCTTCCTTATAATTAACTGTAAAAAGTAGAATTAAATACCAACTGCTATTTAATGACTTAATACAGCTTAATTGTACTTGGGAGAAACACTGTGATTTTACAATATTTCAACTATTTATAAAAATAAATCTGTCAACAACTAATTTATTTTATAACAATATATGTAATAAGAAAATTTAAGATGATAATGTAATAATAGCAAAATGGGTCAATTATGATGTTCTATAGGATATTGAATTGCAAACATTAAATGGGCTTCAATGGATGGATGTATTATAGCTATAGTTGAAAATTCTCCAATGGGATAGCATATTGCATTCAAACAATTTCACAACTAATTTGTTCACACTCAATACCACTATTACATACAAAAGACTCTGAAATAATCTTAAATTACTTGTTAATCCCAGCTAGAGAATAAGTGTCCAAAGGTCTTGCCTATAGTAATCACAAAAAGCATAGGGCCTCAAGGCAAGAAAACCGTATAGACTAGATATGAGCGAGCACTAAAATGCTTTGATGCTTGTTACTCGAACCAAGCAATTCTTAATTCTCGGCTGCTCGTTTTGAGTAACAAGTATAATGGGAGTCAATGGGAAATCCGAGCCTTTTTTCGGCAGACCCTACAATGAGTATTGGGGGGCAGTGAAAATGTTGAAATGGTAGGAAAAAGTGCTGAATGAAAGGAGAACAGCCAGATTGCTGCTGAGAAGATGGTGTGACACTTTTCTACACTTTAAGGACTGACAATAGAACATTCAAAATACAAGAAAACTTGGAGTTTACAGTATAAAAAATGTTAAAGAAACATTTTTTGCTGTATAATGACTTGTATATAAGGCAACATTTTAAAATGATTTACAATGATAATTTAAGTAAACCAAAATTGAAGTTCAATTCAGAAAATGTTTTTAACGTAAATATTTTGACAGTGTAGCTGATGTACTCCTACACTCATAAAGACTTTGCACAAAGTGCAAAATCAGGAAGAAATTTTAAGGTGGGACATCCATAGTCCCTTGAAGGCACCGAATGTAGTACTTCATTAAAATATTGTGTTGCCGAGGTACTTCTACACTCATAAAAGCTCAGCACACACTGAAAAGCATGCCACAAATTACAAGTAGGGTCATCAATACACCCTTCAAGGCACCAACTGGAGTGCCAACTGGAGTGCCTCATAATAACATTAAGAAAGTGTAGAAAGCCAGGATAAAATTAAAGAAGGGTCATCCAGTCACCCCTACAAGACAACTACTGGTGAGCCTGATTCAAATATTTTGAAAGTGTGGTTGATGCTCTCCAGTCTCCTACACTCATAAAGGCTTTACACAAAGTGCAAACCAAGTATTTTTTTTTAATGAGGGTAACAGAGCAATCCTCTTCAGGTGTCTACTTCTTTTTCTTCTTACTCGGGAGGCAGGGGAGACTGCCTTCACCTGCTTCCTGGAGCCGGATTCCCTGGTGCCTGGGCTGTCAGTGACCTGGCTTCAGGTAGTGTCAGAGCACCCGACATGCAGAGCACCCGACATGCACCACCGTCTGCTCCCGCATAGGATGTAGGAAAACCCAAAGACAGTCCGATCTCTTGGGGGTAGTAGCCCAGTCTCGAGCCTCCTCAAGGAGTGTTTCTCAGGCCTATTCTTTTCACAAGAAGCGTTCATCCTTCCTTCTCGGATCACAACCACCTAATACCAGCGATGTTGCCCCTCCATTTTGAGGAACTGACCCTGGTTCCAGCCATCAGCTCTTGCTGCCTCCGAGGCTAATGCTCTGCCTCTGCTGCACAGTGGTTGAACTGTATGGGTTATTAATTCAATCGATAAAAATTGTTGAGCTCTTTTTTGGATTGTTATATATCACCAAAATTTAACACAGAGCATGTAATACTCTATTGATAACGAATTGAATCCAGAAACATTTTCCATTGCTTTTTTGAAGTGTTATATACAACCATAACTTAAAGGGAACCTGTCACCTGAATTTGGCGGGACTGGTTTTGGGTCATATGGGTGGAGTTTTCAGGTGTTTGATTCACCCTTTCCTTACCCGCTGGCTGCATGCTGGCTGCAATATTGGATTGAAGTTCATTCTCTGTCCTCCATAGTACACGCCTGCACAAGGCAAGATTGCTTTGTGCAGGTGTGTACTATGGAGGACAGAGAATGAACTTCAATCCAATATTGCAGCCAGCATGCAGCCAGCGGGTAAGGAAAGGGTGAATCAAAAACCCGAAAACTCCGCCCATATGACCCAAAACCAGTCCCGCCAAATTCAGGTGACAGAGTCCCTTTAACAGAAAGCATGCAATACTCAAGGACTAATTGAATCCAGAAAAGTTTTCAATGCTTTTCAGGAATTTTATGTACCACCAAAATTTTACAGAAAGCATGTAATATAGGGTTGAGCGAAATGGATCGTTCATTTTCAAAAGTCGCTGACTTTTGGCACAGTCGGGTTTCACGAAACCCGACCCCTGTGTGGGGTCAGCCATGCGGTACGCGACTTTCGCGCCAAAGTCGCGTTTCAATGACGCTAAAAGCGCCATTTCTCAGCCAATGAAGGTGGACGCAGAGTGTGGGCAGCGTGATGACATAGGTCCTGGTCCCCACCATCTTAGAGAAGGGCATTGCAGTGATTGGCTTGCTGTCTGCGGCATCACAGAGGCTATAAAGAGGCGTTCCCGCCGACCGCCATCTTACTGCTGCTGATCTGAGCATAGGGAGAGGTTGCTGCCGCTTCGTCAGAAGCAGGGATAGCGTTAGGCAGGGTCCATTAACCACCAAACCACTTGTGCTGTAGCGATTTCCACTGTCCAACACCACCTTTTGTTTGCAGGGACAGTGGAAGCTACATTTTTTTTCCTCAGCGCTGTAGCTCATTGGGCTGCCCTAAAAGGCTCCCTGATAGCTGCATTGCTGTGTGTAAGCCGCTGTGCAAACCAACTGCTTTTTTCAAAGCACAAATCCTGTTGTTCCTTCCTTTCTGCACAGCTATCTTTTTTGTTTGTCCACATTTTTGATTTAATTTGTGCAGCAGTCCACTCCTTCTTATTGCTGCCTGCCATACCTGGCTGAGATTACTGCAGGGAGATATTAATTGTAGGACAGTCCCTTTTTTTTTTTTTTTTTTAATTCGACCTAAAAAAATAAGTTGTGGGAGATTAAGATTGGCCTTTGTGCTTGTGTGCCAGTCCTGAGTGTGCCATCTCTCTTAAATAGTGGGCCATAGAAAGCCTAGTGTTTTTTTTTTAATTTGGTTTCTAAATTCTCCCTGAAAAAAAAAAACAGTGGGAGATTAATATTGGCCTTTCTGCTTGTGTGCCAGTCCTGAGTGTGCCATCTCTCTTAAATAGTGGGCCATAGAAAGCCTAGTGTTTTTTTTTTTAATTTGGTTTCTAAATTCTCCCTGAAAAAAAAAACAGTGGGAGATTAATATTGGCCTTTCTGCTTGTGTGCCAGTCCTGAGTGTGCCATCTCTCTTAAATAGTGGGCCATAGAAAGCCTAGTGTTTTTTTTTTAATTTGGTTTCTAAATTCACCCTGAAAAAAAAAAAAACAGTGGGAGATTAATATTGGCCTTTCTGCTTGTGTGCCAGTCCTGAGTGTGACATCTCTCTTAAATAGTGGGCCATAGAAAGCCTAGTTTTTTTTTTTAATTTGGTATCTAAATTCTCCCTGAAAAAAAAAACAGTGGGAGATTAATATTGGCCTTTCTGCTTGTGTGCCAGTCCTGAGTGTGCCATCTCTCTTAAATAGTGGGCCATAGAAAGCCTAGTGTTTTTTTTTAAAAATTTGGTATCTAAATTCTCCCTGAAAAAAAAAAAACAGTGGGAGATTAATATTGGCCTTTCTGCTTGTGTGCCAGTCCTGAGTGTGCCATCTCTCTTAAATAGTGGGCCATAGAAAGCCTAGTGTTTTTTTTTAATTTGGTTTCTAACTTCTCCCTGAAAAAAATAAAAAAAACAGTGGGAGATAAATATTGGCCTTTCTGCTTGTGTGCCAGTCCTGAGTGTTAAGGACTGGTGGAACGCACCAAGTATAGATGATATGAAACTAGGTGCGTTCGCAGTCCGAGGTCCACCGTGAGTCACAGGACCGCGGTACCACACATAGAGCGCGAGCAAGAAGTCAGCGAACACAACCCCAACACAGGATTGAAGTCCGATTAGACCACTTGCTGGCACAACACCGCAACTGGGTGTGTAAGGAAACTATTAAAATAGTATACAAAGGCACGAGAGTGCATGCAGTGTCGCACTGACGGACGCCACTAACCACCCAGGCTTGGGTAAGGAAAGCGCAGAGGAAGGACACGGCGCCTTACAGGCGGTCACAGCAACTAGACGCTGTTATGTGTGTAACGTGCTGTTGGATAAGTCGGGCGCTAGATAGCAAACATACACCTTCCGCGAACAGTCATCCAATAGGGAGGGTATTTTAAAGAGCGACTTTCACTCACAACACACACACATATTATCAAGACAATACTAGCGCATGGCCGTGCGGTCATGCGCAGTTTATATAGTTGCAGCACAGGAAGCTGCTACAGAAGTTTTGCCCTTTCAGGACCTGCCAAGAGGACCAATGGGATGTGCTGCAGCACCTGAGCATGTGACCCTCGATCTTCAATGGGAGATCCTGTCCTGGGCATGCTCAGTGTGTGCAAATAAGGACTTAGTCCCAGGGAAGCCCGCTCGCCGCAGATCAGTGCAGGGTACAACAGGAGAGCCGGAAAAGGCAGCAGTAACCCTTTGCACAGAATCAGTCCCAGCGAGACGCTGGGAGTGACGCCTCCGCTGAGCAGAGGCCACTGCGGCCGAAGCAGAATGGGAGACCGCAGCAGACAC
Source organism: Ranitomeya imitator (assembly GCF_032444005.1). Classification (NCBI taxonomy): domain Eukaryota; kingdom Metazoa; phylum Chordata; class Amphibia; order Anura; family Dendrobatidae; genus Ranitomeya; species Ranitomeya imitator. The sequence continues at coordinate 825,719,832 of NC_091282.1, read as the reverse complement.
GGATCGAGATTCCCCCTGTGCAGCAGAGGAAACTCGACTCCTAACATTAACCCCCCTCCTAGGGCCCCCCTCCTTGGGCCTCGCTACGTTCGAAGGCAGCAATAAGCTGCGGAGCCCGAATGTGCTCAGCAGGCTCCCAGGACCTATCCTCAGGGCCGTAACCCTTCCAGTCCACCCAAAAAAATTTTTGCCACGTACCACCTTGCACCCCAAGATAGTGTTCACCTCGAAATCGTCCGTAGACGAACCCGATGTCTCGGCAGATGACTCAGAAAACCGGGACATGTATACGGGCTTAAGGAGGGACACATGAAAGGTGTCGGTGATACCAAGGCGTGGAGGAAGGGCCAGACGGTAGACCACAGGATTAACCTGTTCGAGGACCTTGAAGGGACCCAAGTAGCGAGGAGCAAACTTAGTGGACTCAACTCGCAGCCTGATGTTACGGGCGGAGAGCCACATCAAGTCGCCAGGAGCAAAGGTCGGAGCGGCTCATCGGCGGAGGACCTCAATCTCTCCTTACAGGCCCGAATGGCATCCTGAGTGCGGTCCCAAATATCCCGTGCCTCCACAGCCCAGTCTGCCACCCTGGAGTCTGCGGAAGACACGGGCATAGGCACAGGTACCCGTGGATGCTGACCATAGTTGAGGAGGAATGGGGTTTGTCCAGTGGAGTCGGCTACGGCATTGTTCAGCGCAAACTCTGCCCACGATAGCAAGGATGCCCAGTCATCCTGCCTGGCTGAAACAAAATGTCGCAGGTATGTGACCAAGGTCTGGTTGGCCCTCTCTACCAACCCATTCGTCTCGGGATGATAAGCGGAAGAGAGATTCAACTCAATACTGAGAAGACGACAAAGCTCTCTCCAGAACCGAGACGCAAACTGGGGACCCCGGTCACTGACAATTTTGTCAGGCATACCATGTAGGTGGAAGATGTGTTTAATGAACAACGCTGCCAAGGCCCGTGCAGAAGGTAACCGTGGTAGCGGCACCAAATGCACCATTTTTGAGAAATGATCGGTGATAACCCAAATGATAGTACAGCCGCGAGATTTGGATAAACCCACGACAAAGTCCATCCCGACCATCTCCCAGGGCCTATCTGCCACCGGCAAGGGATAGAGCAACCCAGCTGGCCTTTGCCGCGGAGATTTATTTTTGGCACAGGAGACAGACGCCAGAATATAATCCCTGACATCCCGGACCATATGCGGCCACCAGTACGTCCTCGCCAGTAGCTCAGATGTCCTCTTTGTCCCAAAGTGTCCACCCACCCTGGACGAATGAGCCCAAGAGAGAACCTCCAGTCACAAATTAATGGGCACAAAAGTCTTGCCCGGAGGCACAGACTCCAGCGAAACCGGCGCTACGGTTCTCAGGCTCCCAGAAGGGACAATAAGCCGAGGCTCCTCTTCCTCCTCTTCAGTTGACATAAGGGAGCGAGAGAGAGCGTCAGCACGAATATTTTTCTCCCCGGCGAGAAAATGAAGGGAAAAGTGGAACCGTGAAAAGAACAAGGACCATCTGGCTTGGCGAGAATTTAGCCGCTGGGCTGTTTGCAAGTAGACCAAATTTTTGTGGTCCGTGTAAACTTGGAAGGGAAACCGCGCACCTTCCAGAAGGTGTCTCCACTCTGAAAAGGCCAATTTCATTGCTAGCAACTACCTATCCCCGATGGTTAGAGAAGAAGAAGCATGGATGCTTCCGACCTTGAGCATCCTTTTGATAGAGGACTGCTCCAGCACCAACGGATGAGGCATCCACCTCCATAAGGAATGGCTTATCCACATCGCGACGATGTAAGATGGCAGCGCTAGCAAAGTGGGACTTAATAGAAGTGAAGGCCTTGGAGACCTCTTCCGACCACAATTTGGGATTCGCTCCCTTCTTGGTGAGGGCTACCAAGGGAGCTACCAGAGTTGAGAAGTGGGGAATGAACTGGCGGTAATAGTTAATGAACCCCATAAAGCGCTGCACCGCTTTAAGAGAATGGGGCTCTTGCCAGTCCATCACAGCCTGTAGTTTGGCAGGATCCATAGCCAATCCCTGGGCGGAGATGATATAGCCCAGGAACGGTAAAGACTCCTGCTCAAACATACACTTCTCCAACTTAGCATAAAGAGAGTTTGCCCGTAGGAGGTCGAAGACTCTGCCAACATCTCTCCGGTGGGAGTCTATATCTGGAGAAAAGATGAGAATATCATCCAGATAGACTACAACTGAGGTGGAAAGCATATCCCGGAAGATGTCGTTGACAAAGTCTTGGAAAACGGCTGGGGCATTACAGAGCCCGAAGGGCATCACCAGATACTCATAGTGCCCATCTCTGGTGTTAAACGCCGTTTTCCATTCGTCCCCCTCACGGATGCGAATCAGGTTATAAGCACCCCGCAGATCTAATTTAGTAAACACTCTAGCTCCCCGAAGCCTATCGAAGAGCTCGGATATCAAGGGCAAAGGATACTTGTTCTTAACGGTGATAGCGTTAAGACCCCTGTAGTCTATGCATGGACGTAGTTCCCCATTCTTCTTCTGCACGAAGAAGTACCCTGCCCCAGCAGGTGACACTGACTTCCTGATAAATCCTCTTGCCAGATTCTCTTGAATGTACTGAGACATGGCCTCCGTCTCCGGGAGAGATAATGGATAAACTCGACCCCGGGGAGGCTCCGCACCAGGCAAAAGATCGATAGGACAGTCATAGGGGCGATGGGGCGGAAGGGTCTCCGCCGCCTTTTTGGAGAACACGTCTGCGTAAGACCAATATTGCTTGGGGAGAGAGGATAGATCTGCGGGTACCTCAGTAGTAGCAACCTGAACGCACTCTCGGTGACACCTAACCCCACATGATTCACCCCATCCCAGAATTCTGCCTGAGGACCACTCGATGTGAGGTGTTATGATCTGGTAATTCAGTACCACAATGGACATAGAAGTCAGAGCACATACAGTGACCTGACAATAACCCAAAAACATAGAACGAGCTCTGAGACGTCGGAACTCTGCTGACCGCATTCCCTAATCCTCTCCAACCACACTAGAAGCAGCCGTGGATTGCGCCTAACGCTCCCTATGCAACTCGGCACAGCCTGAGAAACTAGCTAGCCTGAAGATAGAAAATAAGCCTACCTTGCCTCAGAGAAATACCCCAAAGGAAAAGGCAGCCCCCACATATAATGACTGTGAGTTAAGATGAAAAGACAAACGTAGAGATGAAATTGATTTAGCAAAGTGAGGCCCGACTTTCTGAACAGAGCGAGGATAGGAAAGGTAACTTTGCGGTCAACACAAAACCCTACAAACAACCATGCAAAGGGGGCAAAAAGACCCTCCGTACCGAACTAACGGCACGGAGGTACACCCTCTGCGTCCCAGAGCTTCCAGCAAGCAAGAAAAAAACAAATAAGCAAGCTGGACAGAAAAAAACAGCAAACAAATAGCAAAAGCGGAACTTAGCTATGCAGAGCAGCAGGCCACAGGAACGATCCAGGAGGAAACAGGTCCAATACTAGAACATTGACTGGAGGCCAGGATCAAAGCACTAGGTGGAGTTAAATAGAGCAGCACCTAACGACTTCACCACATCACCTGAGAAAAAAAACTCAGAAGCCGCAGTACCACTCTCCTCCACCAACGGAAGCTCACAGAGAGAATCAGCCTAAGTACCACTTGTGACCACAGGAGGGAGCTCTGCCACAGAATTCACAACAGTACCCCCCCCTTGAGGAGGGGTCACCGAACCCTCACCAGAGCCCCCAGGACGACCAGGATGAGCCATATGAAAGGCACGAACAAGATCGGGAGCATGGACATCAGAGGCAAAGACCCAGGAATTATCTTCCTGAGCATAGCCCTTCCACTTAACCAGATACTGGAGTTTCCATCTTGAAACACGAGAATCCAAAATCTTCTCCACAATATATTCCAACTCCCCCTCCACCAAAACTGGGGCAGGAGGATCAACAGATGGAACCAAAGGTGCCACGTATCTCCGCAACAATGACCTATGGAATACGTTATGAATGGAAAAAGAATCTGGAAGGGTCAGACGAAAAGACACAGGATTAAGAACCTCAGAAATCCTATATGGACCAATGAAACGAGGTTTAAACTTAGGAGAGGAAACCTTCATAGGAATATGACGAGAAGATAACCAAACCAAATCCCCAACATGAAGTCGGGGACCCACACAGCGTCTGCGATTAGCGAAACGTTGAGCCTTCTCCTGGGACAAGGTCAAATTGTCCATCACATGAGTCCAAATCTGCTGCAACCTGTCCACCACAGTATCCACACCAGGACAGTCCGAAGACTCAACCTGCCCTGAAGAGAAACGAGGATGGAACCCAGAGTTGCAGAAAAACGGCGAAACCAAGGTAGCCGAGCTGGCCCGATTATTAAGGGCGAACTCAGCCAAAGGCAAAAAGGACACCCAGTCATCCTGATCAGCAGAAACAAAGCATCTCAGATAAGTTTCCAAGGTCTGATTGGTTCGTTCGGTCTGGCCATTAGTCTGAGGATGGAAAGCGGAGTCAATGCCCATCCTAGCACAAAAGGCTTGCCAAAACCTCGAAACAAACTGGGAACCTCTGTCAGAAACGATATTCTCTGCAATGCCATGTAAACGAACCACATGCTGGAAGAACAATGGCACCAAATCAGAGGAGGAATGTAATTTAGACAAGGGTACCAAATGGACCATCTTAGAGAAGCGATCACAAACCACCCAAATGACTGACATTTTTTGAAAGACGGGAAGATCTGAAATAAAATCCAAGATTCCAGGATGACCAGCCAACACCAAACAATGAACCTCAGAGATAACTTTATTCGTCCACCTATCAGGGACAAACAGTTTCTCCGCTGGGCAACGATCAGGTTTATTAGCCTGAAATTTTTGCAGCACCCGCCGCAAATCAGGGGAGATGGCAGACACAATTACTCCCTCTTTGAGAATACCCGCCGGCTCAGATAAACCCGGAGAGTCGGGCACAAAACTCCTAGACAGAGCATCCGCCTTCACATTTTTAGAGCCCGGAAGGTAAGAAATCACAAAGTCAAAACGGGCAAAAAACAGCGACCAACAAGCCTGTCTAGGATTCAACCGCTTGGCAGACTCGAGATAAGTCAAGTTCTTATGATCAGTCAAGACCACCACGCGATGCTTAGCTCCTTCAAGCCAATGACGCCACTCCTCGAATGCCCACTTCATGGCCAGCAACTCTCGATTGCCAACATCATAATTTCGCTCAGCAGGCGAAAACTTCCTGGAAAAGAAGGCGCATGGTTTCATCACCGAGCAATCAGAACTTCTCTGCGACAAAACAGCCCCTGCTCCGATCTCAGAAGCATCAACCTCAACCTGGAATGGAAGCGAAACATCTGGTTGACACAACACAGGGGCAGAAGAAAAACGACGCTTCAACTCTTGAAAAGCTTCCACAGCAGCAGAAGACCAATTGACCACATCAGCACCCTTCTTGGTCAAATCGGTCAATGGTTTAGCAATACTAGAAAAATTGCAGATGAAGCGACGATAAAAATTAGCAAAGCCCAGGAACTTTTGCAGACTTTTCAGAGATGTCGGCTGAGTCCAATCATGGATGGCTTGGACCTTAACAGGGTCCATCTCGATAGTAGAAGGGGAAAAGATGAACCCCAAAAATGAAACCTTATGAACACCAAAGAGACACTTTGATCCCTTCACAAACAAAGAATTAGAACGCAGGACCTGAAACACCGTTCTGACCTGCTTCACATGAGACTCCCAATCATCCGAGAAGATCAAAATGTCATCCAAATACACAATCAGGAATTTATCCAGGTACTCTCGGAAGATGTCATGCATAAAGGACTGAAACACTGATGGAGCATTGGCAAGTCCGAATGGCATTATTAGATACTCAAAATGGCCCTCGGGCGTATTAAATGCAGTTTTCCATTCATCGCCTCGCTTAATACGCACAAGATTATACGCACCACGAAGATCTATCTTGGTGAACCAACTAGCCCCCTTATTCCGAGCAAACAAATCAGATAACAACGGCAAGGGGTACTGAAATTTAACCGTGATCTTATTTAGAAGGCGGTAATCTATACAAGGTCTCAGCGAACCATCCTTCTTGGCCACAAAAAAGAACCCTGCTCCTAATGGCGACGATGACGGGCGAATATGCCCCTTCTCCAAGGACTCCTTCACGTAACTCCGCATAGCGGCGTGCTCAGGCACAGATAAATTAAACAGTCGACCCTTTGGGAATTTACTACCAGGAATCAAATCGATAGCACAATCACAATCCCTATGCGGAGGTAGGGTATCGGACTTGGGCTCATCAAATACATCCCGGTAATCAGACAAGAACTCTGGAACCTCAGAAGGGGTGGATGACGAAATAGACCGAAATGGGACATCACCATGTACCCCCTGACAACCCCAGCTGGACACAGACATGGATTTCCAATCTAATACTGGATTATGGACTTGTAGCCATGGCAACCCCAACACGACCACATCATGCAGATTATGCAACACCAGAAAGCGAATAACCTCCTGATGTGCAGGAGCCATGCACATGGTCAGCTGGGTCCAGTACTGAGGCTTATTCTTGGACAAAGGCGTAGCATCAATTCCTCTCAATGGAATAGGACACTGCAAGGGCTCTAAGAAAAACCCACAACGCCTAGCATACTCCAAGTCCATCAAATTCAGGTCAGCGCCTGAATCCACAAATGCCATGACAGAATAAGATGACAAAGAGCAGATCAAGGTAACGGACAAAAGAAATTTTGACTGTACCGTACCAATGGTGGCAGACCTAGCGAGCCGCTTAGTGCGCTTAGGACAATCAGAGATAGCATGAGTGGAATCACCACAGTAGAAACACAGCCCATTCAGACGTCTGTGTTCTTGCCGTTCAACTCTGGTCAAAGTCCTATCGCACTGCATAGGCTCAGGTTTATGCTCAGATAATACCGCCAAATGGTGCACAGATTTACGCTCACGCAAGTGTCGACCGATATGAATGGCCAAAGACATAGACTCATTCAGACCAGCAGGCATAGGAAATCCCACCATGACATCTTTAAGGGCTTCAGAGAGACCCTTTCTGAAAATAGCTGCGAGCGCACCTTCATTCCATTGAGTGAGTACGGACCACTTTCTAAATTTCTGACAATATACCTCTATCTCATCCTGACCCTGACACAGAGCCAGCAAATTTTTCTCTGCCTGATCCACTGAATTAGGTTCATCGTACAGCAATCCGAGCGCCAGGAAAAACGCATCGATATTACTTAATGCAGGATCTCCTGACGCAAGAGAAAATGCCCAGTCCTGAGGGTCGCCACGTAAAAAAGAAATAATGATCCTAACTTGTTGAACTGGTTCACCAGAGGAGTGAGGATTCAAAGCCAGAAATAGTTTACAATTATTTTTGAAACTCAGAAATTTAGTTCTATCTCCAAAAAACAAATCAGGAATAGGAATTCTTGGTTCTAACATAGAATTCTGAACCACAAAGTCTTGAATATTTTGCACTCTTGCCGTGAGCTGATCCACACATGAAGACAGACCTTTAATGTCCATCGCTACACCTGTGTCCTGAACCACCCAAATGTCTAGGGGAAAAAAAAGGCAAAACACAGTGCAGAGAAAAAAAAATGGTCTCAGAACTTCTTTTTTCCCTCTATTGAGAATCATTAGTACTTTGGGCCTCCAGTACTGTTATGATCTGGTAATTCAGTACCACAATGGACATAGAAGTCAGAGCACATACAGTGACCTGACAATAACCCAAAAACATAGAACGAGCTCTGAGACGTGGGAACTCTGCTGACCGCAATCCCTAATCCTCTCCAACCACACTAGAGGCAGCCGTGGATTGCGCCTAACGCTCCCTATGCAACTCGGCACAGCCTGAGAAACTAGCTAGCCTGAAGATAGAAAATAAGCCTACCTTGCCTCAGAGAAATACCCCAAAGGAAAAGGCAGCCCCCACATATAATGACTGTGAGTTAAGATGAAAAGACAAACGTAGAGATGAAATAGATTTAGCAAAGTGAGGCCCGACTTTGTGAACAGAGCGAGGATAGGAAAGGTAACTTTGCGGTCAACACAAAACCCTACAAACAACCACGCAAAGGGGGCAAAAAGACCCTCCGTACCGAACTAACGGCACGGAGGTACACCCTCTGCGTCCCAGAGCTTCCAGCAAGCAAGAAAAAAACAAATAAGCAAGCTGGACAGAAAAAAACAGCAAACAAATAGCAAAAGCGGAACTTAGCTATGCAGAGCAGCAGGCCACAGGAACGATCCAGGAGGAAACAGGTCCAAATACTAGAACATTGACTGGAGGCCAGGATCAAAGCACTAGGTGGAGTTAAATAGAGCAGCACCTAACGACTTCACCACATCACCTGAGGAAGGAAACTCAGAAGCCGCAGTACCAGTCTCCTCCACCAACGGAAGCTCACAGAGAGAATCAGCCGAAGTACCACTTGTGACCACAGGAGGGAGCTCTGCCACAGAATTCACAACAGTGAGGAGAGTGGTACCGTAACCAAGGTATCCCCAACAGGACCTCATCAATCCCCTCAGGAATGATGAGCAGAGATATAATCTCCTGATGGCATGGTGACATGGTCTGATGTGTTATCTGTGTGGGGAGTGTCGACCCATTCACCACTCGTACCGTTACTGGTTGAGGTAGCATAACCAGGGGTATTGCGTGACGTTGGGTGAAAGCAGAAGACATAAAATTGCTCTCCGCCCCAGAATCCACGCAGAGCTCTACCGAGTGGGAGGATGAGCCAAAAGTAATTGTCCCCTTAAAGGACAATTTGGAGGCAAACGTCGCAGTGTCTAGTGCACCTCCACCTACTACCACTAGACGCTGACGTTTCCTCGACCGCTGATGACATCTGGTGGCAAGATGTCCTGACTGTTGGCATACATGGCAAACCTGGGGTGCACGAGCGGTCCGGGACTTAGATCCCGCTCGTGACACTACCTTAGGTTCATGGGGCTCAGGAGCCTGGACTGGAGATTCCAAAGGTTTGGCGAAGGTGGGAGCCAGCCGAAACCTCTGCCTACACTGGGCTCGCTCTAACCTCCGCTCGTGAAAACGGAGGTCAATACGCGTAGATACTGTTATTAATTCTTCCAGTGTGGCGGGAATCTCCCTAGTGGCCACGGCGTCCTTAACATGGTCAGCCAGCAACCTCCAAAATATAGGGATAAGGGCTTTATCCGACCACTCCAGCTCAGATGCTAGAGTGCGGAAGTGGACGGCAAAAAGGCTGACCATGGACGAGCCCTGAGTCAATGCCAACAGTTGGAGCGCCGTATCATGGGTGACACGAGGTCCTAAAAAGACCTGTTTCAGAGTGCTCAGGAATAATGGAGCACTCTGCACCACATGATCGCCACGCTCCCACAGCGGCGTAGCCCACTGCAACGCCCTGTCCGACAATAAGGATATGATAAAGCCCACCTTAGCCCGCTCTGTAGGGAAACGAGAGGCCAGAAGCTCGAGATGTATTGAGCACTGACTCACAAAACCCCTACAGGACTTACTGTCACCAGAAAATTTCTCTGGTAGCGGGAGGCGAGATAGCATCGGTACAGGGGCGGCAGTGGACAAGGTAGCTGCAGCCACACTTGCAGCCTGAACAGCGACAGCAGTAACATCCACAGCTGAGGTTGAACGCTCTAGAGCCGCCAACCTTCCCTCCAGCTGCTGGATGTACCGCTGTAAACGCTGATCGTCCGTCATTACTAGCCAGACCTTGGCGCTAGTATTATGTTAAGGACTGGCGGAACGCACCAAGTATAGATGATATGAAACTAGGTGCGTTCGCATTCCGAGGTCCACCGTGCAGGTAAAAACCCTGCTGCTAGTACGACGGACTATATGGCGGTACTATAAGTATACTCGCATGGGTTAACTTCACCCTGCATGAAGGAAGCGATCCTGTTGAGTCACAGGACCGCGGTACCGCACATAGAGCGCGAGCAAGAAGTCAGCGAACACAACCCCAACACAGGATTGAAGTCCGATTAGACCACTTGCTGGCACAACACCGCAACTGGGTGTGTAAGGAAACTATTAAAATAGTATACAAAGGCACGAGAGTGCATGCAGTGTCGCACTGACGGACGCCACTAACCACCCAGGCTTGGGTAAGGAAAGCGCAGAGGAAGCGCACGGCGCTGTACAGGCGGTCACAGCAACTAGACGCTGTTATGTGTGTAACGTGCTGTTGGATAAGTCGGGCGCTAGATAGCAAACATACACCTTCCGCGAACAGTCATCCAATAGGGAGGGTATTTTAAAGAGCGACTTTCACTCACAACACACACACATATTATCAAGACAATACTAGCGCATGGCCGTGCGGTCATGCGCAGTTTATATAGCTGCAGCACAGGAAGCTGCTACAGAAGTTTTGCCCTTTCAGGACCTGCCAAGAGGACCAATGGGATGTGCTGCAGCACCTGAGCATGTGACCCTCGATCTCCAACGGGAGATCCTGTCCTGGGCATGCTCAGTGTGTGCAAATAAGGACTTAGTCCCAGGGAACCCCGCTCGCCGCAGATCAGTGCAGGGTACAACAGGAGAGCCGGAAAAGGAAGCAGTAACCCTTTGCACAGAATCAGTCCCAGCGAGATGCTGGGAGCGACGCCTCCGCTGAGCAGAGCCCACTGCGGCTGAAGCAGAATGGGAGACCGCAGCAGACACGGATCGAGATTCCCCCTGTGCAGCAGAGGAAACTTGACTCCTAACACTGAGTGTGCCATCTCTCTTAAATAGTGGGCCATAGAAAGCCCCGTGTTTTTTTTTTTTTTTAAATTTGGTTTCTAACTTCTCCCTGAACAAAAAAAATACAGTGGGAGATTAATATTGGCCTTTCTGCTTGTGTGCCAGTCCTGAGTGTGCCATCTCTCTTAAATAGTGGGCCATAGAAAGCCTATTTTTTTTTTTTTAATTTGGTTTCTAAATTCTCCCTGGAAAAATAAAAAACCGTGGGATATTAATATTGGCCTTTCTGCTTGTGTGCCAGTCCTGAGTGTGCCATCTCTCTTAAATAGTGGGCCATAGAAAGCCTAGTGTTTTTTTTTTAAATTTTGTATCTAAATTCTCCCTGAAACAAAAAAACAGTGGGAGATTAATATTGGCCTTTCTGCTTGTGTGCCAGTCCTGAGTGTGCCATCTCTCTTAAATAGTGGGCCATAGAAAGCCCCGTGTTTTTTTTTCTTTTTTAAATTTGGTTTCTAACTTCTCCCTGAAAAAATAAAAAAAAACGTGGGAGATTAATATTGGCCTTTCTGCTTGTGTGCCAGTCCTGTGTGTGCCATCTCTCTTAAATAGTGGGCCATAGAAAGCCCCGTGTTTTTTTTTTTTTAAATTTGGTTTCTAAATTCTCCCTGAAAAAAAAAACAGTGGGAGATTAATATTGGCCTTTGTGCTTGAGTGACAGTCCTGCGTGTGTGGCATCTCTCTCATTTGGTGCCACAGAAAACAGAGTGTGTAACATCGTGTGTTGTGAGTTCTGTTTTTGGGCTCCCTCTGGTGGTTACTGATGGTACTGGGTGACTTGTCTTTCCTGGGTTTCTGGGTTCCACCTGTTCCATCAGCATATGGGAGTTTCCTATTTAACTTGGCTTTGCTGGCATTTCCTCGCCGGTTATCAATGTATCCAGTGTGTCTTGTTACCTCTGCTCCCTGCTCCTAGAACCTTCTGGACAAGCTAAGTTTGGATTTTCCTGTTTTGTGTTTTGCTTAATTTGGTTTTTAGTCCAGCCTGCAGATATGTGATTCTCTGCTGCTGGTTGCTCTAGTGGGCTGAAATTGCTTTTCATGTACCATGAGTTGGCACATGAGTTCAAGTAATTTCAGGATGGTTTTTTGAAGGGTTTTTCGCTGACCGCGCAGTTCACTTTTGTATCCTCTGCTATCTAGCTTTAGCGGGCCTCATTTTGCTGAAACTGTTTTCATACTACGTATGTGCTTTCCTCTCATTTCACCGTCATTATATGTGGGGGGCTGCTATTTGCTGTGGGGTATTTCTCTGGAGGCAAGAGAGGTCTGTGTTTCTTCTGATAGGGGAAGTTAGATCTTCGGCTGGAGCGAGACGTCTAGGATCATCGTAGGCACGTTCCCCGGCTACTTTTATTTGTGTGTTAGGTTCAGGGTCGCGGTCAGCTCAGGTTCCATCGCCCTAGAGCTTGTTTGTATCTGTGCTTGTCCTTTTTGTGATCCCCTGCCATTGGGATCATGACAGTATAACCGGCCAACAAAGTGTTAATTGTATTTGCTGAAGTAGGAGGATAAGTAGTCTGAGGAAGTTTTTTTTCTTTTTTTTTCTTTTCCCCTCAGAGTTTGCTGCCTAGCCTTATTGCAGCCTGGCTACTTCCTCCTCCTCTTAATCTTTGAATGGCTCTGATCTCAGCTGTTTATCATGGACGTCCAGAGTTTGGCTTCCAGCCTGAATAATCTTGCCACTAAGGTTCAGAATATACAGGATTTTGTTGTACATGCTCCTATGTCTGAACCTAGAATTCCTGTCCCAGAGTTTTTTTCTGGAGATAGATCTCGTTTTCTGAATTTTAGGAACAATTGCAGGTTGTTTCTTTCTTTGAAATCTCGCTCCTCTGGAGACCCTGCTCAGCAAGTCAAGATAATTATATCTTTCCTGCGGGGTGACCCTCAGGATTGGGCATTTGCATTGGCACCAGGGGACCCTGCGTTGCTTAATGCAGATGCGTTTTTTCTGGCATTGGGTTTGCTCTATGAGGAACCTAACCAAGAGATTCAGGCTGAAAAAGCTTTGTTGGCCCTCTCTCAGGGGCAAGATGAAGCAGAAATTTATTGTCAAAAATTTCGGAAGTGGTCGGTACTTACTCAGTGGAATGAGTGCGCTCTGGCTGCAAAGTTTAGAGATGGCCTTTCTGAGGCCATTAAAGATGTTATGGTGGGGTTCCCTGCGCCTGCTGGTCTGACTGAGTCTATGACTATGGCTGTTCAGATTGATCGGCGTTTACGGGAGCGCAAACCTGTGCATCATTTGGCGGTGTCGTCTGAACCGTCACCTGAGATAATGCAATGTGATAGAATTCAGTCCAGAAGTGAACGGCAAAAGTATAGGCGGAAAAAAGGGTTGTGCTTTTATTGTGGTGATTCAGCTCATGTTATATCAGCATGCTCTAAACGCACAAAAAAGGTTGATAAGTCTGTTGCCATTAGTACTTTACAGTCTAAGTTCATTCTGTCTGTGACTCTGATTTGTTCATTATCATCCATTTCCGTCGATGCCTATGTGGATTCAGGCGCTGCCCTGAGTCTTATGGATTGGTCATTTGCCAATCGCTGTGGGTTTAGTCTGGAGCCTCTGGAAGTCCCTATTCCTTTGAAGGGAATTGACTCTACACCTTTGGCTATGAATAAACCTCAGTACTGGACACAAGTGACCATGCGTATGACTCCCGTTCATCAGGAGGTGATTCGCTTCCTGGTACTGTATAATTTGCATGATGTTCTAGTACTTGGTCTGCCATGGTTACAAACTCATAATCCAGTCCTTGACTGGAAATCAGTGTCTGTGTTAAGCTGGGGTTGTCAGGGGGTTCATGATGATGCACCTCCGATTTCTATCGCTTCATCTACTCCTTCTGAGATTCCTGTGTTTTTGTCTGACTATCGGGATGTTTTTGAGGAGCCTAAGCTCAGTTCGCTTCCTCCTCACAGGGATTGCGATTGTGCTATAAATTTATTTCCGGGCAGTAAATTTCCTAAAGGTCGTTTGTTCAATCTGTCAGTGCCAGAGCATACTGCTATGCGGGATTATGTTAAGGAGTCCTTGGAAAAGGGACATATCCGTCCATCTTTGTCCCCTTTGGGAGCAGGTTTTTTTTTCGTGGCCAAGAAAGATGGTTCCTTGAGGCCTTGTATAGATTATCGTCTTTTGAATAAGATTACCGTAAAATATCAGTATCCTTTGCCATTGTTGACTGATTTGTTTGCTCGCATTAAGGGGGCTAAATGGTTCACTAAGATTGATCTTCGGGGTGCGTATAATCTTATACGAATAAAGCAAGGTGATGAGTGGAAAACCGCATTTAATACGCCTGAGGGCCATTTTGAGTATTTGGTAATGCCTTTTGGACTTTCTAATGCTCCTTCAGTCTTCCAGTCCTTTATGCACGATATTTTCCGTGAATATCTGGATAAATTTATGATTGTGTATTTGGATGATATTTTGGTTTTTTCTGATGACTGGGAGTCTCATGTTCAGCAGGTCAGGAAGGTGTTTCAGGTCCTGCGGGCCAATTCCTTGTTTGTAAAAGGCTCAAAGTGTCTCTTTGGAGTCCAGAAGATTTCTTTCTTGGGGTATATTTTTTCCCCTTCTACTATTGAGATGGATCCCGTCAAGGTTCAGGCTATTTGTGACTGGACGCAGCCTACATCTCTTAAGAGTCTACAGAAGTTCTTGGGCTTTGCTAATTTCTATCGTCGTTTTATAACTAATTTTTCTAGTGTTGTTAAGCCTTTGACGGATTTGACTAAGAAGGGTGCTTATGTTGCTAATTGGTCTCCTGCGGCTGTGGAGGCCTTTCAGGAACTTAAGCGCCGGTTTTCTTCTGCTCCTGTGTTGCGTCAGCCAGATGTTTCGCTCCCTTTTCAGGTTGAGGTTGATGCTTCCGAGATTGGAGCGGGGGCGGTTTTGTCACAGAGAAGCTCCGACGGCTCAGTGATGAAGCCATGCGCGTTTTTTTCTAGAAAGTTTTCGCCGGCTGAGCGGAATTATGATGTTGGTAATCGGGAACTTTTGGCCATGAAGTGGGCATTTGAGGAGTGGCGTCATTGGCTAGAGGGTGCTAGACATCGTGTGGTGGTCTTGACTGATCACAAAAATTTGATTTACCTTGAGTCTGCCAGGCGTCTGAATCCTAGACAGGCTCGTTGGTCACTGTTTTTCTCTCGTTTCAATTTTGTGGTTTCATACCTGCCAGGTTCAAAGAATGTGAAGGCGGATGCTCTTTCTAGGAGTTTTGTGCCTGACTCCCTTGGAAATTCTGAGCCCTCTGGTATCCTTAGGGATGGGGTGATTTTGTCTGCTGTCTCCCCAGACTTGCGACGTGCTTTGCAGGAGTTTCAGGCGGCTAAACCTGATCGTTGTTCGCCTGAGAGACTGTTTGTTCCGGATAATTGGACCAGTAGAGTCATCTCCGAGGTCCATTCTTCTGCGTTGGCAGGTCATCCTGGAATATTTGGTACTAGAGACTTGGTGGCCAGGTCTTTTTGGTGGCCTTCCTTGTCGAGGGATGTGCGTTCTTTTGTGCAGTCTTGTGAGGTTTGTGCTCGGGCTAAGCCTTGCTGTTCTCGGGCCAGTGGATTGTTGTCACCTTTGCCTATCCCGAAGAGGCCTTGGACGCACATTTCCATGGACTTTATTTCGGATCTCCCTGTCTCTCAAAAAATGTCCGTCATCTGGGTTGTGTGTGATCGCTTTTCTAAAATGGTTCATCTGGTACCCTTGCCTAAGTTGCCTTCCTCCTCTGAGTCGGTCCCTCTGTTTTTTCAGAATGTGGTTCGTTTGCATGGGATTCCTGAGAACATCGTTTCTGACAGGGGATCCCAGTTTGTGTCTAGATTTTGGCGGACTTTCTGTGCTAAGATGGGCATTGATTTGTCCTTTTCGTCTGCATTCCATCCTCAGACGAATGGCCAGACTGAACGAACTAATCAGACCTTGGAAACTTATTTAAGGTGTTTTGTTTCTGCTGATCAGGATGACTGGGTTACCTTTTTGCCGCTGGCCGAGTTTGCACTTAATAATCGGGCTAGTTCTGCTACCTTGGTTTCTCCTTTCTTTTGTAATTCGGGGTTTCATCCTCGTTTTTCCTCTGGTCAGGTGGAACCTTCTGATTGCATCGGATTTGGAGTCATGTGGTGGACAATTTGAAGTTGTCCCAGGAGAAGGCTCAGCAGTTTGCTAATCGCCGTCGCCGCGTGGGTCCTCGACTTCTTGTTGGTGACTTGGTGTGGTTGTCTTCTCGTTTTGTTCCTATGAAGGTCTCTTCTCCTAAGTTCAAGCCTCGGTTCATCGGTCCCTATAGGATCTTGGAAATTCTTAACCCTGTGTCGTTTCGTTTGGATCTCCCGGCATCGTTTGCTATTCATAATGTGTTTCATCGGTCGTTGTTGCGGAAGTATGAGGTACCTGTTGTTCCTTCTCTTGAGCCTCCTGCTCCAGTGCTGGTGGAGGGAGAATTGGAGTATGTTGTGGAGAAGATCTTGGATTCTCGTGTTTCCAGACGGAAACTCCAGTATTTGGTCAAGTGGAAGGGTTATGGTCAGGAGGATAATTCTTGGGTGGTTGCCTCGGATGTTCATGCTGATGATTTGGTTCGCGCTTTTCATAGGGCTCATCCTGGTCGCCCTGGTGGTTCTCGTGAGGGTTCGGTGACCCCTCCTCAAGGGGGGGGTACTGCTGTGAGTTCTGTTTTTGGGCTCCCTCTGGTGGTTACTGATGGTACTGGGTGACTTGTCTTTCCTGGGTTTCTGGGTTCCACCTGTTCCATCAGCATATGGGAGTTTCCTATTTAACCTGGCTTTGCTGGCATTTCCTCGCCGGTTATCAATGTATCCAGTGTGTCTTGTTACCTCTGCTCCCTGCTCCTAGAACCTTCTGGACAAGCTAAGTTTGGATTTTCCTGTTTTGTGTTTTGCTTAATTTGGTTTTTAGTCCAGCCTGCAGATATGTGATTCTCTGCTGCTGGTTGCTCTAGTGGGCTGAAATTGCTTTTCATGTACCATGAGTTGGCACATGAGTTCAAGTAATTTCAGGATGGTTTTTTGAAGGGTTTTTCGCTGACCGCGCAGTTCACTTTTGTATCCTCTGCTATCTAGCTTTAGCGGGCCTCATTTTGCTGAAACTGTTTTCATACTACGTATGTGCTTTCCTCTCATTTCACCGTCATTATATGTGGGGGGCTGCTATTTGCTGTGGGGTATTTCTCTGGAGGCAAGAGAGGTCTGTGTTTCTTCTGATAGGGGAAGTTAGATCTTTGGCTGGAGCGAGACGTCTAGGATCATCGTAGGCACGTTCCCCGGCTACTTTTATTTGTGTGTTAGGTTCAGGGTCGCGGTCAGCTCAGGTTTCATCGCCCTAGAGCTTGTTTGTATCTGTGCTTGTCCTTTTTGTGATCCCCTGCCATTGGGATCATGACAATCGTGCCTGATTTTCCTTGCGGTCTCACCCACCTATTAAGGGATATCTAAATCATACAGAAGTTAGAGTTCACCTTGTAAGTTGTTTGACAGTAACAAATACCGTTAGTTTGGTGACGTTTTTAAAACAATGAGGAAGTCTGGTGGAAGAGGTCGTGGCCGTGCGCGTTCATTGCCAGCTGGTAATGATGGTAGTGGTAGTGGAGCATCGGGTGGTCGTGGGAAAAACAATATAGCACCTAAGTCTCGAGCTGTGGAGCCAGGTTCGTCGTCTGGCTACACAAGGCCTCGAACGCTTCCTTTTCTGGGAGTAGGAAAACCGCTTTTAAAGCCGGAGCAGTAAGAGCAAGTTTTGGCTTACCTTGCTGACTCAGCCTCTAGCTCTTTTGCCTCCTCTTCTGAAACTGCTAAATGTAAAAGCAGCGCGTCGTTAGTGGATGTTCACGGTCAGGGACAAGTCGCTTCCTTGTCCTCTTCAGCAAAAACAGCAACAGAGAAGGATGCAGCAGGCGACACAATGGGTTACTCCATGGAGCTCTTTACACATACCTTCCCTGGCTTAGAAAGTGAAACAGTTAACAGGCCATGCCCATTACTAGAGTTGAGCGACCTTGACCTTTTTAGAGTCGAGCCGGGTTTTGCGAAACCCGACTATGTCCAAAGTCGGGTCGAGTGAAATCGGCCGATTATGACGTAAAGTCGGGATCGACCGAAACACGAAACCCAATGCAAGTCAATGGGGCAGCATAGTCGGCAGTGAGTGGGGGCCAGGAAAACACCTAGAGTGCCCATTTTAATGTCAAAACCATCCATTCTTCTTAATGAAGCTTGTCAAGCGTAATTTACCTTAAAATAATTGGAAGGCATTTGAAATTGGGGGTCATTTGGCTAAAGTTGTGGGGGGTAGGGCTGGTTCAAGTAATTAGTGGGCCCAGTAAATCTGGACCACGTCACGGCAGTGGAGCAGGGAGAGGTAAGTATTTCAACTTTGCAAGTGCTGTGATCCTGAGCAAGCAGGGGGGGCCCACTCGTTGGCATTGGCACTGGCACAGGGCCCCTCAAAGTACAGCGGTGTGTTTGCACGGCGGGGGCGCCTCCCACCGGCAGCAACACTTTTGCGTACTATGAGAGGCCCTGTGCCAGTGACGTCGCCAACTAGTATTCCTCCCCCCACCTGATGAAGGAACCTGCACTTTCATCTGCACCTTCCTCTTTGTCCCCGTGTAAGGTGGTATGGTATGCGGGAAGAGCAACCTGACTTTCAGCAGGGTCACAATGTTGTTGTGTAGCGTGCACGGGGAATGTTGCGTTATGGGTCAATGTACCAGCAGACTCATCTATCACTGGCTGGGCAATGGGCACGATGAAGTGGAAACACAGATATAGGCCCAAAGAAGAAAGTGGGCTAAATGCAGTTCAAAATTGGTAACACAGGAATAACCAGGGGGCATTGCAGTGGAGGACAACTGGAATGAGAGGCTGACACAGAGAGTAGGGCCAAATCAGTAAGTAGTCGAAATGCAGTTCAAAATTGGCAACCGTAGTAAACAGGCGGCACAGCTTTGTTCAGTGGAGGAGAACAGCAAGGAGTGGCAGACACCGATAGTAGGCCCCAACCCAACTAGTAGGCCAAATGCAGTCTAACATTAACAACTACTTAACGAGAGGCTGAAAATGGAATTTCAGGACAGGAAACCAGGAGAACAGCAAGGAGTGGCAGACACCGATAGTAGGCCCCAAACCAACTAGTACGCCAAATGCAGTTGTTCCATTTAACCACAATTTAATGAGAGCCTGAAGATAGAAGCTCAGGAAAGGCAACCTGGGGAACACCTTGGAGTGTAACACACCATCTCTCTCCACCCCATACCCATTTTGTAGGCCTAATGCTGTGTACTTTTCTACAACTACTAAACGAGAGTCGGAAGACCGAAGCAATGGCAAGGAAACCTGGGGAACACCTTGGAGTGTAACACACCATCTCTCTCCACCCCATACCCAATTTGTAGGCCTAATGCAGCCTACTTTCCGACACCTACTAAACGAGAGCATGAAGATCGAAGCTCAGGAAAGGCAACCTGGGGAACACCTTGGAGTGTAACACACCATCTCTCTCCACCCCATACCCATTTTTTAGGCCTAATGCAGTGTACTTTTCTACAACTACTAAACGAGAGTCGGAAGACCGAAGCAATGGCAAGGAAACCTGGGGAACACCTTGGAGTGTAACACACCATCTCTCTCCACCCCATTCCCCATTTTTTAGGCCTAATGCAGCCTACTTTTCGACACCTACTAAACGAGAGCATGAAGATCGAAGCTCAGGAAAGGCAACCTGGGGAACACCTTGGAGTGTAACACACCATCTCTCTCCACCCCATACCCATTTTGTAGGCCTAATGCTGTGTACTTTTCTACAACTACTAAACGAGAGTCGGAAGACCGAAGCAATGGCAAGGAAACCTGGGGAACACCTTGGAGTGTAACACACCATCTCTCTCCACCCCATACCCAATTTGTAGGCCTAATGCAGCCTACTTTCCGACACCTACTAAACGAGAGCATGAAGATCGAAGCTCAGGAAAGGCAACCTGGTGAAAACCTTGGAGTGTAACACAACCTGTCTCTACACCCCATACACAATTAGTAGGCCTAATGCAGCGTAGTTTCCAACAGCTACTAAACGAGAGCCGGAAGATCGAAGCTCAGGAAAGGCAACCTGGGGAACACCTTGGAGTGTAACACAACCTCTCTCTACACCACGGAAGGGCTGATTCTTAGGAAGGAAGGCTGTTGTAAATAAGCATTGCGCGTCCGAGGGTGATTATATTCTTATTCGGTATCTACTCACCCTCGGACGCGCCATGCTTCTTGATTTGTAATTAATGTTTATTTGCAATGTGCTTTTGACTTACTCAATTATTTTTTTAATTATTGATTTTATTAAATTAATAGTTTAACATCTTATTGGAAATAATTTAAAGGAGACGCGACAGGACAACACTCGGTGGATGCCATATCTGTGTTAACAACTCCAAAAAACTTTCAGTTAACTTCTTGCAGGAGAAAGAAATTGTAGCTGTTGGACCTTTGTAGTACAGTTCCAGATATTTGTTGTGTGTTTGTTTTGATTGTTAAAATGTCTGCATTTGAGATCTCAACACGATCTTATTTTTTATAATCAAATTAATTTTTTAAATATTTTATTAGGTTGGTTCAAGGGGTACACGGGCCGCAGTAGACAGGTCAGTGGAGGCCTAGTGGAAGGAGGGACCGCAGATGCGCCACTGTTTCACCCATACACAATTAGTAGGCCTAATGCAGCGTAGTTTCCAACAGCTACTAAACGAGAGCCGGAAGATCGAAGCTCAGGAAAGGCAACCTGGGGAACACCTTGGAGTGTAACAACAACCTCTCTCTACACCACGGAAGGGCTGATTCTTAGGAAGGAAGGCTGTTGTAAATAAGCATTGCGCGTCCGAGGGTGATTATATTCTTATTCGGTATCTACTCACCCTCGGACGCGCCATGCTTCTTGATTTGTAATTAATGTTTATTTGCAATGTGCTTTTGACTTACTCAATTATTTTTTTAATTATTGATTTTATTAAATTAATAGTTTAACATCTTATTGGAAATAATTTAAAGGAGACGCGACAGGACAACACTCGGTGGATGCCATATCTGTGTTAACAACTCCAAAAAACTTTCAGTTAACTTCTTGCAGGAGAAAGAAATTGTAGCTGTTGGACCTTTGTAGTACAGTTCCAGATATTTGTTGTGTGTTTGTTTTGATTGTTAAAATGTCTGCATTTGAGATCTCAACACGATCTTATTTTTTATAATCAAATTAATTTTTTAAATATTTTATTAGGTTGGTTCAAGGGGTACACGGGCCGCAGTAGACAGGTCAGTGGAGGCCTAGTGGAAGGAGGGACCACAGACAGGCATCGAAGGCCTAAAATAATAACACATGGCTGTAGGCAATTTTAAATTGGTTCCAGGGGTACACGGGCAGCAGTGCCCTGGTCAGTGTAGTAGTAGTTGAAAGAATGGACCGCAGACAGGCATCGAAGGCCTAAAATAAAAAAATTGGGCTGGCTGTAGGCAATTTTAAATTGGTTCCAGGGGTACACGGGCAGCAGTGGTGTGGTCAGTGGAGGCCTAGTGGAAGGAGTGACCGCAGACAGGCATCGAAGGCCTAAAATAATAACACATGGCTGTAGGCAATTTTAAATTGGTTCCAGGGTTACACGGGCAGCAGTGGTGTGGTCAGTGGAGGCCTAGTGGAAGGAGTGACCGCAGACAGGCATCGAAGGCCTAAAATAATCACACATGGCTGTAGGCAATTTTAAATTGGTTCCAGGGGTACACGGGCAGCAGTGGTGTGGTCAGTGGAGGCCTAGTGGAAGGAGTGACCACAGACAGGCATCGAAGGCCTAAAATATTAACACATGGCTGTAGTCAATTTTAAATTGGTTCCAGGGGTACTTGGGCAGCAGTGCCCTGGTCAGTGTAGTAGTAGTTGAAAGAATGGACCGCAGACAGGCATCGAAGGCCTAAAATAAAAAAATTGGGCTGGCTGTAGGCAATTTTAAATTGGTTCCAGGGGTACACGGGCAGCAGTGGTGTGGTCAGTGGAGGCCTAGTGGAAGGAGTGACCGCAGACAGGCATCGAAGGCCTAAAATAATAACACATGGCTGTAGGCAATTTTAAATTGGTTCCAGGGTTACACGGGCAGCAGTGGTGTGGTCAGTGGAGGCCTAGTGGAAGGAGTGACCGCAGACAGGCATCGAAGGCCTAAAATAATCACACATGGCTGTAGGCAATTTTAAATTGGTTCCAGGGGTACACGGGCAGCAGTGGTGTGGTCAGTGGAGGCCTAGTGGAAGGAGTGACCACAGACAGGCATCGAAGGCCTAAAATATTAACACATGGCTGTAGTCAATTTTAAATTGGTTCCAGGGGTACTTGGGCAGCAGTGCCCTGGTCAGTGTAGTAGTAGTTGAAAGAATGGACCGCAGACAGGCATCGAAGGCCTAAAATAAAAAAATTGGGCTGGCTGTAGGCAATTTTAAATTGGTTCCAGGGGTACACGGGCAGCAGTGGTGTGGTCAGTGGAGGCCTAGTGGAAGGAGTGACCGCAGACAGGCATCGAAGGCCTAAAATAATAAAACATGGCTGTAGGCAATTTTAAATTGGTTCCAGGGGTACACGGGCAGCAGTGGTGTGGTCAGTGGAGGCCTAGTGGAAGGAGTGACCACAGACAGGCATCGAAGGCCTAAAATATTAACACATGGCTGTAGTCAATTTTAAATTGGTTCCAGGGGTACTTGGGCAGCAGTGCCCTGGTCAGTGTAGTAGTAGTTGAAAGAATGGACCGCAGACAGGCATCGAAGGCCTAAAATAAAAAAATTGGGCTGGCTGTAGGCAATTTTAAATTGGTTCCAGGGGTACACGGGCAGCAGTGGTGTGGTCAGTGGAGGCCTAGTGGAAGGAGTGACCGCAGACAGGCATCGAAGGCCTAAAATAATAAAACATGGCTGTAGGCAATTTTAAATTGGTTCCAGGGGTACACGGGCAGCAGTGGTGTGGTCAGTGGAGGCCTAGTGGAAGGAGTGACCGCAGACAGGCTTCGAAGGCCTAACATAATAACATAGGGCTGGCTGTAGGCACTTTTAAATTGGTTCCAGGGGTACACGGGCAGCAGTGGTCTGGTCAGTGGAAGTCTAGTGGAAGGAGTGACCGCAGACAGGCTTCGAAGGCCTAACATAACAAACTTGGGCTGGCTGTAGGCACTTTTAAATTGGTTCCAGGGGTACATGGGCAGCAGTGTATGGTCAGTGGAAGTCTAGTGGAAGGAGTGACCGCAGACAGGCTTCCAAGGCCTAACATAACAAACTTGGGCTGGCTGTAGGCACTTTTAAATTGGTTCCAGGGGTACACGGGCAGCAGTGGTCTGGTCAGTGGAAGTCTAGTGGAAGGAGTGACCGCAGACAGGCTTCGAAGGCCTAACATAACAAACTTGGGCTGGCTGTAGGCACTTTTAAATTGGTTCCAGGGGTACATGGGCAGCAGTGTATGGTCAGTGGAAGTCTAGTGGAAGGAGTGACCGCAGACAGGCTTCCAAGGCCTAACATAACAAACTTGGGCTGGCTGTAGGCACTTTTAAATTGGTTCCAGGGGTACACGGGCAGCAGTGGTCTGGTCAGTGGAAGTCTAGTGGAAGGAGTGACCGCAGACAGGCTTCGAAGGCCTAACATAACAAACTTGGGCTGGCTGTAGGCACTTTTAAATTGGTTCCAGGGGTACATGGGCAGCAGTGTATGGTCAGTGGAAGTCTAGTGGAAGGAGTGACCGCAGACAGGCTTCCAAGGCCTAACATAACAAACTTGGGCTGGCTGTAGGCACTTTTAAATTGGTTCCAGGGGTACACGGGCAGCAGTGGTCTGGTCAGTGGAAGTCTAGTGGAAGGAGTGACCGCAGACAGGCTTCGAAGGCCTAACATAACAAACTTGGGCTGGCTGTAGGCACTTTTAAATTGGTTCCAGGGGTACATGGGCAGCAGTGTATGGTCAGTGGAAGTCTAGTGGAAGGAGTGACCGCAGACAGGCTTCCAAGGCCTAACATAACAAACTTGGGCTGGCTGTAGGCACTTTTAAATTGGTTCCAGGGGTACACGGGCAGCAGTGGTCTGGTCAGTGGAAGTCTAGTGGAAGGAGTGACCGCAGACAGGCTTCGAAGGCCTAACATAACAAACTTGGGCTGGCTGTAGGCACTTTTAAATTGGTTCCAGGGGTACATGGGCAGCAGTGTATGGTCAGTGGAAGTCTAGTGGAAGGAGTGATGGCAGACAGTCTTCGAAGGCCTAACATAACAAAATTGGGCTGACTGTAGGCACTTTTAAATTGGTTCCAGGGTAACACGGCCAGCAGTGGCCTGGTCAGTGTAGTAGTTGTAGAAAGAAGGGACCGCAGACAGGCTTCGAAGGCCTAACATAACAAAAATGTCAAAACAATGGTATTGTCAGTGCCAGGCATTGAAGGATGTCAGCGCCTAGACTACACATTGGTGAAGCTGTGAGAGATAATTTTGCTAGTGGTAGAGCACTGTTTGAGCTGGGGGGGGGAACTGGCTTGTGGCCGGCGGTACAGGCACAGGGCCCCTCATATTACAACAGTGTGTCTGACGTTGGGTGCGCACCACCACCGCCAGAGACACTTTATTGTACTATGAGGGACCCAGTGGCAGTGCCGTCGACCAAAAGCGGCCACACCCACCTCTTCAGACAAACAGCACTCTCAAGGGTCCAAGCGCAAAGTGGCGATAGCACGGCCCCGTGTGGGGAGTTTGGCCATTTCGTGAGGTGGAAACATGTCGTATGCTGGACAATCAGGTGAAGAAAATTACGAGATTGGAAAAGTCATTCAGAATAGTCCACAGGCAAGACCTTTTCATAGGAAAGCTAGGTGTCAGCCGGGCAGGGTGGGGCAAAAGATTTTGAAATCCAGTTGTGGTTCATTTTAATGAAGGTTAGATCATCTACATTTTGGGTAGCCAGACGAGTCCTTTTTTCTGTTAGTATTGAACCTGCAGCACTGAATACTCTTTCTGATAGGACACTAGCTGCCGGGCAAGCAAGCTCCTGCAATGCATATTCTGCCAATTCTGGCCAGGTGTCTAATTTGGATGCCCAGTAATCAAATGGGAATGACGGTTGAGGGAGAACGTCGATAAGGGATGAAAAATAGTTTGTAACCATACTGGACAAATGTTGTCTCCTGTCACTTTGAATTGATGCTGCAGTACCTGTCCTGTCTGCGGTCATAGAAAAATCACTCCACAACCTGGTCAGAAAACCCCTCTGGCCAACGCCACTTCTGATTTCTGCCCCTCTAACACCTCTGGTCTGCTGGCCCCTGGAGCTCGTGTGAGAACGATCACGGGCGCTGTGTGCAGGGAATGCCAGAAGCAAACGGTCAACAAGAGTTGATTGTTTTGTTGCTAATATTAGTTCCAAGTTCTCATGTGGCATAATATTTTGCAATTTGCCTTTATAGCGAGGATCAAGGAGGCAGGCCAACCAGTAATCGTCATCGTTCATCATTTTTGTAATGCGTGTGTCCCTTTTGAGGATACGCAAGGCATAATCCGCCATGTGGGCCAAAGTTCCCGTTGTCAAATCTGCGGTTGTGCTTGGTTGAGGGGCAGTTGCAGGCAAATCTACGTCACTTGTGTCCCTCAAAAAACCAGAACCCGGCCTTGCCACGCCACCAATTTCCCGTGCCCCCGGGAAAGCTTCCTCATTAAAAATATACTCATCCCCATCATCCTCCTCATCCTCCACCTCCTCTTCGCCCGGTACCTCGTCATGTACACTGCCCTGACCAGACAATCGCTGACTGTCATCAAGGCTTTCCTCTTCCTCTGGTGCAGACGCCTGATCCTTTATGTGCGTCAAACTTTGCATCAGCAGACGCATTAGGGGGATGCTCATGCTTATTATGGCGTTGTCTGCACTAACCAGCCGTGTGCATTCCTCAAAACACTGAAGGACTTGACACATGTCTTGAATCTTCGACCACTGCACACCTGACAACTCCATGTCTGCCATCCTACTGCCTGCCCGTGTATGTGTATCCTCCCACAAAAACATAACAGCCCGCCTCTGTTCGCACAGTCTCTGAAGCATGTGCAGTGTTGAGTTCCACCTTGTTGCAACGTCTATGATTAGGCGATGCTGGGGAAGGTTCAAAGAACGCTGATAGGTCTGCATACGGCTGGAGTGTACAGGCGAACGGCGGATATGTGCGCAAAGTCCACGCACTTTGAGGAGCAGGTCGGATAACCCCGGATAACTTTTCAGGAAGCACTGCACCACCAGGTTTAAGGTGTGAGCCAGGCAAGGAATGTGTTTCAGTTGGGAAAGGGAGATGGCAGCCATGAAATTCCTTCCGTTATCACTCACTACCTTGCCTGCCTCAAGATCTACAGTGCCCAGCCACGACTGCGTTTCTTGCTGCAAGAACTCGGACAGAACTTCCGCGGTGTGTCTATTGTCGCCCAAACACTTCATAGCCAATACAGCCTGCTGACGTATGCCAGTAGCTGCCCCATAATGGGAGACCTGGTGTGCAACAGTGGCAGGTGCGGATGGAGTGTTTGTGCGACTGCGGTCTGTGGACGAGCTCTTGCTTCTGCAGGAGGAGGAGGAGGAGGGGGTGCGAACGGCTACAGACAACTGTTTACTAGACCGTGGGCTAGGCAGAACTGTCCCAAACTTGCTGTCCCCTGTGGACCCTGAATCCACCACATTTACCCAGTGTGCCGTGATGGACACGTAACGTCCCTGGCCATGCCTACTGGTCCATGCATCTGTTGTCAGGTGCACCTTTGTGCTCACAGATTGCCTGAGTGCATGGACGATGCGCTCTTTAACATGCTGGTGGAGGGCTGGGATGGCTTTTCTGGAAAAAAAGTGTCGACTGGGTAGCTCGTAGCGTGGTACAGCGTAGTCCATCAGGTCTTTGAAAGCTTCGCTTTCAACTAACCGGTAGGGCATCATCTCTAACGAGATTAGTCTAGCTATGTGGGCGTTCAAACCCTGTGTACGCGGATGCGAGGCTAAGTACTTCCTTTTTCTAACCATAGTCTCATGTAGGGTGAGCTGGACTGGAGAGATGGAGATCGTGGAACTAGCGGGGGTGCCGGTGGACATGGCAGACTGAGAGACGGTGGGAGATGGTATTGTTGCCGCCGGTGCCCTAGATGCAGTGTTTCCTACTACGAAACTGGTGATTCCCTGACCCTGACTGCTTTGGCCTGGCAAAGATACCTGCACAGATACAGCAGGTGGTGCGCTAAATGGTGGTCCTACACTGCCGGAAGGGATGTTGCGTTGATGACTAGCTTCATTGGCCGAGGGTGCAACAACCTTAAGGGACGTTTGGTAGTTAGTCCAAGCTTTCAAATGCATGGTGGTTAAATGTCTATGCATGCAACTAGTATTGAGACTTTTCAGATTCTGACCTCTGCTTAAGGAAGTAGAACATTTTTGACAGATGACTTTGCGCTGATCAATTGGATGTTGTTTAAAAAAATGCCAGACTGCACTCTTTCTAGCATCGGATACCTTTTCAGGCATTGCAGACTGAGCTTTAACCGGATGGCCACGCTGTCCTCCACCAGGTTTTGGCTTTGCCACGCGTTTTGGGCAAGATACGGGCCCGGCAGATGGAACCTGTGGCGATGTTGATGCCTGCTGCGGCCCCTCCTCCTCCTCTGCTTCAGAACTGCTGCCGCCTGCACCCTGTTCCCCCAATGGCTGCCAATCGGGGTCAAGAACTGGGTCATCTAATAACTCTTCTTGTACCTCCTGCGCAACTTCGTCTGTGTCACCGTGTCGTTCGGTGGTATAGCGTTCGTGATGGGGCAACATAGTCTCATCAGGGTCTGATTCTTGATCAGCACCCTGCGAGGGCAGTGTTGTGGTCTGAGTCAAAGGACCAGCATAGTAGTCTGGCTGTGGCTGTGCGTCAGTGCACTCCATGTCAGATTCAATTTGTAATGGGCATGGACTGTTAACTGCTTCACTTTCTAAGCCAGGGACGGTATGTGTAAAGAGCTCCATGGAGTAACCCGTTGTGTCGCCTGCTGCATTCTTCTCTGTTGTTGTTTTTGCTGAAGAGGACAAGGAAGTGACTTGTCCCTGACCGTGAACATCCACTAACGACGCGCTGCTTTTACTTTTACCAGTTTCACGAGAGGAGGCAAAAGAGCTAGAGGCTGAGTCAGCAAGATAAGCCAAAACTTGCTCTTGCTGCTCCGGCTTTAAAAGCTGTTTTCCTAATCCCAGAAAAGGGAGCGTTCGAGGCCTTGTGTAGCCGGACGACGAACCTGGCTCCACAGCTCCAGACTTAGGTGCAATATTTTTTTCCCCACGACCACCTGATGCTCCACCACTACCACTACCCTCATTACCAGCTGACAATGAACGCCCCCGGCCACGACCTCTTCCACTAGACTTCCTCATTGTTTTAAAAACGTAACCAAACTAACGTTATTTGTTGCAGTCACACAACTTACACGGTGAGCTATAACTTCAGTATGATTTAGCTACCCCTTTACAGGTTGGTGAGACCACAGCGAAAATCAGGCCCAATGTTACACACTCTTTTTTTGGTGGCTGCAAATTAGAGAGATGCCCCACACGCAGGACTGTCACTGAAGCACAAATGTTAATATTAATGTCACACTATTATTTTTTTTTTATTTTTATTTTTTTCAGGAACACTTTAGAAACCCCCCCCCAAAAAAAACATTGATTTTTGCAGGGAGAATTTAGAAAACAAATGTAACAAACTATATGCTTTCTATGGGCCACTGAGTGAGAGATGACGCACACAGGAATCAGGAGTGGCACACAAGCCCAGAGGCCAATATTTTTCTACCAATGATTGATGGAGTTATTTTCTCTGGTAGATTTTGGAACCCAAATCAAGGAAAAAAAATATAGGCTTTCTATGGACCACAATTGGAGAGAGAGAGAGAGAGAGAGAGAGAGATGGCACACCCAGGAGTCAAGACTGGCACACAAGCAGAAAGGCCAATATTAATCTCCCACTGTTTTTTTTTTTTTTTTTTTTTTTTTCAGGGAGACTTTAGAAAAAAAAATAATAAAAAAAATATGATTTTATCAGGAAGAATTTAGAAACCAAATAAAATAAAATGATTTTTTCAGGGAGAATTTATAAAACAAATAAAACCAAAAATAGGCGTTCTATGGCCCACTGACTGAGAGATGACGCACCCAGGAGTCAAGACTGGCACACAAGCAGAAAGGCCAATATTAATCTCCCACTGTTTTTTTTTTTTTTTTTTTTTTTTTTTCAGGGAGACTTTAGAAAAAAAAATAATAAAAAAAATATGATTTTATCAGGAAGAATTTAGAAACCAAATAAAATAAAATGATTTTTTCAGGGAGAATTTATAAAACAAATAAAACCAAAAATAGGCGTTCTATGGCCCACTGACTGAGAGATGACGCACACAGGAATCAGGAGTGGCACACAAGCCCAGAGGCCAATATTTTTCTACCAATGATTGATGGAGTTATTTTCTCTGGTAGATTTTGGAACCCAAATCAAGGAAAAAAAATATAGGCTTTCTATGGACCACAATTGGAGAGAGAGAGAGAGAGAGAGAGAGAGAGAGATGGCACACCCAGGAGTCAAGACTGGCACACAAGCCGAAAGGCCAATATTAATCTCCCACTGTTTTTTTTGGTTGATTTTTTTTTTTTTTTTTCAGGGAGACTTTAGAAAAAAAAATAATAAAAAAAATATGATTTTATCAGGAAGAATTTAGAAACCAAATAAAATAAAATGATTTTTTCAGGGAGAATTTATAAAACAAATAAAACCAAAAATAGGCGTTCTATGGCCCACTGACTGAGAGATGACGCACACAGGAATCAGGAGTGGCACACAAGCCCAGAGGCCAATATTTTTCTACCAATGATTGATGGAGTTATTTTCTCTGGTAGATTTTGGAACCCAAATCAAGGAAAAAAAATATAGGCTTTCTATGGACCACAATTGGAGAGAGAGAGAGAGAGAGAGAGAGAGAGAGATGGCACACCCAGGAGTCAAGACTGGCACACAAGCAGAAAGGCCAATATTAATCTCCCACTGTTTTTTTTGGTTGTTTTTTTTTTTTTTTTTTCAGGGAGACTTTAGAAAAAAAAATAATAAAAAAAATATGATTTTATCAGGAAGAATTTAGAAACCAAATAAAATAAAATGATTTTTTCAGGGAGAATTTATAAAACAAATAAAACCAAAAATAGGCGTTCTATGGCCCACTGACTGAGAGATGACGCACACAGGAATCAGGAGTGGCACACAAGCCCAGAGGCCAATATTTTTCTACCAATGATTGATGGAGTTATTTTCTCTGGTAGATTTTGGAACCCAAATCAAGGAAAAAAAATATAGGCTTTCTATGGACCACAATTGGAGAGAGAGAGAGAGAGAGAGAGAGAGATGGCACACCCAGGAGTCAAGACTGGCACACAAGCAGAAAGGCCAATATTAATCTCCCACTGTTTTTTTTTTTTTTTTTTTTTTTTTTCAGGGAGACTTTAGAAAAAAAAATAATAAAAAAAATATGATTTTATCAGGAAGAATTTAGAAACCAAATAAAATAAAATGATTTTTTCAGGGAGAATTTATAAAACAAATAAAACCAAAAATAGGCGTTCTATGGCCCACTGACTAAGAGAGAGAGAGAGAGATGGAACGCTTAGTACTGGCACACAAGCCCAAAGGGCAATATTAATCTCCCTTTTTTTTTCCAGGGAGAATTTCTAAAACCCCCCAAAAAAAAAAAATAGGCTTTCTATGGCCCACTATTTGTGAGAGAGATGGGACGCTCAGGACTGGCACAGATGGCACGCTAAGGACTGGCACAGAAGCCCAGAGGCCAATATTAATCTCCCTTTTTTTCTGGGAGAATTTATAAAACCAAAAAAATATTTAAATAGGCTTTCTATGGCCCACTATTTGTGAGAGAGATGGCACGCTCAGGACTGGCACAGATGGCACGCTCACAACTGGCACACAAGCCCAGAGGCCAATATTAATCTCCCTTTTTTCAGGGAAAATTTATAAAACCAAAAAAAAAATTAAATAGGCTTTCTATGGCCCACTATTTGTGAGAGAGATGGCACGCTCAGGACTGGCACAGATGGCACGCTCACAACTGGCACACAAGCCCAGAGGCCAATATTAATCTCCCTTTTTTCAGGGAAAATTTATAAAACCAAAAAAAAAATTAAATAGGCTTTCTATGGCCCACTATTTGTGAGAGAGATGGCACGCTCAGGACTGGCACAGATGGCACGCTCACAACTGGCACACAAGCCCAGAGGCCAATATTAATCTCCCTTTTTTTCAGGGAGAATTTATAAAACCAAAAAAAAAATTAAATAGGCTTTCTATGGCCCACTATTTGTGAGAGAGATGGCACACTCAGGACTGGCACACAAGCCCAAAGGCCAATATTAATCTCCCACTGTATTTTTATCAGGGAGAATTTATACACCCCACAAAAAAAATACAGAAAAATGAAAAGGCTTTCTATGGCCCACTATGTGAGAGAGATGGCACACACAGGGATGGCACTCTAGCAGAAATGCCAAATTGCCAATCTTAATCTCCCACCAAAAAAAAAAAAAAAAAAAAAACAGGGAATGTCCTACAATTACTATCTCCCTGCCTGCAGTAATCTCAGCCAGGTATGGCAGGCAGCTACTATCTCCCTGCCTGCAGTAATCTCAGCCAGGTATGGCAGGCAGCAATAAGGAGTGGACTGATGCACAAATGAAATAAAAAGTGTGGACAAACAAAAAAGATAGCTGTGCAGAAAGGAAGGAACAAGAGGATTTGTGCTTTGAAAAAAGCAGTTGGTTTGCACAGCGGCGTACACACAGCAATGCAGCTATCAGGGAGCCTTCTAGGGCAGCCCAATGAGCTACAGCGCTGAGGGGAAAAAAAAAAAAAAAAACTTCCACTGTCCCTGCACACCGAGGGTGGTGTTGGACAGTGCAAATCGCTGCAGCACAAGCGGTTTTGTGGTTAATGGACCCTGCCTAACGCTATCCCTGCTTCTGACAAAGCGGCAGCAACCTCTCCCTAAGCTCAGATCAGCAGCAGTAAGATGGCGGTCGGCGGGAACGCCTCTTTATAGCCCCTGTGACGTCGCAGACAGCAAGCCAATCACTGCAATGCCCTTCTCTAAGATGGTGGGGACCAGGACCTATGTCATCACGCTGCCCACACTCTGCGTTTACCTTCATTGGCTGAGAAATGGCGCTTTTCGCGTCATTGAAACGCGACTTTGGCGCGAAAGTCGCGTACCGCATGGCCGACCCCGCACAGGGGTCGGATCGGGTTTCATGAAACCCCGACTTAGCCAAAAGTCGGCGACTTTTGAAAATGTTCGACCCGTTTCGCTCAACCCTACCCATTACAAGTTGAATCTGACATGGAGTGCACTGATGCACAGCCACAGCCAGACTACTATGCTGGTCCTTTGACTCAGACCACAACATTGCCCTCGCAGTGTACTGATCCAGAATCAGACCCTGATGAGACTATGGTGCCCCGTCACGAACGCTATATCACCGACTTACACGGTGACACAGACGAAGTTGCACACGAGCTAGAAGAGGAGGTTATAGATGACCCAGTTGTTGACCCCGATTGGCAGCCATTGGGGGAACAGGGTGCAGGCGGCAGTAGTTCTGAAGCGGAGGAGGAGGGGCCACAGCATGCATCAACATCGCAACAGGTTTCAACTGCCGGGCCCGTATCTGACCCAAAACACGTGGCAAAGCCAAAACCTGTTGGAGGACAGCGTGGCCATCCGGTTAAAGCTCAGTCTGCAATGCCTGAAAAGGGATCCGATGCTAGAAAGAGTGCAGTCTGGCATTTTTTAAAACAACATCCAATTGATCAGCGCAAAGTCATCTGTCAAAAATGTACAACTACCTTAAGCAGAGGTCAGAGTCTGAAAAGTCTAAATACAAGTTGCATGCATAGACATTTAACCACCATGCATTTGCAAGCCTGGACTAACTACCAAACGTCCCTTAAGGTTGTAGCACCCTCGGCCAATGAAGCTAGTCAGCAACGCTACATCCCTTCCTTCACTGTAAGGCCACCATTTTCCGCACCACCTGCAGTATCTGTGCAGGTTTCTTTGCCAGGCCAAAGCAGTCAGGGTCAGGGTATCACCAGTTTCGTAGTAGGAAACGCTGCATATAGGGCACCGGCGGCAACAATACCGTCTCCAACCGTCTCTCAGTCTGCCATGTCCACCGGCACCCCCGCTAGTTCCACAATCTCCAGCTCTCCAGTCCAGCTCACCCTACATGAGACTCTGGTTAGAAAAAGGAAGTACTTAGCCCACAGGGTTTGAACGCCCACATAGCTAGACTAATCTCGTTCGAGATGATGCCCTACCGGTTAGTTGAAAGCAAAGCTTTGAAAGCCCTGATGGACTACGCTGTACCACGCTACGAGCTACCCAGTCGACACTTCTTTTCGAGAAAACCTATCCCAGCCCTCCACCAGCATGTTAAAGAGCGCATCGTCCATGCACTCAGGCAATCTGTGAGTACAAAGGTGCACCTGACAACAGATGCATGGACCAGTAGGCATGGCCAGGGACGTTACGTGTCCATCACGGCACACTGGGTGAATGTGGTGGATGCAGGGTCCACAGAGGACAGCAATTTTGGGACAGTTCTGCCAAGCCCACGGTCTAGGAAACAGTTGGCTGTAGCCGTTCGCACCCCCTCCTCCTCCTCCTCGTCCTCCTGCAGAAGCGAGAGCTCGTCCACAGACCGCAGTTGCCCAACCACTCCATGCGCAGCTGCCACTGTTGCACACCAGTTGTCCCTTTATGGGGCAGCTACTGGCAAGCGTCAGCAGGCTGTATTGGCTATGAAGTGTTTGGGCGACAACAGACACACCGCGGAAGTTCTGTCCGAGTTCTTGCAGAAAGAAACGCAGTCGTGGCTGGGCACTGTAGATCTTGAGGCAGGCGAGGTAGTGAGTGATAACGGAAGGAATTTCATGGCTGCCATCTCCCTTTCCCAACTGAAACACATTCCTTGCCTGGCTCACACCTTAAACCTGGTGGTGCAGTGCTTCCTGAAAAGTTATCCGGGGTTATCCGACCTGCTCCTCAAAGTGCGCGGACTTTGCTCGCATATCCGCCGTTCGCCCATACACTCCAGCCGTATGCAGACCTATCAGCGGTCTTTGAACCTTTCCCAGCATCGCCTAATCATAGACGTTGCAACAAGGTGGAACTCAACACTGCACATGCTTCAGAGACTGTGCAAACAGAGGCATGCTGTTATGTATTTGTGGGAGGATACACATACACGGGCAGGCAGTAGGATGGCAGACATGGAGTTGTCAGGTGTGCAGTGGTCGAAGATACAAGACAGGTGTCAAGTCCTTCAGTGTTTTGAGGAATGCACATGGCTGGTTAGTGCAGACAACGCCATAATAAGCATGAGCATCCCCCTAATGTGTCTGCTGATGCAAAGTTTGACGCACATAAAGGAGCAGGCGTCTGCAGCAGAGGAAGAGGATAGCCTTGATGACAGTCAGCCATTGTCTGGTCAGGGCAGTGTACAGGACGAGGTAGCGGGCGAACAGGAGGAGGAGGACGAGGAGGATGATGGGGATGAGTATTTTTTTAATGAGAAAGCTTTTCCGGGGCCACTGGAAATTGGTGGCGTGGCAAGGCCGGGTTCTGGTTTTTTGAGGGACACAAGTGACGTAGATTTGCATGAAAAAGCCCCTCAACCCAGCACAACCGCAGATTTGACAACTGGAACTTTGGCCCACATGGCGGATTATGCCTTACGTATCCTCAAAAGGGACACTCGCATTACTAAAATGATGAACGATGACGATTACTGGTTGGCCTGCCTCCTTGATCCTCGCTATAAAGGCAAATTGCAAAATATTATGCCACATGAGAACTTGGAACTAATATTAGCAACCAAACAATCAACTCTTGTTGACCGTTTGCTTCAGGCATTTCCATCACACAGCGCCAGTGATCGTTCTCACACGAGCTGCAGGAGGCAGCACACCAGAGGTGTTAGAGGTGCAGAAATCAGAAGTGGCGTTGGACAGAGGGGTTTTCTGACCAGGTTGTGGAGTGATTTTGCTATGACCGCAGACAGGACAGGTACTGCAGCATCAATTCAAAGTGACATGAGACAACATTTGTCCAGTATGGTTACTAACTATTTTTCATCCCTTATCGATGTTCTCCCTCAACTGTCATTCCAATTTGATTACTGGGCATCCAAATTAGACACCTGGCCAGAATTGGCAGAATATGCATTGCAGGAGCTTTCTTGCCCGGCAGCTAGTGTCCTATCAAAAAGAGTATTCAGTGCTGCAGGTTCAATATTAACCGAAAAAAGGACTCGTCTGGCTACCCAAA
This sequence comes from Ranitomeya imitator, assembly GCF_032444005.1. NCBI lineage: Eukaryota > Metazoa > Chordata > Amphibia > Anura > Dendrobatidae > Ranitomeya > Ranitomeya imitator. The sequence continues at coordinate 825,684,561 of NC_091282.1, read as the reverse complement.
ATGTTGATGATCTAACCTTCATTAAAATGAACCACAACTGGATTTCGAATTCTTTTGCCCCACCTTGCCCGGCTGACACCTAGCTTTCCTATGAAAAGGTCTTGCTTGTGGACTACTCTGACTGACTTTTCCAATCGCATAATTTGCAGCAGCTGATTGTCCAGCATACGACATGTTTACACCTCCCTAAATGGCCAAACTCCCCCCACGGGGCCGTGGTCTCGCCACTTGGCGCAAGCACCCGTGAGAGTGCCGTTTGTCTGAAGAGGTGGGTGTGCCCGCTTTTGGTCGAAAGGCACTGCCACTGGGTCCCTCATAGTACAATAAAGTGTCCCTGGCGGTGGTGGTGCGCACCCAACATCAGACACACTGTTGTAACATGAGGGGCCCTGGGCCTGTACCGCCGGCCACAAGAGTGTTCCCCCCCAGCTCAAACATTGCTCTACCACTTGCACAATTATCTCTCACAGTTCCACCAATGTTTAGTCTATGCGCTGACATCATTCAATGCCTGGCACTGACAATCGGCCTCCGCTGACAAAACCAATGCTGCCTGTGTACCCCTGCAAGAGAATTGCAAGTGCCTACAGACGAATTTTGTTATGTTAGGCCTACTACGCCTGTCTGCGGTCCCTCCTTGCACTAGTCCTCCACTGACCAGACCACTGCTGCCCGTGTACCCCTGGAACCAATTTTAAATTGCCTACAGCCTAATTTTGTTATGTGAGGCCTACTACGCCTGTCTGCGGTCCCTTCTTCCACTAGTCCTCCAGTGACCTGTCTACTGCTGCCCGTGTACCCCTGGAACCAATTTAAAAGTGCCTACAGAAAAATTTTGTTATGTTAGGCCTACTACGCCTGTCTGAGGTCCCTCCTTCCACTAGTCCTCCAGTGACCTGTCCACTGCTGCCCATGTACCCCTGGAACCAATTTTAAAGTGCCTACAGCCAAATTTTGTTATGTTAGGCCTACTACGCCTGTCTGAGGTCCCTCCTTCCACTAGTCCTCCAGTGACCTGTCTACTGCTGCCCGTGTACCCCTGGAACCAATTTTAAAGTGCCTACAGCCAAATTTTGTTATGTTAGGCCTACTACGCCTATCTGAGGTCCCTCCTTCCACTAGTCCTCCAGTGACCTGTCTACTGCTGCCCGTGAACCCCTGGAACCAATTTTAAAGTGCCTACAGCCAAATTTTGTTATGTTAGGCCTACTACGCCTGTCTGCGGTCCCTCCTTCCACTAGTCCTCCAGTGACCTGTCCACTGCTGCCCGTGTACCCCTGGAACCAATTTTAAAGTGCCTACAGCCAAATTTTGTTATGTTAGGCCTACTACGCCTGTCTGCGGTCCCTCCTTCCACTAGTCCTCCAGTGACCTGTCTACTGCTGCCCGTGTACCCCTGGAACCAATTTTAAAGTGCCTACAGCCAAATTTTGTTATGTTAGGCCTACTACGCCTATCTGAGGTCCCTCCTTCCACTAGTCCTCCAGTGACCTGTCTACTGCTGCCCATGAACCCCTGGAACCAATTTTAAAGTGCCTACAGCCAAATTTTGTTATGTTAGGCCTACTACGCCTGTCTGCGGTCCCTCCTTCCACGAGTCCTCCAGTGACCTGTCCACTGCTGCCCGTGTACCCCTGGAACCAATTTTAAAGTGCCTACAGCCAAATTTTGTTATGTTAGGTCTACTACGCCTGTCTGCGGTCCCTCCTTCCACTAGTCCTCCAGTGACCTGTCTACTGCTGCCCGTGTACCCCTGGAACCAATTTAAAAGTGCCTACAGCCAAATTTTGTTATGTTAGGCCTACTACGCCTGTCTGAGGTCCCTCCTTCCACTAGTCCTCCAGTGACCTGTCTACTGCTGCCCGTGTACCCCTGGAACCAATTTTAAAGTGCCTACAGCCAAATTTTGTTATGTTAGGCCTACTACGCCTGTCTGCGGTCCCTCCTTCCACTAGTCCTCCAGTGACCTGTCCACTGCTGCCCGTGTACCCCTGGAACCAATTTTAATGTGCCTACAGCCAAATTTTGTTATGTTAGGCCTACTACGCCTGTCTGCGGTCCCTCCTTCCACTAGTCCTCCAGTGACCTGTCTACTGCTGACCGTGTACCCCTGGAACCAATTTAAAAGTGCCTACAGCCAAATTTTGTTATGTTAGGCCTACTACGCCTGTCTGAGGTCCCTCCTTCCACTAGTCCTCCAGTGACCTGTCCACTGCTGCCCGTGTACCCCTGGAACCAATTTTAAAGTGCCTACAGCCAAATTTTGTTATTTTAGGCCTACTACGCCTGTCTGCGGTCCCTCCTTCCACTAGTCCTCCAGTGACCTGTCTACTGCTGCCCGTGTACCCCTGGAACCAATTTAAAAGTGCCTACAGCCAAATTTTGTTATGTTAGGCCTACTACGCCTGTCTGAGGTCCCTCCTTCCACTAGTCCTCCAGTGACCTGTCTACTGCTGCCCATGTACCCCTGGAACCAATTTTAAAGTGCCTACAGCCAAATTTTGTTATGTTAGGCCTACTACGCCTGTCTGCGGTCCCTCCTTCCACTAGTCCTCCAGTGACCTGTCCACTGCTGCCCGTGTACCCCTGGAACCAATTTTAAAGTGCCTACAGCCAAATTTTGTTATGTTAGGCCTACTACGCCTGTCTGCGGTTCCTCCATCCACTAGTCCTCCAATGACCTGTCTACTGCTGCCCGTGTACCCCTGGAACCAATTTAAAAGTGCCTACAGCCAAATTTTGTTATGTTAGGCCTACTACGCCTGTCTGAGGTCCCTCCTTCCACTAGTCCTCCAGTGACCTGTCTACTGCTGCCCGTTTACCCCTGGAACCAATTTTAAAGTGCCTACAGCCAAATTTTGTTATGTTAGGCCTACTACGCCTGTCTGCGGTCCCTCCTTCCACTAGTCCTCCAGTGACCTGTCTACTGCTGCCCGTGTAGCCCTGGAACCAATTTAAAAGTGCCTACAGCCAAATTTTGTTATGTTAGGCCTACTATGCCTGTCTGAGGTCCCTCCTTCCACTAGTCCTCCAGTGACCTGTCCACTGCTGCCCGTGTACCCGTGGAACCAATTTAAAAGTGCCTACAGCCAAATTTTGTTATGTTAGGCCTACTACGCCTGTCTGCGGTTCCTCCATCCACTAGTCCTCCAATGACCTGTCTAATGCTGCCCGTGTACCCCTGGAACAAATTTAAAAGTGCCTACAGCCAAATTTTGTTATGTTAGGCCTACTACGCCTGTCTGAGATCCCTCCTTCCACTAGTCCTCCAGTGACCTGTCTACTGCTGCCCGTGTACCCCTGGAACCAATTTTAAAGTGCCTACAGCCAAATTTTGTTATGTTAGGCCTACTACGCCTGTCTGCGGTCCCTCCTTCCACTAGTCCTCCAGTGACCTGTCTACTGCTGCCCGTGTAGCCCTGGAACCAATTTAAAAGTGCCTACAGCCAAATTTTGTTATGTTAGGCCTACTATGCCTGTCTGAGGTCCCTCCTTCCACTAGTCCTCCAGTGACCTGTCCACTGCTGCCCGTGTACCCCTGGAACCAATTTAAAAGTGCCTACAGCCAAATTTTGTTATGTTAGGCCTACTACGCCTGCCTGAAGTCCCTCCTTCCACTAGTCCTCCAGTGACCTGTCCACTGCTGCCCGTGTACCCCTGGAACCAATTTTAAAGTGCCTACAGCCAAATTTTGTTATGTTAGGCCTACTACGCCTGTCTGAGGTCCCTCCTTCCACTAGTCCTCCAGTGACCTGTCTACTGCTGCCCTTGTACCCCTGGAACCAATTTTAAAGTGCCTACAGCCAAATTTTGTTATGTTAGGCCTACTACGCCTGTCTGCGGTCCCTCCTTCCACTAGTCCTCCAGTGACCTGTCTACTGCTGCCCGTGTAGCCCTGGAACCAATTTAAAAGTGCCTACAGCCAAATTTTGTTATGTTAGGCCTACTATGCCTGTCTGAGGTCCCTCCTTCCACTAGTCCTCCAGTGACCTGTCCACTGCTGCCCGTGTACCCCTGGAACCAATTTAAAAGTGCCTACAGCCAAATTTTGTTATGTTAGGCCTACTACGCCTGTCTGAGGTCCCTCCTTCCACTAGTCCTCCAGTGACCTGTCCACTGCTGCCCATGTACCCCTGGAACCAATTTTAAAGTGCCTACAGCCAAATTTTGTTATGTTAGGCCTACTACGCCTGTCTGCGGTCCCTCCTTCCACTAGTCCTCCAGTGACCTGTCTACTGCTGCCCGTGTAGCCCTGGAACCAATATAAAAGTGCCTACAGCCAAATTTTGTTATGTTTGGCCTACTACGCCTGTCTGAGGTCCCTCCTTCCACTAGTCCTCCAGTGACCTGTCCACTGCTGCCTGTGTACCCCTGGAACCAATTTAAAAGTGCCTACAGCCAAATTTTGTTATGTTAGGCCTACTACGCCTGTCTGAGGTCCCTCCTTCCACTAGTCCTCCAGTGACCTGTCCACTGCTGCCCGTGTACCCCTGGAACCAATTTTAAAGTGCCTACAGCCAAATTTTGTTATGGTAGGCCTACTTCGCCTGTCTGCGGTCCCTCCTTCCACTAGTCCTCCAGTGACCTGTCTACTGCTGCCCGTGTACCCCTGGAACCAATTTTAAAGTGCCTACAGCCAAATTTTGTTATGTTAGGCCTACTACGCCTGTCTGCGGTCCCTCCTTCCACTAGTCCTCCACTGACCAGACCACTGCTGCCCGTATACCCCTGGAACCAATTTAAAAGTACCTACAGTCAAATTTTGTGATGTTAGGCCTACTACGCCTGTCTGCGGTCCCTCCTTCCACTAGTCCTCCAGTGACCTGTCTACTGCTGCCCGTGTACCCCTGGAACCTATTTTAACTTGCATAGAGCATCCTTTTTTTAATAGTAGGCATACAAACTCTGTCTGTGGTCCATAATTGAAATTGTCCTCCACTGAACAGACCAATGCTGCCTGTGTACCCCTGTAACCTTTTTTAAACTGCATTGAGCCAAATGTTGTGTTTAAGGCCTACTACCTGTGTCTGTCTGCGCCACTCAATACAGCTGTCCTCCTTTTAAAAAAGCTGAGCGTCAATAGTCTGGTTTTCAGCCTATAGGAATTTGAAAACTGCATTGGGGCTACTACTACTACTTCGGTAGGGCCTACTAACGGTGTCTGCCGCTCCAAGGTGTTCCCCAGGTTTCCTCTCCATAGCTTCGAGCTTCTAGCTCTTGTTTAGTAGTTGTTGAAAATAACACTGCATTAGGCCTACAAGTTGGGTCTGGGTTGTAGAGACGGTGTCTTCCAATCCAAAGTGTTCTCCAGGTTTCATCTCCATTGCTTGAATCTTAAAGCTCTCGTTTAGTTGTTGTTGAAAACAACACTGCATTAGGCCTACAAGTTGGGTCTGGGTTGTAGAGACGGTGTCTTCCGCTCCAAGGTGTTCTCCAGGTTTCCTCTCCATTGCTTGAATCTTAAAGCTCTCGTTTAGTAGTTGTTGAAAACAACACTGCATTAGGCCTACAAGTTGGGTCTGGGTTGTAGAGACGGTGTCTTCCGCTCCAAGGTGTTCTCCAGGTTTTCCCCTCCATTGCTTGAATCTTAAAGCTCTCGTTTAGTAGTTGTTGAAAACAACACTGCATTAGGCCTACAAGTTGGGTCTGGGTTGTAGAGACGGTGTCTTCCGCTCCAAGGTGTTCTCCAGGTTTTCCCCTCCATTGCTTCAATCTTAAAGCTCTCGTTTAGTAGTTGTTGAAAACAACACTGCATTCGGCCTGTAAGTTGGGTCTGGGGTGTAGAGACTGTGTGTTCCACTCCAAGGTGTTCCCCAGGTTGCCTCTCCATTGCTTCAATCTTCTGGCTCTCGTTTAGTAGTTGAAAACAACACTGCATTCGGCCTATAAGTTGGGTCTGGGGTGTAGAGACGGTGTGTTCCGCTCCAAGGTGTTCTCCAGGTTTTCCCCTCCATTTCTTGAATCTTAAAGCTCTCGTTTAGTAGTTGTTGAAAACAACACTGCATTAGGCCTACAAGTTGGGTCTGGGTTGTAGAGACGGTGTCTTCCGCTCCAAGGTGTTCTCCAGGTTTTCCCCTCCATTGCTTCAATCTTAAAGCTCTCGTTTAGTAGTTGTTGAAAACAACACTGCATTCGGCCTGTAAGTTGGGTCTGGGGTGTAGAGACGGTGTGTTCCACTCCAAGGTGTTCTCCAGGTTTTCCCCTCCATTGCTTGAATCTTAAAGCTCTCGTTTAGTAGTTGTTGAAAACAACACTGCATTAGGCCTACAAGTTGGGTCTGGGTTGTAGAGACGGTGTCTTCCGCTCCAAGGTGTTCTCCAGGTTTTCCCCTCCATTGCTTCAATCTTAAAGCTCTCGTTTAGTAGTTGTTGAAAACAACACTGCATTCGGCCTGTAAGTTGGGTCTGGGGTGTAGAGACTGTGTGTTCCACTCCAAGGTGTTCCCCAGGTTGCCTCTCCATTGCTTCAATCTTCTGGCTCTCGTTTAGTAGTTGAAAACAACACTGCATTCGGCCTATAAGTTGGGTCTGGGGTGTAGAGACGGTGTGTTCCACTCCAAGGTGTTCCCCAGGTTGCCTCTCCATTGCTTCAATCTTAAAGCTCTTGTTTAGTAGTTGTGCAAAACAACACTGCATTCGGCCTGCAAGTTGGGTCTGGGGTGTAGAGACGGTGTGTTCCACTCCAAGGTGTTCCCCAGGTTGCCTCTCCATTGCTTCAATCTTCTGGCTCTCGTTTAGTAGTTGTTGAAAACTACACTGCATTCGGCCTGCAAGTTGGGTCTGGGGTGTAGAGACGGTGTGTTCCACTCCAAGGTGTTTCCCAGGTTGCCTCTCCATTGCTTCAATCTTCTGGCTCTCGTTTAGTAGTTGTTGAAAACAACACTGCATTCGGCCTGCAAGTTGGGTCTGGGGTGTAGAGACGGTGTGTTCAACTCTAAGGTATTCCCCAGGTTTCGTCTCCATTGCTTCGATCTTCTGGCTCTCGTTTAGTAGTTGTTGAAAACAACACTGCATTAGGCCTACTAGTTGGGTATGGGGTGTAGAGACGGTGTGTTACACTCCAAGGTGTTCCCTAGGTTTCCTCTCCATTGCTTCAATCTTAAAGCTCTTGTTTAGTAGTTGTTGAAAACAACACTGCATTCGGCCTACAAGTTGGGTCTGGGGTGTAGAGACGGTGTGTTCCACTCTAAGGTGTTCCCCAGGTTTCGTCTCCATTGCTTCGATCTTCTGGCTCTCGTTTAGTAGTTGTTGAGAACAACACTGCATTAGGCCTACTAGTTGGGTATGGGGTGTAGAGACGGTGTGTTACAATCCAAGGTGTTCCCCAGGTTGCCTCTCCATTGCTTCAATCTTAAAGCTCTTGTTTAGTAGTTGTTGAAAACAACACTGCCTTCGGCCCACAAGTTGGGTCTGGGGTGTAGAGACGGTGTGTTCCACTCCAAGGTGTTCGCCAGGTTGCCTCTCCATTGCTTCGATCTTCTGGCTCTTCTTAAGTAGTTGTTGAAAAGAACACTGCATTCGGCCTACAAGTTGGGTCAGGGGTGTAGAGACGGTGTGTTCCTCTCCAAGGTGTTCTCCACGTTGCCTCTCCATTGCTTCGATCTTCTGGCTCTTCTTAAGTAGTTGTTGAAAACAACACTGCATTCGGCCTACAAGTTGGGTCAGGGGTGTAGAGACGGTGTCTTCCGCTCCAAGGTGTTCTCCAGGTTTCCTCTCCATTGCTTGAATCTTAAAGCTCTCGTTTAGTAGTTGTTGAAAACAACACTGCATTAGGCCTACAAGTTGGGTCTGGGTTGTAGAGACGGTGTCTTCCGCTCCAAGGTGTTCTCCAGGTTTTCCCCTCCATTGCTTCAATCTTAAAGCTCTCGTTTAGTAGTTGTTGAAAACAACACTGCATTAGGCCTACAAGTTGGGTCTGGGTTGTAGAGACGGTGTCTTCCGCTCCAAGGTGTTCTCCAGGTTTCCTCTCCACTGCTTGAATCTTAAAGCTCTCATTCAGTAGTTGTTGAAAACAACACTGCATTCGGCCTGTAAGTTGGGTCTGGGGTGTAGAGACTGTGTGTTCCACTCCAAGGTGTTCCCCAGGTTGCCTCTCCATTGCTTCAATCTTCTGGCTCTCGTTTAGTAGTTGAAAACAACACTGCATTCGGCCTATAAGTTGGGTCTGGGGTGTAGAGACGGTGTGTTCCACTCCAAGGTGTTCCCCAGGTTGCCTCTCCATTGCTTCAATCTTAAAGCTCTTGTTTAGTAGTTGTGCAAAACAACACTGCATTCGGCCTGCAAGTTGGGTCTGGGGTGTAGAGACGGTGTGTTCCACTCCAAGGTGTTCCCCAGGTTGCCTCTCCATTGCTTCAATCTTCTGGCTCTCGTTTAGTAGTTGTTGAAAACTACACTGCATTCGGCCTGCAAGTTGGGTCTGGGGTGTAGAGACGGTGTGTTCCACTCCAAGGTGTTTCCCAGGTTGCCTCTCCATTGCTTCAATCTTCTGGCTCTCGTTTAGTAGTTGTTGAAAACAACACTGCATTCGGCCTGCAAGTTGGGTCTGGGGTGTAGAGACGGTGTGTTCAACTCTAAGGTATTCCCCAGATTTCGTCTCCATTGCTTCGATCTTCTGGCTCTCGTTTAGTAGTTGTTGAAAACAACACTGCATTAGGCCTACTAGTTGGGTATGGGGTGTAGAGACGGTGTGTTACACTCCAAGGTGTTCCCTAGGTTTCCTCTCCATTGCTTCAATCTTAAAGCTCTTGTTTAGTAGTTGTTGAAAACAACACTGCATTCGGCCTACAAGTTGGGTCTGGGGTGTAGAGACGGTGTGTTCCACTCTAAGGTGTTCCCCAGGTTTCGTCTCCATTGCTTCGATCTTCTGGCTCTCGTTTAGTAGTTGTTGAGAACAACACTGCATTAGGCCTACTAGTTGGGTATGGGGTGTAGAGACGGTGTGTTACAATCCAAGGTGTTCCCCAGGTTGCCTCTCCATTGCTTCAATCTTAAAGCTCTTGTTTAGTAGTTGTTGAAAACAACACTGCCTTCGGCCCACAAGTTGGGTCTGGGGTGTAGAGACGGTGTGTTCCACTCCAAGGTGTTCGCCAGGTTGCCTCTCCATTGCTTCGATCTTCTGGCTCTTCTTAAGTAGTTGTTGAAAAGAACACTGCATTCGGCCTACAAGTTGGGTCAGGGGTGTAGAGACGGTGTGTTCCTCTCCAAGGTGTTCTCCACGTTGCCTCTCCATTGCTTCGATCTTCTGGCTCTTCTTAAGTAGTTGTTGAAAACAACACTGCATTCGGCCTACAAGTTGGGTCAGGGGTGTAGAGACGGTGTGTTCCACTCTAAGGTGTTCCCCAGGTTTCCTCTCCATTGCTTCAATCTTAAAGCTCTTGTTTAGTAGTTGTTGAAAACAACACTGCATTCGGCCTACAAGTTGGGTCTGGGGTGTAGAGACGGTGTGTTCCACTCCAAGGTGTTCCCCAGGTTGCCTCTCCATTGCTTCAATCTTCTGGCTCTCGTTTAGTAGTTGTTGAAAACAACACTGCATTCTGCCTACAAGTTGGGTCTGTGGTGTAGAGACGGTGTGTTCCACTCTAAGGTGCTCCCCAGGTTTCGTCTCCATTGCTTCGATCTTCTGGCTCTCGTTTAGTAGTTGTTGAAAACAACACTGCATTAGGCCTACTAGTTGGGTATGGGGTGTAGAGACGGTGTGTTACACTCCAAGGTGTTCCCCAGGTTGCCTCTCCATTGCTTCAATCTTAAAGCTCTTGTTTAATAGTTGTTGAAAACAACACTGCATTCGGCCTACAATTTGGGTCTGGGATGTAGAGACGGTGTGTTCCACTCCAAGGTGTTCCCCAGGTTGCCTCTCCATTGCTTCGATCTTCTGGCTCTTCTTAAGTAGTTGTTGAAAACAACACTGCATTCAGCCTACAAGTTGGGTCTGGGGTGTAGAGACGGTGTGTTCCACTCCAAGGTGTTCCCCAGGTTGCCTCTCCATTGCTTCGATCTTCTGGCTCTTCTTAAGTAGTTGTTGAAAACAACACTGCATTCAGCCTACAAGTTGGGTCAGGGGTGTCGAGACGGTGTGTTCCACTCTAAGGTGTTCCCCAGGTTTCGTCTCCATTGCTTCGATCTTCTGGCTCTCGTTTAGTAGTTGTTGAAAACAACACTGCATTTGGCCTACTAGTTGGGTATGGGGTGTAGAGACGGTGTGTTACACTCCAAGGTGTTCCCCAGGTTGCCTTTCCATTGCTTCAATCTTAAAGCTCTTGTTTCGTAGTTGTTGAAAACAACACTGCATTCGGCCTACAAGTTGGGTCTGGGGTGTAGAGACGGTGTGTTCCACTCCAAGGTGTTCCCCAGGTTGCCTCCCCATTGCTTCAATCTTAAAGCTCTTGTTTAGTAGTTGTGCAAAACAACACTGCATGCGGCCTGCAAGTTGGGTCTGGGGTGTAGAGACGGTGTGTTCCACTCCAAGGTGTTCCCCAGGTTGCCTCTCCATTGCTTCAATCTTCTGGCTCTCGTTTAGTAGTTGTTGAAAACTACACTGCATTCGGCCTGCAAGTTGGGTCTGGGGTGTAGAGACGGTGTGTTCCACTCCAAGGTGTTTCCCAGGTTGCCTCTCCATTGCTTCAATCTTCTGGCTCTCGTTTAGTAGTTGTTGAAAACAACACTGCATTCGGCCTGCAAGTTGGGTCTGGGGTGTAGAGACGGTGTGTTCCACTCTAAGGTATTCCCCAGGTTTCGTCTCCATTGCTTCGATCTTCTGGCTCTCGTTTAGTAGTTGTTGAAAACAACACTGCATTAGGCCTACTAGTTGGGTATGGGGTGTAGAGACGGTGTGTTACACTCCAAGGTGTTCCCTAGGTTTCCTCTCCATTGCTTCAATCTTAAAGCTCTTGTTTAGTAGTTGTTGAAAACAACACTGCATTCGGCCTACAAGTTGGGTCTGGGGTGTAGAGACGGTGTGTTCCACTCTAAGGTGTTCCCCAGGTTTCGTCTCCATTGCTTCGATCTTCTGGCTCTCGTTTAGTAGTTGTTGAGAACAACACTGCATTAGGCCTACTAGTTGGGTATGGGGTGTAGAGACGGTGTGTTACAATCCAAGGTGTTCCCCAGGTTGCCTCTCCATTGCTTCAATCTTAAAGCTCTTGTTTAGTAGTTGTTGAAAACAACACTGCCTTCGGCCCACAAGTTGGGTCTGGGGTGTAGAGACGGTGTGTTCCACTCCAAGGTGTTCCCCAGGTTGCCTCTCCATTGCTTCAATCTTCTGGCTCTTCTTAAGTAGTTGTTGAAAAGAACACTGCATTCGGCCTACAAGTTGGGTCAGGGGTGTAGAGACGGTGTGTTCCTCTCCAAGGTGTTCCCCACGTTGCCTCTCCATTGCTTCGATCTTCTGGCTCTTCTTAAGTAGTTGTTGAAAACAACACTGCATTCGGCCTACAAGTTGGGTCAGGGGTGTAGAGACGGTGTGTTCCACTCTAAGGTGTTCCCCAGGTTTCCTCTCCATTGCTTCAATCTTAAAGCTCTTGTTTAGTAGTTGTTGAAAACAACACTGCATTCGGCCTACAAGTTGGGTCTGGGGTGTAGAGACGGTGTGTTCCACTCCAAGGTGTTCCCCAGGTTGCCTCTCCATTGCTTCAATCTTCTGGCTCTCGTTTAGTAGTTTGTTGAAAACAACACTGCATTCTGCCTACAAGTTGGGTCTGTGGTGTAGAGACGGTGTGTTCCACTCTAAGGTGCTCCCCAGGTTTCGTCTCCATTGCTTCGATCTTCTGGCTCTCGTTTAGTAGTTGTTGAAAACAACACTGCATTAGGCCTACTAGTTGGGTATGGGGTGTAGAGACGGTGTGTTACACTCCAAGGTGTTCCCCAGGTTGCCTCTCCATTGCTTCAATCTTAAAGCTCTTGTTTAGTAGTTGTTGAAAACAACACTGCATTCGGCCTACAAGTTGGGTCTGGGATGTAGAGACGGTGTGTTCCACTCCAAGGTGTTCCCCAGGTTGCCTCTCCATTGCTTCGATCTTCTGGCTCTTCTTAAGTAGTTGTTGAAAACAACACTGCATTCAGCCTACAAGTTGGGTCTGGGGTGTAGAGACGGTGTGTTCCACTCCAAGGTGTTCCCCAGGTTGCCTCTCCATTGCTTCGATCTTCTGGCTCTTCTTAAGTAGTTGTTGAAAACAACACTGCATTCAGCCTACAAGTTGGGTCAGGGGTGTCGAGACGGTGTGTTCCACTCTAAGGTGTTCCCCAGGTTTCGTCTCCATTGCTTCGATCTTCTGGCTCTCGTTTAGTAGTTGTTGAAAACAACACTGCATTTGGCCTACTAGTTGGGTATGGGGTGTAGAGACGGTGTGTTACACTCCAAGGTGTTCCCCAGGTTGCCTTTCCATTGCTTCAATCTTAAAGCTCTTGTTTCGTAGTTGTTGAAAACAACACTGCATTCGGCCTACAAGTTGGGTCTGGGGTGTAGAGACGGTGTGTTCCACTCCAAGGTGTTCCCCAGGTTGCCTCTCCATTGCTTCAATCTTCTGGCTCTCATTTAGTAGTTTTTGAAAACAACACTGCATTCGGCCTACAAGTTGGGTCTGTGGTGTAGAGACGGTGTGTTCCACTCCAAGGTGTTCCCCAGGTTGCCTCTCCATTGCTTCAATCTTAAAGCTCTTGTTTAGTAGTTGTTGAAAACAACACTGCATTAGGCCTACAAGTTGGGTCGGGGTTGTAGAGACGGTGTCTTCCACTCCAAGGTGTTCTCCAGGTTTCCTCTCCATTGCTTCAATCTTCATGCTCGTCTTAAGTAGTTGTTGAAACAACACTACATTAGGCCTACAAGTTGGGTCTGGGTCGTAGAGACGGTGTCTGCCGCTCCGAGGTGTTCTCCAGGTTGCCACATAATCGAAGCTGCATAGAGCCTATTTTGTAATTTTACACCTACAAAGTCTTTCTGCGGTCCCTCCTTCCAATTGTCCTCCACTGAGCACAACAATGCAGAACGTGTACCCATGTAACCTTTTTTAAACCAGCGTCGAGCCAACTTTGTGGTTTAAGGCCTACTTGTAGTGTCTGGCTGCGCCACTCAATACAGCTGTCCTCTTTACAAAAAATGACCTACAATTATCTGGTTTTCAGCCTAACAGAATTTTAAAACTGGAGTGGGCCTACTAGTTGGGTTGGGGCCTTCTACCTGTGTCTGCCGCTCCTTGCTGTTCTCCTACAGTGAACAAAGCTGTGCCGCCTGTTTACTACTCTTGCCAATTTTGAACTGCATTTAGACTACTTACAGATTGGGGCCTACTCTCTGTGTCAGCCTCTCATTCCAGTTGTCCTCCACTGAACAAAACAATGCCCCCTGGTTAGTCCTGTTACCAATTTTGAACTGCATTTAGCCCACTTTATTCTTTGGGCCTATATCTGTGTTTCCTCCTCATCCTGCCCATTGCCCAGCCAGTGATAGATGAGTCTGCTGGTACATTGACCCAGAACGCAACATTCCCCGTGCACGCTATACTGCAAGATTGTGACCCTGCTGAAAGTCAGGTCCCCCTTCCCGCATACCATACCACCTTACACGGGGACAAAGAGGAAGGTGCAGATGAAGGTGCAGGTTCCTTCATCAGGTGGGGGGAGGAATACTCGTTGGCGACGTCACTGGCACAGGGCCTCTCATAGTACGCAAAAGTGTTGCTGCCGGTGGGAGGCGCCCCGCCGTGCAAACACACCGCTGTACTTTGAGGGGCCCTGTGCAAGTGCCAATGCCAACGAGGGGGCCCCCCTACTTGCTCAGGATCATAGCACTTGCAAAGTTGAAATACTTATCTCTCCCTGCTCCACTGCCGTGACGTGGTCAAGATTTACTGGGCCCACTAATTACTTGAACCAGCCCTACCCCCCACAACTTTAGCCAAATGACCCCCAATTTCAAATGCCTTACAATTATTATAAGCTAAATTAAGATTGACAAGCTTCAGTAACAAAAATGGATGTTTTTGTCATTAAAATGGGCTCTGTACATGTTTTCCTGGCCTCTACTCACTGCCGACTATGCTCCCCCATTGACTTGCATTGGGTGTCGTGTTTCGGTCGATCCCCGACTTTTCGCGATAATCGGACGATTCCACTCGACTCAACTTTTGAGATAGTCGGGTTTCGCGAAACCCGACTCGACTCTAAAAAGGTCAAGGTCGCTCAACCCTAATATAATACTCTATGAAAGTCTAATTTAATCTAGAAAACATTTTCAACCCTTTTTTGTAGTGTTACATGGCCAAAACTTTAAAAGCACATAATACTCTATGGATGACTAATTAAATCCCAAAAATGTTTTCAATGCTTTTTGGAGTATTACAGTGTCTTGCGAAAGTATTCGGCTCCCTGGAATTTTTCAACCTTTTCCAACATATCATGCTTCAGACATAAAAGATGCCAAATGTGATTTTTTTTTGTGAAGAATCAGCAACAAAAGGAACACAGTTGTGAAGATGAACAAAATTTATTGGTTATTTAAAAAAAAATTTTAAATATGAAATATGTTATGTTTGAAGCATGATATGAGGGAAAAGGTTGAAAAGTTCCAGGGAGCTGAATAATTTTGCATGGCACTGTATATACCAACGAAATTTAACAGAAAACATGTAATACTCTATTCTGTGAATGACTCCTGCCACCTCCGCTGACGCACCAGCTTGGTCTGGCACTGATATTCCTCTGGCCGGTCCCTCCAGAGTCCTGCGGGATTCTGCCATCTTTGTCACCCACTAAGCCCATTACACTGTGTGGATGACTAATTGAAGCCAGAAATTGTTTGATCGCTTTTTTAGAGTGTTAGATACCACCATAATTTAACAGAAAGCACATAATACTCTATGAAAAACTAATTGTATCAAGAAAAGTTTTTCATCTCTATTTTGGAATGTTATATACCACTGAATTTTAACACAAAGTATACAATACTCTATGAAGGACTAATTGAATCCAGAAAAATGTTAGCACTTTTTTGGAGTTTTATATACTATCCAGAAAAATGTGTTAACTTTTTTAATGTTGTATACCACTGCAATATCACACAAGGCACATAATACTCTATGGATGACAATACTGTCAATTTTTTTTTACCAGAAAAAAAAAATGTGGTCACGTACATCTGCTATATATTTAGCAACGGATTGCAGAGCCCTAAGCTCTGACTAAAGACTGTATTCTGCCACTCTGTCCCTAGGCTAAATGAAAAATCTGATACAAACAGCAAAAAACAGGATTAGCCTTTAGAAAGAATTGTGACATGCAGAAGTAGTAGGAGAATTGTGGGGACCTTGTTTACTATTCTGGCAGCAGTGGAAGGAATATGGTGTGTGGTCTGTCTCTCACAAAAGTTCAGGCAAGCGAACCATAGGGACACAAAATTCCATAAAAGAGTGAAGCTGAGCTATCCTCTGTACTGCTAGTTGAGAAAGTCTATCATGAGCAGGAAGATAAGGACTGGAAAGAATTGTGTCACAGGGATCATCTCCCTCAGCTAACCCTCCCGCCCCTCCATCTCACTATGCTAGAAGGAATACTGTGTATCACTGTGCCTTTGTAGAGTCTTGATCTGTGCTGAACAATGCTATCAAAAGAGACAGTCAATGTGTATTTAAGAATCAGCTGAACTGTTTATGAAGCCTGTGCTTAAGCGACTTGAATTGCACTGGATGTGCTGTGATATTAAACTACACTGTTCATGTGTACATAAGGACTCTATTAGTGATAGGTGAGCACTAAAATGCTTGGGTGCTCGTTGCTCGGGTCGAGCATATTGTCTATGCAGGTGCTCAATCTGAGCAATGAGCCCAATGTAAGTCTAGAGGAAAATGGAGCACCCACTCAGGGATCTTTAGAGGGTATATAAACTGTGGAACTCGATGGGAACAGTGCTCAAATGACATGGGAACATCATGGGGAAGACTCCTAGATGCATTTCTGACTCCCAGGTCACTGCTGGGAACAATGTTGTCAAAGTCTTACGCCACTTTAAGGCTAGGTTCACATTAGCGTTTGAGTCTGCATCGTATAATCCGCATGTGAAATGCATATAAAATCACATGCAAACGCTTTCATATGCTGCATTATTTATCCCAGGGCCGGCTCCAGGTTTTTGAGGGCCCCGGGCGAAAAAGTCCCAGTGGGCCCCCCTTTAACACATACCAAGAGTGCAGTCTGGCATTTTTTTTAAACAACATCCAAATGATCAGCGCAAAGTCATCTTTCAAAAATGTTCAACTACCTTAAGCAGAGGTCAGAATCTTAAAAGTCTAAATACAAATTGCATGCGTAGACATTTAACCACCATGCATTTGCAAACCTGGACTAACTACCAAACGTCCCTTAAGGTTGTAGCACCCTCGGCCAATGAAGCTAGTCAGCAACGCTACATCCCTTCCCTCACTGTAAGCCCACCATTTCCCGCACCACCTGCAGTAAATGTGCAGGTTTCGTCGCCAGGCCAAAGCAGTCAGGGAATCACCAGTTTCGTAGTAGGAAACACTGCATATAGGGCACCAGCAAGAATACCATCTCCAACTCTCTCTCAGTCTGCCATGTCCACCGGCACCCCCGCTAGTTCCACGATCTGCAGCTCTCCAGTCCAGCTCACCCTACATGAGACTCTCGTTAGGAAAAGGAAGTACACAGGGTTTGAACGCCCACATTGCTAGACTAATCTCATTAGAGATGATGCCCTACTGGTTAGTTGAAAGCAAAGCTTTCAAAGCCCTGATGGACTACGCTGAACCATGCTACGAGCTACCCTGTTGACACTTCTTTTCGAGAAAAGCCATCCCCGCCCTTCACCAGCATGTAAAAGACCGCATCGTCCATGCACTCAGGCAATCTGTGAGTACAAAGGTGCACCTGACAACAGATGCATGGACCAGTAGGCATGGTCAGGGACGTTACGTGTCCATCACGGCACACTGGGTTAATGTGGTGGATGCAGGGTCCACAGGGGACAGCAATATTTGGACAGTTCTGCCTAGCCCACGGTCTAGGAAACAGTTGGCTGTAGGCGTTCGCACCCCTCCTCCTCCTCCTCATACTCCTGCAGAAGCGAGAGCTCGTCCACAGACCACAGTCGCACAACCACTCCATCCGCAGCTGCCACTGTTGCACACGAGGTGTCCCATTATGGGACAGCTAGTGGCAAGCGTCAGCAGGCTGTATTGGCAATGAAGTGTTTGGGCAACAACAGACACACCGTGGAAGTTCTGTCCGAGTTCTTGCAGAAAGAATCTCAGTCATGGCTGGGCACTGTACATCTTGAGGCAGGCAAGGTAGTGAGTGATAACGGAAGGAATTTTATGGCTGCCATAGCCCTTTCCCAACTGAAACACATTCCTTGCCTGGCTCACACCTTAAACCTGGTGGTGCAGTGCTTCCTGAAAAGTTATCCGGGGTTACCCGACCTGCTCCTCAAAGTGCGCAGACTTTGCATGCATATCCGCCGTTCGCCCGTACACTCCAGCTGTATGCAGAACCATCAGCGGTCTTTGAACCTTCCCCATCATCGCCTAATCATCGACGTTGCAACAAGGTGGAACTCTGTTATGCTGTGCTATCAGGCAACACAGTGTGCAGTAATCAGCGCACATACAGTGATATGGCAATAACCCAAAAAACAATAGAACAAGCTCTGAGACGTGGAATCTCTGCAGACTGCAATACCTGAACCTATCCTCACACAACTAAAAGCAGCAGTGGATTGCGCCTAACACTACCTATGCAACTCGGCACTGCCTGAGGAGCTGACTAGCCTGAAGATAGAAATACAAGCCAGACTTGCCTCAGAGAAATACCCCAAAGGAATAGGCAGCCCCCCACATATAATGACTGTTAGCAAGATGAAAAGACAAAACGTAGGAATTAAATAGATTCAGCAAAGTGAGGCCCGATATTCTAGACAGAGCGAGGATAGCAAAGAGAACTATGCAGTCTACAAAAAACCCTAAAGCAGAACCATGCAAAGGGGAGCAAAAAGACCCACCGTGCCGAACTAACGGCACGGCGGTGCACCCTTTGCGTCTCAGAGCTTCCAGCAAAAGAGAATAGCACAGCTGGACAGAAAAAACGGAAACAAAAACAAAGTAACACTTATCTAGCAGAGCAGCAGGCCACAGGAAAGATGCAGTAGCTCAGATCCAACATTGGAACATTGACAAGGAGCAAGGAAGACAGACTCAGGTGGAGTTAAATAGCAAGGCAGCCAACGAGCTCACCAAAACACCTGAGGGAAGAAGCCCAGAGGCTGCAATACCACTTGTGACCACAGGAGTAAATTCAGCCACAGAATTCACAACAGTACCCCCCCCTTGAGGAGGGGTCACTGAACCCTCACCAGAACCCCCAGGCCGACCAGGATGAGCCACATGAAAGGCACGAACAAGATCTGGGGCATGGACATCAGAGGCAAAAACCCAGGAATTATCCTCCTGAGCATAACCCTTCCATTTGACCAGATACTGGAGTGTTATGGCTGGCAATCAGGCAACACAGCGTGCAGTAATCAGCGCACATACAGAGATATGGCAATAACCAAAAACAATAGGACGAGCTCTGAGACGTGGAATCTCTGTAGACTGCAGTACCTGATCTATCCTCACACAACTATAAGCAGCAGTGGATTGCGCCTAACAACTACCTATGCAACTCGGCACTGCCTGAGGAGCTGACTAGCCTGAAGATAGAAATACAAGCCTGACTTACCTCAGAGAAATACCCCAAAGGAATAGGCAGCCCCCCACATATAATGACTGTTAGCAAGATGAAAAGACAAACGTAGGAATGAAATAGATTCAGCAAAGTGAGGCCCGATATTCTAGACAGAGCGAGGATAGCAAAGAGAACTATGCAGTCTACAAAAAACCCTAAAACGAAAACCACGCAAAGGGGCAAAAAGACCCACCGTGCCGAACTAACAGCACGGCGGTGCACCCCTCTGCTTCTCAGAGCTTCCAGCAAAAGACAATAGCAAGCTGGACAGAAAAAAACAGAAAACAAACTAGAAGCACTTATCTAGCAGAGCAGCAGGCCCAAGGAAAGATGCAGTAGCTCAGATCCAACACTGGAACATTGACAAGGAGCAAGGAAGACAGACTCAGGTGGAGCTAAATAGCAAGGCAGCCAACGAGCTCACCAAAACACCTGAGGGAGGAAGCCCAGAGACTGCAATACCACTTGTGACCACAGAAGTGAACTCAGCCACAGAATTCACAACAGTACCCCCCCCTTGAGGAGGGGTCACCGAACCCTCACCAGAACCCCCAGGCCGACCAGGATGAGCCACATGAAAGGCACGAACAAGATCTGGGGCATGGACATCAGAGGCAAAAACCCAGGAATTATCTTCCTGAGCATAACCCTTCCATTTGACCAGATACTGGAGTTTCCGTCTAGAGACACGAGAATCCAAAATCTTCTCCACAATATACTCCAATTCCCCCTCCACCAAAACAGGGGCAGGAGGCTCCACAGATGGAACCATAGGTGCCACGTATCTCCTCAACAACGACCTATGGAATACATTATGTATGGAAAAGGAGTCTGGGAGGGTCAGACGAAAAGACACCGGATTGAGAATCTCAGAAATCCTATACGGACCAATAAAACGAGGTTTAAATTTAGGAGAGGAAACCTTCATAGGAATATGACGAGAAGATAACCAAACCAAATCCCCAACACGAAGTCGGGGTCCCACACGGCGTCTGCGATTAGCGAAAAGCTGAGCCTTCTCCTGGGACAAGGTCAAATTGTCCACTACCTGAGTCCAGATCTGCTGCAACCTGTCCACCACAGAATCCACACCAGGACAGTCCGAAGACTCAACCTGTCCTGAAGAGAAACGAGGATGGAACCCAGAATTGCAGAAAAATGGAGAGACCAAGGTAGCCGAGCTGGCCCGATTATTAAGGGCGAACTCAGCCAACGGCAAAAATGACACCCAATCATCCTGGTCAGCGGAAACAAAACATCTCAGATATGTTTCCAAGGTCTGATTGGTTCGTTCGGTCTGGCCATTAGTCTGAGGATGGAAGGCCGAGGAGAAAGATAGGTCAATGCCCATCCTACCACAAAAGGCTCGCCAGAACCTCGAGACAAACTGGGAACCTCTGTCAGAAACAATATTCTCAGGAATGCCATGTAAACGAACCACATGCTGGAAGAACAAAGGCACCAAATCAGAGGAGGAAGGCAATTTAACCAAGGGCACCAGATGGACCATTTTAGAAAAGCGATCACAGACCACCCAAATGACCGACATTTTTTGAGAAACGGGAAGGTCAGAAATGAAATCCATCGAAATATGTGTCCAAGGCCTCTTCGGGACCGGCAAGGGCAAAAGCAACCCACTGGCACGTGAACAGCAGGGCTTAGCCCTAGCACAAATTCCACAGGACTGCACAAAAGCACGCACATCCCGTGACAGAGATGGCCACCAGAAGGATCTAGCAACCAACTCCCTGGTACCAAAGATTCCTGGATGACCGGCCAGCACCGAACAATGAAGTTCAGAGATAACTTTACTAGTCCACCTATCAGGGACGAACAGTTTCTCGGCCGGACAACGATCAGGTTTATTAGCCTGAAATTTCTGCAACACTCTCCGCAAATCAGGGGAGATGGCAGACACAATGACTCCTTCCTTGAGGATACTCGCCGGCTCAGATAACCCCGGAGAGTCGGGCACAAAACTCCTAGACAGAGCATCCGCCTTCACATTTTTAGAGCCCGGAAGGTATGAAATCACAAAATCAAAACGAGCAAAAAATAACGACCAACGGGCCTGTCTAGGATTCAAGCGCTTGGCAGACTCGAGATAAGTCAAGTTCTTATGATCAGTCAATACCACCACGCGATGCTTAGCACCCTCAAGCCAATGACGCCACTCCTCGAATGCCCACTTCATGGCCAGCAACTCTCGGTTGCCCACATCATAATTACGCTCAGCAGCAGAAAATTTCCTGGAAAAGAAAGCACATGGTTTGAACACTGAGCAACCAGAACCTCTCTGTGACAAAACCGCCCCTGCACCAATCTCAGAAGCATCAACCTCGACCTGGAACGGAAGAGAAACATCAGGTTGACACAACACAGGGGCACAGCAAAAACGACGCTTCAACTCCTGAAAAGCTTCCACGGCAGCAGAAGACCAATTAACCAAATCAGCACCCTTCTTGGTCAAATCGGTCAATGGTCTGGCAATGCTAGAAAAATTACAGATGAAGCGACGATAAAAATTAGCAAAGCCCAGGAATTTCTGCAGACTTTTTAGAGATGTCGGCTGAGTCCAATCCTGGATGGCCTGAACCTTAACCGGATCCATCTCGATAGTAGAAGGGGAAAAGATGAACCCCAAAAATGAAACTTTCTGCACACCGAAGAGACACTTTGATCCCTTCACGAACAAGGAATTAGCACGCAGTACCTGGAAAACCATTCTGACTTGCTTCACATGAGACTCCCAATCATCTGAGAAGATCAAAATGTCATCCAAGTAAACAATCAAGAATTTATCCAGATACTCACGGAAAATGTCATGCATAAAAGACTGAAAAACAGATGGAGCATTGGCAAGTCCGAACGGCATCACCAGATACTCAAAATGACCCTCGGGCGTATTAAATGCCGTTTTCCATTCATCTCCCTGCCTGATTCTCACCAGATTATACGCACCACGAAGATCAATCTTAGTAAACCAACTAGCCCCCTTAATCCGAGCAAACAAGTCAGAAATCAATGGCAAGGGATACTGAAACTTAACAGTGATCTTATTAAGAAGGCGGTAATCAATACACGGTCTTAGCGAACCATCCTTCTTGGCTACAAAAAAGAACCCTGCTCCCAATGGTGACGACGATGGGCGAATATGTCCCTTCTCCAGGGACTCCTTCACATAACTGCGCATAGCGGTGTGTTCAGGTACGGACAAATTAAATAAACGACCCTTAGGGAATTTACTACCAGGAATCAAATCGATAGCACAATCACAATTCCTATGCGGAGGTAGGGCATCAGACTTGGACTCTTCAAATACATCCTGAAAGTCCGACAAGAACTCTGGGATGTCAGAAGGAATGGATGACGAAATAGACAAAAATGGAACATCACCATGTACTCCCTGACAACCCCAGCTGGTTACCGACATAGAGTTCCAATCCAATACTGGATTATGGGTTTGTAGCCATGGCAACCCCAACACGACCACATCATGCAAATTATGCAGTACCAGAAAGCGAATAACTTCCTGATGTGCAGGAGCCATGCACATGGTCAGCTGGGCCCAGTACTGAGGCTTATTCTTGGCCAAAGGTGTAGCATCAATTCCTCTCAACGGAATAGGACACCGCAAAGGCTCCAAGAAAAATCCACAACGTTTAGCATAATCCAAATCCATCAGATTCAGGGCAGCGCCTGAATCCACAAACGCCATGACAGAATACGATGACAAAGAGCACATTAAGGTAATGGACAAAAGGAATTTGGATTGTACAGTACCAATAACGGCAGAGCTATCGAACCGCCTAGTGCGTTTAGGACAATTAGAAATAGCATGAGTAGAATCACCACAATAGAAACACAGTCTGTTCAGACGTCTGTGTTCTTGCCGTTCTACTTTAGTCATAGTCCTGTCGCACTGCATAGGCTCAGGTTTACTCTCAGGCAGTACCGCCAGATGGTGCACAGATTTACGCTCGCGCAAGCGACGACCGATCTGAATGGCCAAGGACATAGACTCATTCAAACCAGCAGGCATAGGAAATCCCACCATTACATCCTTAAGAGCTTCAGAGAGACCCTTTCTGAACAAAGCCGCTAGTGCAGATTCATTCCACAGAGTGAGTACTGACCATTTCCTAAATTTCTGACAATATACTTCTACATCATCCTGACCCTGGCATAAAGCCAGCAGATTTTTCTCAGCCTGATCCACTGAATTAGGCTCATCGTAAAGCAATCCGAGCGCCAGGAAAAATGCATCAACATTACTCAATGCAGAATCTCCTGGTGCAAGAGAAAACGCCCAGTCCTGTGGGTCGCCGCGCAAAAAAGAAATAATAATCAAAACCTGTTGAATAGGATTACCAGAAGAATGAGGTTTCAAGGCCAAAAATAGCTTACAATTATTTCTGAAGCTCAGGAACTTAGTTCTGTCACCAAAAAACAAATCAGGAATCGGAATTCTTGGTTCTAGCATCGATTTCTGATCAATAGTATCTTGAATCTTTTGTACATTTACAACGAGATTATCCATTGAGGAGCACAGAGCCTGAATATCCATGTCCACAGCTGTGTCCTGAAGCACTCTAATGTCTAGGGGAAAAAAAAGACTGAAGACAGAGCTAAGAAAAAAAAATGATGTCAGGATTTCTTTTTTCCCTCTATTGGGAATCATTGGTGTGGCTCCTTGTACTGTTATGGCTGGCAATCAGGCAACACAGCGTGCAGTAATCAGCGCACATACAGAGATCTGGCAATAACCAAAAACAATAGGACGAGCTCTGAGACGTGGAATCTCTGTAGACTGCAGTACCTGATCTATCCTCACACAACTATAAGCAGCAGTGGATTGCGCCTAACAACTACCTATGCAACTCGGCACTGCCTGAGGAGCTGACTAGCCTGAAGATAGAAATACAAGCCTGACTTACCTCAGAGAAATACCCCAAAGGAATAGGCAGCCCCCCACATATAATGACTGTTAGCAAGATGAAAAGACAAACGTAGGAATGAAATAGATTCAGCAAAGTGAGGCCCGATATTCTAGACAGAGCGAGGATAGCAAAGAGAACTATGCAGTCTACAAAAAACCCTAAAACGAAAACCACGCAAAGGGGCAAAAAGACCCACCGTGCCGAACTAACAGCACGGCGGTGCACCCCTCTGCTTCTCAGAGCTTCCAGCAAAAGACAATAGCAAGCTGGACAGAAAAAAACAGAAAACAAACTAGAAGCACTTATCTAGCAGAGCAGCAGGCCCAAGGAAAGATGCAGTAGCTCAGATCCAACACTGGAACATTGACAAGGAGCAAGGAAGACAGACTCAGGTGGAGCTAAATAGCAAGGCAGCCAACGAGCTCACCAAAACACCTGAGGGAGGAAGCCCAGAGACTGCAATACCACTTGTGACCACAGAAGTGAACTCAGCCACAGAATTCACAACACTGGAGTTTCCGTCTAGAGACACGAGAATCCAAAATTTTCTCCACAATATACTCCAATTCCCCCTCCACCAAAACAGGGGCAGGAGGCTCCACAGATGGAACCATAGGTGCCACGTATCTTCTCAACAACGACCTATGGAATACATTATGTATGGAAAAGGAGTCTGGGAGGGTCAGACGAAAAGACACCGGATTGAGAATCTCAGAAATCCTATACGGACCAATAAAACGAAGTTTAAATTTAGGAGAGGAAACCTTCATAGGAATATGACGAGAAGATAACCAAACCAGATCCCCAACACGAAGTCGGGGACCCACACGGCGTCTCCGATTAGCGAAAAGCTGAGCCTTCTCCTGGGACAAGGTCAAATTGTCCACTACCTGAGTCCAGATCTGCTGCAACCTGTCCACCACAGAATCCACACCAGGACAGTCCGAAGACTCAACCTGTCCTGAAGAGAAACGAGGATGGAACCCAGAATTGCAGAAAAATGGAGAGACCAAGGTAGCCGAGCTGGCCCGATTATTAAGGGCGAACTCAGCCAACGGCAAAAATGACACCCAATCATCCTGGTCAGCAGAAACAAAACATCTCAGATATGTTTCCAAGGTCTGATTGGTTCGTTCGGTCTGGCGATTAGTCTGAGGATGGAAGGCCAAGGAAAAAGATAGGTCAATGCCCATCCTACCACAAAAGGCTCGCCAGAACCTCGAGACAAACTGGGAACCTCTGTCAGAAACAATATTCTCAGGAATGCCATGCAAACGAACCACATGCTGGAAGAACAAAGGCACCAAATCAGAGGAGGAAGGCAATTTAACCAAGGGCACCAGATGGACCATTTTAGAAAAGCGATCACAGACCACCCAAATGACCGACATCTATTGAGAAACGGGAAGGTCAGAAATGAAATCCATCGAAATATGTGTCCAAGGCCTCTTCGGGACCGGCAAGGGCAAAAGCAACCCACTGGCACGTGAACAGCAGGGCTTAGCCCTAGCACAAATCCCACAGGACTGCACAAAAGCACGCACATCCCGTGACAGAGATGGCCACCAGAAGGATCTAGCCACTAACTCTCTGGTACCAAAGATTCCTGGATGACCAGCCAGCACCGAACAATGAAGTTCAGAGATAACTTTACTAGTCCACCTATCAGGGACGAACAGTTTCTCGGCCGGACAACGATCAGGTTTATTAGCCTGAAATTTCTGCAACACTCTCCGCAAATCAGGAGAGATGGCAGACACAATGACTCCTTCCTTGAGGATACTCGCCGGCTCAGATAACCCCGGAGAGTCGGGCACAAAACTCCTAGACAGAGCATCCGCCTTCACATTTTTAGAGCCCGGAAGGTATGAAATCACAAAATCAAAACGAGCAAAAAATAACGACCAACGGGCCTGTCTAGGATTCAAGCGCTTGGCAGACTCGAGATAAGTAAGATTCTTATGATCAGTCAATACCACCACGCGATGCTTAGCTCCCTCAAGCCAATGACGCCACTCCTCGAATGCCCACTTCATGGCCAGCAACTCTCGGTTGCCCACATCATAATTACGCTCAGCAGCAGCAAATTTCCTGGAAAAGAAAGCACATGGTTTCAACACTGAGCAACCAGAACCTCTCTGTGACAAAACCGCCCCTGCTCCAATCTCAGAAGCATCAACCTCGACCTGGAACGGAAGAGAAACATCTGGTTGACACAACACAGGGGCACAGCAAAAACGACGCTTCAACTCCTGAAAAGCTTCCACGGCAGCAGAAGACCAATTAACCAAATCAGCACCCTTCTTGGTCAAATCGGTCAATGGTCTGGCAATGCTAGAAAAATTACAGATGAAGCGACGATAAAAATTAGCAAAGCCCAGGAATTTCTGCAGACTTTTCAGAGATGTCGGCTGAGTCCAATCCTGGATGGCCTGGACCTTAACCGGATCCATCTCGATAGTAGAAGGGGAAAAGATGAACCCCAAAAATGAAACTTTCTGCACATTGAAGAGACACTTTGATCCCTTCACGAACAAGGAATTAGCACGCAGTACCTGGAAAACCATTCTGACTTGCTTCACATGAGACTCCCAATCATCAGAGAAGATCAAAATGTCATCCAAGTAAACAATCAGGAATTTATCCAGATACTCACGGAAAATGTCATGCATAAAAGACTGAAAAACAGATGGAGCATTGGCAAGTCCGAACGGCATCACCAGATACTCAAAATGACCCTCGGGCGTATTAAATGCCGTTTTCCATTCATCTCCCTGCCTGATTCTCACCAGATTATACGCACCGCGAAGATCAATCTTAGTAAACCAACTAGCCCCCTTAATCCGAGCAAACAAGTCAGATATCAATGGCAAGGGATACTGAAACTTAACAGTGATCTTATTAAGAAGGCGGTAATCAATACACGGTCTTAGCGAACCATCCTTTTTGGCTACAAAAAAGAACCCTGCTCCCAATGGTGATGACGATGGGCGAATATGTCCCTTCTCCAGGGATTCTTTCACATAACTGCGCATAGCGGTGTGTTCAGGCACGGACAAATTAAATAAACGACCCTTAGGGAATTTACTACCAGGAATCAAATTGATAGCACAATCACAATTCCTATGCGGAGGTAGGGCATCAGACTTGGGCTCTTCAAATACATCCTGAAAGTCAGACAAGAACTCTGGGATGTCAGAAGGAATGGATGACGAAATAGACAAAAATGGAACATCACCATGTACTCCCTGACAACCCCAGCTGGTTACCGACATAGAGTTCCAATCTAATACTGGATTATGGGTTTGTAGCCATGGCAACCCCAACACGACCACATCATGCAGATTATGCAGTACCAGAAAGCGAATAACTTCCTGATGTGCAGGAGCCATGCACATGGTCAGCTGGGCCCAGTACTGAGGCTTATTCTTGGCCAAAGGTGTAGCATCAATTCCTCTCAACGGAATAGGACACCGCAAAGGCTCCAAGAAAAATCCACAACGTTTAGCATAATCCAAATCCATCAGATTCAGGGCAGGGCCTGAATCCACAAACGCCATGACAGAATACGATGACAAAGAGCATATCAAGGTAATGGACAGAAGGAATTTGGACTGTACAGTACCAATGACGGCAGAGCTATCGAACCGCCTAGTGCGCTTAGGACAATTAGAAATAGCATGAGTGGAATCACCACAGTAGAAACACAGCCTGTTCAGACGTCTGTGTTCTTGCCGTTCAACTTTAGTCATAGTCCTGTCGCACTGCATAGGCTCAGGTTTACTCTCAGACAATTCCGCCAGATGGTGCACAGATTTACGCTCGCGCAAGCGACGACCGATCTGAATGGCCAAGGACATAGACTCATTCAAACCAGCAGGCATAGGAAATCCCACCATGACATCCTTAAGAGCTTCAGAGAGACCCTTTCTGAACAAAGCTGCCAGCGCAGATTCATTCCACTGAGTGAGTACTGACCATTTCCTAAATTTCTGACAATATACTTCTACATCATCCTGACCCTGGCATAAAGCCAGCAAATTTTTCTCAGCCTGATCCACTGAATTAGGCTCATCGTAAAGCAATCCAAGCACCTGGAAAAACGCATCAACATTACTCAATGCAGGGTCTCCTGGCGCAAGAGAAAACACCCAGTCCTGTGGGTCGCCACGCAAAAAAGAAATAATAATCAAAACCTGTTGAATAGGATTACCAGAAGAATGAGGTTTCAAGGCCAGAAATAGCTTACAATTATTTTTGAAGCTCAGGAACTTAGTTCTGTCACCAAAAAACAAATCAGGAATAGGAATTCTTGGTTCTAGCATAGATTTCTGATCAATTGTATCTTGAATCTTTTGTACATTTATAACGAGATTATCCATTGAGGAGCACAGAGCCTGAATATCCATGTCCACAGCTGTGTCCTGAAGCACTCTAATGTCTAGGGGAAAAAAAAAAAAAAACTGAAGACAGAGCTGAGGAAAAAAAAATGATGTCAGGACTTCTTTTTTCCCTCTATTGAGAATCATTGGTTTGGCTCCTTGTACTGTTATGCTGTGCTATCAGGCAACACAGTGTGCAGTAATCAGCGCACATACAGTGATATGGCAATAACCCAAAAAACAATAGAACAAGCTCTGAGACGTGGAATCTCTGCAGACTGCAATACCTGAACCTATCCTCACACAACTAAAAGCAGCAGTGGATTGCGCCTAACACTACCTATGCAACTCGGCACTGCCTGAGGAGCTGACTAGCCTGAAGATAGAAATACAAGCCAGACTTGCCTCAGAGAAATACCCCAAAGGAATAGGCAGCCCCCCACATATAATGACTGTTAGCAAGATGAAAAGACAAAACGTAGGAATGAAATAGATTCAGCAAAGTGAGGCCCGATATTCTAGACAGAGCGAGGATAGCAAAGAGAACTATGCAGTCTACAAAAAACCCTAAAGCAGAACCATGCAAAGGGGAGCAAAAAGACCCACCGTGCCGAACTAACGGCACGGCGGTGCACCCTTTGCGTCTCAGAGCTTCCAGCAAAAGAGAATAGCACAGCTGGACAGAAAAAACGGAAACAAAAACAAAGTAACACTTATCTAGCAGAGCAGCAGGCCACAGGAAAGATGCAGTAGCTCAGATCCAACACTGGAACATTGACAAGGAGCAAGGAAGACAGACTCAGGTGGAGTTAAATAGCAAGGCAGCCAACGAGCTCACCAAAACACCTGAGGGAGGAAGCCCAGAGGCTGCAATACCACTTGTGACCACAGGAGTGAATTCAGCCACAGAATTCACAACAGAACTCCACATTGCACATGCTTCAGAGACTGTGCGAACAGAGGCGTGCTGTTATGTATTTGTGCGAGGATACACATACACGGGCAGGCAGTTGGATGGCAGTCATGGAGTTGTCAGGTGTGCAGTGGTCGAAGGTACAAGACCTGTGTCAAGTCCTTCAGTGTTTTGAGGAATGCACACGGCTGGTTAGTGAAGACAACGCCATAATAAGCATGAGCATCCCCCTAATGCGTCTGCTGATGCAAAGTTTGACGCACATAAAGGAGCAGGCGTCTGCAGCCGAGGAAGAGGATAGCCTTGATGACAGTCAGCCATTGTCTGGTCAGGGCAATCTACAGGACGAGGTAGCGGGCAAAGAGGAGGAGGACGAGGAGGATGATGGGGATGAGTATTTTTTGAATGAGGAAGCATCTCCGGGGCCAATAGAAACTGGTGGCGTTGCAAGGCCTGATTCAGGTTTTTGAGGGAGACAAGTGACGTATATTTGCCTGAAACTGCCCCTCAACCCAGCACAACCGCAGATTTGACAACTGGAACTTTGGCCCACATGGCGGATTATGCCTTACGTATCCTCAAAAGGGACCCACGCATTATTAAAATGATGACCGATGACGATTACTGGTTGGCCTGCCTCCTTGATCCTCGCTATAAAGGAAAATTGCAAAATATCATGCCACATGAGAACCTCGAACTAATATTAGCAACCAAACAAGCAACTCTTGTAGACAGTTTGATTCAGGCATTCCCAGCACACAGCGCCGGTGATGGTTCTCACACGAGCTGCAGGGGGCAACAGGGCAGAGGTGTTAGAGTTGCACAAATCAGAAGTGGCGTTGGACAGAGGGGTTTTCTGACCAGGTTGTGGAGTGATTTCGCAATGACCGCAGACAGGACAGTGTTATAGTCTGGTGATTAAGGAGCGACATGTGACTAGCTCTGAGCAGGTGGTAGCTATACTGACCGCAGTCCCTAAGCTAAACACAACACTAGAAGTAGCCGTGGGATGCTCCTAACTCTCCCTAGGCACCTCGTCACAGCCTAAGAGCTAACTACCCCTAAAGATAGAAGCAGGAAAACTATCTTGCCTCAGAGAAAATCCTCAAAGGATAGATAGCCCCCCACATGTAATGACTGTGAGAGGAGAAGGAAAAAACATACGTAGTATGAAACAAGATTTAGCACAGGAGGCCACTTCTAGCTAGATAGAAATAGTACAGAACAGAGCACTGTGCGGTCAGTAAAAAAAACTAGAAAAAGTCCACCGCAGAGAAATGCAAAGAGCAATGACTCCAGACAGGAATAATTGACAACTGGCATTGAATGAGAGAAAAGTCCAGACTAATATAGCCGAGCCAGGAAGACGATCAGTGAAAACAGCTGCAGAAGCTAAATCCAAGAAGCAGCCATACCACTCAAAACCACAGGAGGGAGCCCAAGAGCAGAACTCACAAAAATGCTACTTACAACCACCGGAGGGAGCCCAAGAGCGGAATTCACAACAGTACCCCCCCCTTGAGGAGGGGTCACCGAACCCTCACCAGAGCCACCAGGCCGATCAGGACGAGCCAAATGAAAAGCACGAACCAAATCGGCGGCATGAACATCGGAGGCAACAACCCAAGAATTATCCTCCTGGCCATAACCCTTCCACTTGACAAGATGCTGAAGCTTCCGCCTCGAAAAACGAGAATCCAAAATTTTCTCAACCACATATTCCAACTCCCCCTCAACCAACACCGGGGCAGGGGGATCAACAGATGGAACAACGGGCACCACATATCTCCGCAACAAAGATCTATGGAAAACATTGTGGATGGCAAAAGAGGCTGGAAGGGCCAAACGAAAAGACACAGGATTGATAATCTCAGAAATCTTATAAGGACCAATAAACCGAGGCTTGAACTTAGGGGAAGAAACCTTCATAGGAACATGATGAGAGGACAACCAGACCAAATCCCCTACACGAAGCCGAGGACCAACACACCGACGGCGGTTAGCAAAACGCTGAGCCTTTTCCTGGGATAACGTCAAATTGTCCACCACATGAGTCCAAATCTGCTGCAGCCTGTCCACCACAGAATCCACACCAGGACAATCAGAAGGCTCAACCTGCCCCGAAGAAAAACGAGGATGGAAACCAAAATTACAAAAGAAAGGCGAAACCAAAGTAGCCGAAGTGGCCCGATTATTAAGGGCAAACTCGGCCAACGGCAAGAAAGTCACCCAATCATCCTGATCAGCAGACACAAAGCATCTCAAATAGGTTTCCAAGGTTTGATTAGTTCGCTCAGTTTGGCCATTTGTCTGAGGATGGAACGCTGAAGAAAAAGACAAATCAATACCCATCCTAGCACAAAAGGCCTGCCTAAACCTGGAAACAAACTGGGAACCTCTGTCAGACACAATATTCTCCGGACTGCCATGCAAACGAACCACATGTTGAAAAAACAATGGAACCAAATCAGAGGAGGAAGGCAATTTAGGCAAAGGTACCAAATGGACCATTTTAGAGAACCGGTCACAAACCACCCAGATAACAGACATCCTCTGGGACCAGGGCCGGCGTCAGCACCCGGCGCACCCGGGCAAATGCCGGGGCCCTAGAGAGAGAGGGGCAAGTAAGAAACCCAGCACTCAACTTTGCGGTGAGAAGAAAAATGGGTAGTTTATTGTATCCCAAACAAAACGTTTCGGTCACATACAGGACCTTCGTCAGTAACTGAAAATTACATATATCAAAAACAAATCATACAATAAGGATAATATCAACACAAAACAAAACAAACAAAGTATATACAAAGTACAATCGTACATGTACATGGCAATAAGGTGTAACTATGGTGCGCATATGGAGATGGAGAGTAATAAATACTGGCACAGTGAGTGAGAGAAAGACCGAGACAAAGTTACGTACCAAATGTCGGGGTAGAATGCTTATAGGCTATCTACGCTGCCTATAGAAAAAAGAGGAGATAGTGGCAAAACCCGACAAGATATGAAAGTGCAGTGATGTGGTAGAAACTAAAGGTAAAGGAGCCTACCAATAGAGTCTGAGGTACAGTGCTTATTCCAAGAGGAGATGAGTCCTGAATCAGTCTAGAATAGAGATGGGGCAATCTTACATAGAGTAGCATACAAAATGTGTAGTCATATGTAGTCACACGCATTTGATATATACCTTACAGATGGCCGAAAACGCGGTGTCCACCGCTGTGAAGGTGAAGATTGAGGGAGGAGGGCGTATTTAAATACCAGTAGGCGGGAAAACCGCCGGTGTGATCAGTACATTGTACGATACGGCGTGCGCTGACCGCGATAGGAAGCGGAAGTGACGCGCTAAAATGAGTCAAGCATGATCGCATGCTGCACCAATGGAGAACGGTGCAGGGCGAGGGCCGGATGTGATGTACAGGAAGTGGGGCACCTGACGCTTCCAGATTAGGCCCGGTTGCCATGATAGATGTGGCAGGCTATACTCCATAGAAGCGATGCACCAATAGAGAGTGGTGCAAGGCGAGGGCCGGATGTGACGTGCCGGAAATGGGGCACCGGACGCATCCAGAAGAAGCCCAGTCGCCATGTTGGATGTGGCAGGCTAAGCACCATAGGGGCATAGGGAATATGGGAGAAAGAATCTCCCAGATGTAAGAAGGAGAGGGGACAGAAACCGGATGTGACCTACCGGAAGTGGGGCATCACACGGCAACAAGTTAGGTCGCCATGTTAGGAGAGGCACAATATGCTATAAGGTGTACGCTGTAGAATGTATGTAATACATGTAATGTAATGAAGTGCATAAGCACTGAGGACAAAGGCACTTTAACAGAGAAAGAACGTAGGCATAACTAACAGAAAAGAAAAAAGGGGGGAGAAAGAGGGAAAAAAAGGGGATAATACAGAGTATAAATACCCATAGATTATTGTTGGTAGTAGAAAATGACTATAATAAGGGAAACAACAATGAGTGACCAGCTGAAAAGTAAAGTAAAAAGGTGATGCTGGAGTGGACGTGACTAATCCGGAGCACTACGACAGTGTGGTGGATAAGGTGGTGCTCAATATCCGTGATGCCCATTAATATAGACGGCTCTAAAAAAACAGAGAGAAAGAAATTAGCGACATTTCATAGCAACAGATATCACACAAATGCCATGAGTTCATAATCACGATTGAGGCCTTTAGGGGCCAAAGTCTCTAATGTGTGGATCCAGAACGCCTCTTTCCTGTGGAGTAAAGCAACCCTGTCACCACCCCTCCTAGGGGGTGGTACACTATTGATAACCTGGTATCGCAATTGAGAGATCGAATGACCTGCTGAATGAAAGTGGTGTGGAATTGGCAAGAGTAGATTCTGACATCGAATAGTAGATTTCTGTTTCGAAATCCTGTCTCTTACTGACTGTGTGGTCTCACCCACGTATAACAACCCACATGGGCACTTGATTAGGTACACAACGTACGAGGACTCGCACGTGAAGAATCGATTTATTCTAAAAGTTTTGCCTGATCTGGGGTGTTGGAAAGTGTTACCCTTTTGTACATTGTGGCATTGTGCACAATGGAGGCAAGGGAATGTGCCATTCCTTGGGCGTGATAGAAACTGTTGTCTACGTTGGTCTGCCGACCCAATGTCGGCTCTGACTAAACCGTCTCTCAAATTGGGTGGCCTTCTGATACATGGTAAAAAAGGAGATCTAAACTCAGGTATATCCGGATGGACTGTGGACAGGAGATGCCAGTGTCGCCTAATAGCCTTGTGAAGAATGAAAGAGAAGGGGTGATATGAGTGCACAAAGGGAATGCGTGTACCCTGATCCCTCGTGGGATGCCTAGGTGGAGGATTTCTTGATTGTGCTAGAACCCTTGGTGGATAACCCCTCTCTATGAATTTTGAGGTCATATTTTGAAGTCGATTCTCACATAAGTTTCTATCTGGTACTATACGCTTTACTCGTTGGAACTGTGATATCGGTATTGAGCGTTTAGTGGATGGTGGGTGAAAGCTCTGAAAATGTAACAAGCTGTTTCTATCTGTTGGTTTGGTAAAGAGGTCTGTAGTTAGGAAACCAGCTTGGTCCTTAAGTACCATGGTATCCAAGAAATTAATCGAGTGTGAATCATGGCTAATCGTGAACTTGATGCCTGGCCACGCTCCGTTGAGAAACAAGAAGAACTCCTGCAAGGACTCCAATGTGCCCCCCCAAATGCAAAAAATATCGTCTATGAAGCGTTTCCATAGGGAAACATTTTGGAACAAAGGGTGTTTATAAATAACAGAGGTTTCGAATTCTGTCATGTACGTATTAGCATACGGGGGTGCCACATTGGAGCCCATTGCCGTTCCTCGCTTCTGTAAGTAGAAAGTATCCTGAAAAAGGAAAAAGTTATTATATAGAACAATCGTTAATAATTCCACACATAGATTAATCTGGCTAGTAGTAAGGCCTGCAGTGGTGAGAGAATGGTGCACTGCATTGATCCCATCGAGATGGGGAATAGATGTATATAAGTCCTTAACATCTAATGTGACCAAGATGGTATCCACGGGTACCCTCCCAAGTCCCTTAATACACTTCAAGAATTCCCCTGTATCCAAAATGAAGGAAGGTGATGTTTGAGTAATAGGGGTTAAGATTTTTTCGAGGTATATTGAAAGGGGAGAGAGGATAGAGTCGGTGGAGGCGACAATAGGCCTGCCGGGTGGGTTTGGGTAAATCTTTGTGAATCTTAGGCAGTGTATAAAACACTGGTGTGATTGGATTGTTTTTTCTTAGGAACTCACTGGTTTTAGTGTCTATAATCCCTAATTCAGAGTATTTAGATATCACGTTGTCAATTTTACCCCTAATTTCTAAGGTGAGGTCCTTCGAGAGTCTATCATAAACTGATGTGTCGTTTAATTGACGGTGGATCTCATTGATGTATTGAATCCTGTTCATAACCACAAGTGCACCCCCTTTGTCAGCCGGTTTTATGACTAACGTAGAGTCCTTTTGTAACGCCATAAACGCCTGATGTTCAGTAGGAGAAAGATTCGGGGGATAGTGTAACCTACCCTTCTCTATGTCATCCCGCAGGGTGTGGAAAGAATCTTGGATGAAACCAATAAAGGTTTCAACCGCGTGGGATCCATATGGCGGACGGAAGGAACTTTTATTGCGTAACCCCAAAGACATGATAGACATAGGGTTAGTGCATACCGTAGTGGGAGCACTGGGGGAGGTGGCAAAATGGACTTTAAGTCTTAACAATCGGAAAAAACGTAAAAGATCCATTTCTAAGTCGAATGTTTTACAATGGTAAGCAGGACAAAATGATAAGCCCTTCTCAAGGACTCTGAGTTCAGCGACACCCAATGATCTAGATCAGATATTAACTACCAACGATTCAGTACCTTGGATCTGGTGATCCGCTGTTCCGTGGTGTCCCTTCTTTGATTTGCTCCGTTGGTTCTTCTTTTTGGGAAACGACGTCGCGGTCCTAAAAAAGAAGCTGCGGTGGAGGAGTTAGGATTCCTCTCTGGTTCTGAGCCGGAGGTGGAATAATCCGTGGAGGATCTGTGGTTGCGTGGAGGCTGACGTCGAGAAGAAGTGCTGTCTTGCCACCGGTATACTTGATTGGTCTCGTAATCTATAGTGTCACGGGAGAACTTGGTCCGTTTACGGTTCTCAGTGTCCCTTTTATGTATGCCGGTGGTGCTGAGTTGAGTCTCGATGCTTTTAATCCTGGCTGCGTTTGAATCGATGGCTTTGTGAAGATGCTCTAGGGTGAGTGTTATCAAATCAAACGAACATTTGTTAAGAATCTGTTCAAATCTCAGGCAAAAATCAGGACAGTCACTGAATAGAGTAGGACGCAGCGGTACGCGAAGTCCCCGCGGGATCCTTTTAACACGAAAGTATTCGGAGAGAGTGGCACAGTGCAGTTCTATGTTCACTTGGTGCCTAAGTGCTCGTTCAAGGTCACGTCCACGGGTTTCCCTTGGAGGGACCTTTAGAAAGTCACTGGATAGGGTGGACTGTGCCAATATAGAGGAACTCTCATCATTGTTGTAAGAGAATGTGATGGAGGTCATAGCCAAAAGGTGTGCCACACGTATGGGAAAATACTAGTGATGAATGAACGTGTGCACAACCTACAGTGGTGCATGGGTAGGTTCCCAAACCGTAATATCAAGCAAGTAAGAAACCCAGCACTCAACTTTGCGGTGAGAAGAAAAATGGGTAGTTTATTGTATCCCAAACAAAACGTTTCGGTCACATACAGGACCTTCGTCAGTAACTGAAAATTACATATATCAAAAACAAATCATACAATAAGGATAATATCAACACAAAACAAAATAAACAAAGTATATACAAAGTACAATCGTACATGTACATGGCAATAAGGTGTAACTATGGTGCGCATATGGAGATGGAGAGTAATAAATACTGGCACAGTGAGTGAGAGAAAGACCGAGACAAAGTTACGTACCAAATGTCGGGGTAGAATGCTTATAGGCTATCTACGCTGCCTATAGAAAAAAGAGGAGATAGTGGCAAAACCCGACAAGATATGAAAGTGCAGTGATGGCCATCTGTAAGGTATATATCAAATGCGTGTGACTACATATGACTACACATTTTGTATGCTACTCTATGTAAGATTGCCCCATCTCTATTCTAGACTGTTTCAGGACTCATCTCCTCTTGGAATAAGCGCTGTACCTCAGACTCTATTGGTAGGCTCCTTTACCTTTAGTTTCTACCACATCACTGCACTTTCATATCTTGTCGGGTTTTGCCACAATCTCCACTTTTTTCTATAGGCAGCGTAGATAGCCTATAAGCATTCTACCCCGACATTTGGTACGTAACTTTGTCTCGGTCTTTCTCTCACTCACTGTGCCAGTATTTATTACTCTCCATCTCCATATGCGCACCATAGTTACACCTTATTGCCATGTACATGTACGATTGTACTTTGTATATACTTTGTTTATTTTGTTTTGTGTTGATATTATCCTTATTGTATGATTTGTTTTTGATATATGTAATTTTCAGTTACTGACGAAGGTCCTGTATGTGACCGAAACGTTTTGTTTGGGATACAATAAACTACCCATTTTTCTTCTCACCGCAAAGTTGAGTGCTGGGTTTCTTACTTGCTTGATATTACGGTTTGGGAACCTACCCATGCACCACTGTAGGTTGTGCACACGTTCATTCATCACTAGTATTTTCCCATACGTGTGGCACACCTTTTGGCTATGACCTCCACCACATTCTCTTACAACAATGATGAGAGTTCCTCTATATTGGCACAGTCCACCCTATCCAGTGACTTTCTAAAGGTCCCTCCAAGGGAAACCCGTGGACGTGACCTTGAACGAGCACTTAGGCACCAAGTGAACATAGAACTGCACTGTGCCACTCTCTCCGAATACTTTCGTGTTAAAAGGATCCCGCGGGGACTTCGCGTACCGCTGCGTCCTACTCTATTCAGTGACTGTCCTGATTTTTGCCTGAGATTTGAACAGATTCTTAACAAATGTTCGTTTGATTTGATAACACTCACCCTAGAGCATCTTCACAAAGCCATCGATTCAAACGCAGCCAGGATTAAAAGCATCGAGACTCAACTCAGCACCACCGGCATACATAAAAGGGACACTGAGAACCGTAAACGGACCAAGTTCTCCCGTGACACTATAGATTACGAGACCAATCAAGTATACCGGTGGCAAGACAGCACTTCTTCTCAACGTCAGCCTCCACGCAACCACAGATCCTCCACGGATTATTCCACCTCCGGCTCAGAACCAGAGAGGAATCCTAACTCCTCCACCGCAGCTTCTTTTTTAGGACCGCGACGTCGCTTCCCAAAAAGAAGAACCAACGGAGCAAATCAAAGAAGGGACACCACGGAACAGCGGATCACCAGATCCAAGGTACTGAATCGTTGGTAGTTAATATCTCATCTAGATCATTGGGGGTCGCTGAACTCAGAGTCCTTGAGAAGGGCTTATCATTTTGTCCTGCTTACCATTGTAAAACATTCGACTTAGAAATGGATCTTTTACGTTTTTTCCGATTGTTAAGACTTAAAGTCCATTTTGCCACCTCCCCCAGTGCTCCCACTACGGTATGCACTAACCCTATGTCTATCATGTCTTTGGGGTTACGCAATAAAAGTTCCTTCCGTCCGCCATATGGATCCCACGCGGTTGAAACCTTTATTGGTTTCATCCAAGATTCTTTCCACACCCTGCGGGATGACATAGAGAAGGGTAGGTTACACTATCCCCCGAATCTTTCTCCTACTGAACATCAGGCGTTTATGGCGTTACAAAAGGACTCTATGTTAGTCATAAAACCGGCTGACAAAGGGGGTGCACTTGTGGTTATGGACAGGATTCAATACATCAATGAGATCCACCGTCAATTAAACGACACATCAGTTTATGATAGACTCTCGAAGGACCCCACCTTCGAAATTAGGGGTAAAATTGACAACGTGATATCTAAATACTCTGAATTAGAGATTATAGTTTGTAAGCTTGCGAGCAGGGCCCTCACTCCTCCTGGTATCTGTTTTGAACTGTATTTCTGTTATGCTGTAATGTTTATTGTCTGTACAAGTCCCCTCTATAATTTGTAAAGCGCTGCGGAATATGTTGCCGCTATATAAATAAAATTATTATTATTATTATTATTATAGACACTAAAACCAGTGAGTTCCTAAGAAAAAACAATCCAATCACACCAGTGTTTTATACACTGCCTAAGATTCACAAAGACTTACCCAAACCCACACGGCAGGCCTATTGTCGCCTCCACCGACTCTATCCTCTCTCCCCTTTCAATATACCTCGAAAAAATCTTAACCCCTATTACTCAAACATCACCTTCCTTCATTTTGGATACAGGGGAATTCTTGAAGTGTATTAAGGGACTTGGGAGGGTACCCGTGGATACCATCTTGGTCACATTAGATGTTAAGGACTTATATACATCTATTCCCCATCTCGATGGGATCAATGCAGTGCACCATTCTCTCACCACTGCAGGCCTTACCACTAGCCAGATTAATCTATGTGTGGAATTATTAACGATTGTTCTATATAATAACTTTTTCCTTTTTCAGGATACTTTCTACTTACAGAAGCGAGGAACGGCAATGGGCTCCAATGTGGCACCCCCGTATGCTAATACGTACATGACAGAATTCGAAACCTCTGTTATTTATAAACACCCTTTGTTCCAAAATGTTTCCCTATGGAAACGCTTCATAGACGATATTTTTTGCATTTGGGGGGGCACATTGGAGTCCTTGCAGGAGTTCTTCTTGTTTCTCAACGGAGCGTGGCCAGGCATCAAGTTCACGATTAGCCATGATTCACACTCGATTAATTTCTTGGATACCATGGTACTTAAGGACCAAGCTGGTTTCCTAACTACAGACCTCTTTACCAAACCAACAGATAGAAACAGCTTGTTACATTTTCAGAGCTTTCACCCACCATCCACTAAACGCTCAATACCGATAACACAGTTCCAACGAGTAAAGCGTATAGTACCAGATAGAAACTTATGTGAGAATCGACTTCAAAATATGACCTCAAAATTCATAGAGAGGGGTTATCCACCAAGGGTTCTAGCACAATCAAGAAATCCTCCACCTAGGCATCCCACGAGGGATCAGGGTACACGCATTCCCTTTGTGCACTCATATCACCCCTTCTCTTTCATTATTCACAAGGCTATTAGGCGACACTGGCATCTCCTGTCCACAGCCCATCCGGATATACCTGAGTTTAGATCTCCTTTTTTACCATGTTTCAGAAGGCCACCCAATTTGAGAGACGGTTTAGTCAGAGCCGACATTGGGTCGGCAGACCAACGTAGACAACAGTTTCTATCACGCCCAAGGAATGGCACATTCCCTTGCCTCCATTGTGCACAATGCCACAATGTACAAAAGGGTAACACTTTCCAACACCCCAGATCAGGCAAAACTTTTAGAATAAATCGATTCTTCACGTGCGAGTCCTCGTACGTTGTGTACCTAATCAAGTGCCCATGTGGGTTGTTATACGTGGGTGAGACCACACAGTCAGTAAGAGACAGGATTTCGAAACATAAATATACTATTCGATGTCAGAATCTACTCTTGCCAATTCCACACCACTTTCATTCAGCAGGTCATTCGATCTCTCAATTGCGATACCAGGTTATCGATAGTGTACCACCCCCTAGGAGGGGTGGTGACAGGGTTGCTTTACTCCACAGGAAAGAGGCGTTCTGGATCCACACATTAGAGACTTTGGCCCCTAAAGGCCTCAATCGTGATTATGAACTCATGGCATTTGTGTGATATCTGTTGCTATGAAATGTCGCTAATTTCCTTCTCTCTGTTTTTTTAGAGCCGTCTATATTAATGGGCATCACGGATATTGAGCACCACCTTATCCACCACACTGTCGTAGTGCTCCGGATTAGTCACGTCCACTCCAGCATCACCTTTTTACTTTACTTTTCAGCTGGTCACTCATTGTTGTTTCCCTTATTATAGTCATTTTCTACTACCAACAATAATCTATGGGTATTTATACTCTGTATTATCCCCTTTTTTTCCCTCTTTCTCCCCCCTTTTTTCTTTTCTGTTAGTTATGCCTACGTTCTTTCTCTGTTAAAGTGCCTTTGTCCTCAGTGCTTATGCACTTCATTACATTACATGTATTACATACATTCTACAGCGTACACCTTATAGCATATTGTGCCTCTCCTAACATGGCGACCTAACTTGTTGCCGTGTGATGCCCCACTTCCGGTAGGTCACATCCGGTTTCTGTCCCCTCTCCTTCTTACATCTGGGAGATTCTTTCTCCCATATTCCCTATGCCCCTATGGTGCTTAGCCTGCCACATCCAACATGGCGACTGGGCTTCTTCTGGATGCGTCCGGTGCCCCATTTCTGGCACGTCACATCTGGCCCTCGCCTTGCACCACTCTCTATTGGTGCATCGCTTCTATGGAGTATAGCCTGCCACATCTATCATGGCAACCGGGCCTAATCTGGAAGCGTCAGGTGCCCCACTTCCTGTACATCACATCCGGCCCTCGCCCTGCACCGTTCTCCATTGGTGCAGCATGCGATCATGCTTGACTCATTTTAGCGCGTCACTTCCGCTTCCTATCGCGGTCAGCGCACGCCGTATCATACAATGTACTGATCACACCGGCGGTTTTCCCGCCTACTGGTATTTAAATACGCCCTCCTCCCTCAATCTTCACCTTCACAGCGGTGGACACCGCGTTTTCGGCCATCTGTAAGGTATATATCAAATGCGTGTGACTACATATGACTACACATTTTGTATGCTACTCTATGTAAGATTGCCCCATCTCTATTCTAGACTGATTCAGGACTCATCTCCTCTTGGAATAAGCGCTGTACCTCAGACTCTATTGGTAGGCTCCTTTACCTTTAGTTTCTACCACATCACTGCACTTTCATATCTTGTCGGGTTTTGCCACTATCTCCTCTTTTTTCTATAGGCAGCGTAGATAGCCTATAAGCATTCTACCCCGACATTTGGTACGTAACTTTGTCTCGGTCTTTCTCTCACTCACTGTGCCAGTATTTATTACTCTCCATCTCCATATGCGCACCATAGTTACACCTTATTGCCATGTACATGTACGATTGTACTTTGTATATACTTTGTTTGTTTTGTTTTGTGTTGATATTATCCTTATTGTATGATTTGTTTTTGATATATGTAATTTTCAGTTACTGACGAAGGTCCTGTATGTGACCGAAACGTTTTGTTTGGGATACAATAAACTACCCATTTTTCTTCTCACCGCAAAGTTGAGTGCTGGGTTTCTTACTTGCTTGATATTACGGTTTGGGAACCTACCCATGCACCACTGTAGGTTGTGCACACGTTCATTCATCACTAGAGAGAGAGGGGGGCCCACTCACGCTGTCATAGATACAGCTGGGAGAGCAGAGCAGGAGAACATGCTCTCTCCACCCACAAAGTCACTGCTGGCTGTCTTCTCTTAACCCCTATGTGCCAGCTCTGACACAAGCATCTTCTCACTCAGTCAGTGCAGCCAGGCAGGCACATAGGGGTTAACCCTGCTGTTCTGTTCGGTCTGGGGAGACCTATTTTGAACTTTGGTATTTTTTGGGGTGTTCAAGATGCGGTTCTGAAACTTGTGGTTGATTGACTTAAATGAGAATGGGTCGGTCGGCCACGGGTTTCAGAGCCGCATCTTGAATATTTTAAAGAATATTGAAGTTCAAAGTCGGTCATTTTTGACCAACAGAACAGCAGGGTTAAGAGAAGGCAGCCAGTGTGACACTGTTTGTGGGCGGAGAGAGCACATTCTCTGCTCTGGCCCCTGGCTGGCTGCAGTGCTGCTGAACAGACACTCATCAGGCAGATTCTGGAGGAGCTCCTACCAGTGACTGAGTGAGTGCAAAGGTATCCAGCAGTGGTTGCAGTTGGTCTTATGGCTCAGTCTGCTGCTGCTGTCTCTGCTGCCTAAAAATGTGGGTGATGTCTGGAGGAGCCGCTGGTGGGGAGCAGCCTGCAACCTGCAGCCGCCCAGCTCACCCAGAACCCCAGAATACATGCATGCCACACCGAACCTGCACCAGTGGGGTAGGAAGAAGCTTAACCCCTTCCCATCTGTATGAAGGTTATTGCTGAACCTTAAAGATAACAATCCGACCCGCATAAATGGGGTTAACCAGATGCCAGGAGGAAGGGGAGCTGCTGCCATGGATAAAACTGAGCTGTGGGCTGTACGTTGGGGCCCCGTGGCCCCAGGCTGGTGACTGGAGGGACTCTGCCCAGTGCTGGCATGTGGGTGATTTCTGCTCCGGAGTCTCAGCTTCTCTCCTCCAGGTCACACTGTGCAGTCACAGCAACATTGGTTGTGTCTGTACAGGTCCCAGCAGCTGCCACTGCTCCCACCAAGGACATGGCATCACTTAACCCTTCCCCTGCAGCCACCGGCAACAAATCCACATTATTCCTTGATTAAATCAGGTTCCAACCCAATAGAGGAGCAGACATTTCCTGCTGCCATTAAGATCCGGGAGGGGGTGACCTGTGACATTGGCTGCCCTGCTACTCTGTAGTGGTGGGTGACAAGGGTAACATGGGGTAACGATGACAGAGAAATGCACAGGATAATAGTGAGCGTGACAGAGGGCAGTGTATGGTATGTAGCAGTCAGGGGGTGGGCTGCAGGATCCCCCCATACTGTACATGACTGCTCGGGACAGGGAGGCGTTTAATGATCTTCTAATGACGGGGCACTAATTGGGTCATTAGGGTTTGTGGAAAGGATTCAGCATCAGGTCCCTCATTAATGCCCGAGCCGCCTCTTTGTAGCTCAGATCTGTCGGGGCCGCAAAACCAAACAACGTTGTTTATGTAGAAAAGTCTTTGTTTCATAGAAAAACTCAAAACAGAAAAGATTTTCTGATACAACAACGCCCTGCTCAAGACACTGCACAGCACCTCTCCTGTATATATACACTGCACAGTACCGCTCCTCCTGTATATATACACTGCACAGTACCACTCCTCCTCTATATATACACTGCACATCACCTCTCCCCCTGTATATATACACTGCACAGCACCTTTCCTCCTGTATATATACACTGCACAGCACCTCTCCCCCTGTATATATACACTGCACAGCACCTTTCCTCCTGTATATATACACTGCACAGCACCTCTCCCCCTGTATATATACACTGCACAGCACCTTTCCTCCTGTATA
The DNA here is from genome assembly GCF_032444005.1 of Ranitomeya imitator. NCBI lineage: Eukaryota > Metazoa > Chordata > Amphibia > Anura > Dendrobatidae > Ranitomeya > Ranitomeya imitator. The sequence goes on along the minus strand of NC_091282.1, from coordinate 825,640,800 downwards.
TATACACTGCACAGCACCTCTCCCCCTGTATATATACACTGCACAGCACCTTTCCTCCTGTATATATACACTGCACAGCACCTCTCCTGTATATATATACACTGCACCTTTCCTACTGTCCTATATATACACTGCACAGCACCTTTCCTCCTGTATGTATACACTGCACAGCACCTCTCCTGTATATATACACTGCACAGCACCTCTCCCCCTGTATATATACACTGCACAGTACCACTCCTCCTGTCCTTATATTCACTGTAGAATTTACAATAGCTGTCACTCATGTAAGAAGTGAAATCTGGCATTGTACTATACATTTCTCTGCCGTATCTGTGCATAATAAATCGGGGTATGTGTTAAAGGTGGGGGCCCACTGAGACTCTTTCGCCCGGGGCCCTCGAAAACCTGGAGCCGGCCCTGTCTGGGACACAGGAAGATCCAAAATAAAATCCATGGAAATATGCGTCCAAGGCCTCTCCGGAATGGGCAAAGGCAAAAGCAACCCACTAGCGCGGGAACAGCAAGGCTTAGGCCAGGCACAAGTCCCACAGGACTGCACAAAAGAACGCACATCCCGCGACAAGGAAGGCCACCAAAAGGACCTAGCAACCAAATCTCTAGTACCAAAAATCCCAGGATGACCGGCCAACACAGAGCAATGGACCTCAGAAATTACCTTACTTGTCCATCTATCAGGAACAAACAGCTTCCCTACAGCACAGCGGCCAGGTTTATTAGCCTGAAATTCCTGAAGCGCCCGCCGCAAATCAAGGGAGATGGCAGAGAGAATCACCCCTTCCTTAAGAATACCAACCGGCTCAAGGACTCCAGGGGAATCAGGCAAAAAACTCCTAGAGAGGGCATCCGCCTTAACATTCTTAGATCCCGGAAGATATGAGACCACAAAAGCAAAACGGGAGAAAAACAGGGAACACCGAGCCTGTCTAGGGTTCAGCCGCTTGGCCGACTCAAGGTAAATCAGATTCTTATGATCGGTCAAGGCCACAATGCGGTGCTTGGCTCCCTCAAGCCAATGTCGCCACTCCTCAAATGCCCACTTCATAGCCAACAACTCCTGATTGCCGACATCATAATTGCGTTCCGCAGGCGAAAACTTTCGGGAAAAGAAGGCACATGGCTTCATCAAGGAACCATCAGAATTCCTCTGTGACAAAACAGCCCCTGCCCCAATCTCAGAAGCGTCAACCTCAACCTGAAAAGGAAGAGAAACATCTGGCTGACGCAAGACAGGGGCAGAAGTAAAACGGCGTTTAAGCTCCTGAAAGGCCTCAACAGCCTCAGAGGACCAATTTGTCACATCAGCGCCTTTCTTCGTCAAATCGGTCAGGGGTTTAACCACACTAGAGAAGTTGGCAATGAAACGGCGATAAAAATTAGCAAAGCCCAAAAATTTCTGAAGGCTCTTCACAGATGTGGGTTGAATCCAGTCATGAATGGCTTGGACCTTAACAGGATCCATTTCTATTGACGAAGGAGAAAAAATAAACCCCAAAAAAGAGACCTTCTGAACTCCAAATAGGCACTTAGACCCCTTCACAAATAGAGCATTATCACGAAGGATCTGGAATACCATCCTGACCTGCTTCACATGAGACTCCCAATCATCGGAAAAAATCAAAATATCATCCAAATACACAATCAAGAATTTGTCAAGATAATTGCGGAAAATATCATGCATAAAGGACTGAAATACAGAAGGGGCATTAGAAAGCCTGAAAGGCATCACCAGGTATTCAAAATGGCCTTCGGGCGTATTAAATACAGTTTTCCATTCGTCACCCTGTTTAATACGAACAAGATTATATGCCCCTCGAAGGTCAATCTTGGTAAACCAACTAGCCCCCTTAATCCTAGCAAACAAATAAGAGAGCAAAGGTAAAGGGTATTGGAATTTGACCGTGATCTTATTAAGAAGGTGATAATCAATACAGGGTCTTAAGGAACCATCCTTCTTGGCCGTGACGAAGACGGCCAAATATGCCCCTTCTCTAAAGACTCCTTAACATAGCTCCGCATGGTGGCATGCTCTGGCATGGACAGATTGAAAAGTCGGCCCTTAGGGAACTTACAGTCAGGAATCAAGTCAATAGCACAATCACAGTCCCTATGTGGAGGAAGGGAACTGGACTTGGGCTCATCGAACACATCCTGGAAATCTGACAAAAATTCAGGAACATCAGAAGAGGGGGAAGAGGAAATTGACATTAATGGATTGTCACTATGTACCCCTTGACAACCCCAACTAGTCACAGACATTGATTTCCAATCCAGCACTGGATTGTGTACTTGTAACCATGGAAAACCCAGTACAACAACATCATGTAAATTATGCAACACCAGAAAACGGCAATCTTCCTGATGTGCAGGAGCCATGCACATAGTCAGCTGAGTCCAATACTGAGGTTTATTCTTGGCCAATGGTGTAGCATCAATACCCCTCAAGGGTATGGGACTCTGCAAAGGCTGCAAAGAAAAACCACAGCGCCTAGCGAATTCTAAGTCCATTAAGTTCAGAGCAGCACCTGAATCCACAAATGCCATGACAGAAAAAGATGACAATGAGCAAATCAGAGTCACAGACAGGAGAAACTTAGGCTGCACAGAACTAATGGTAACAGATCTAGTGATCCTCTTAATACGCTTAGAGCAATCAGAAATACGTAGCATGAGCAGAATCACCACAGTAAAAACACAGCCCATTCTGACGTCTGTATCCCCTCTGTTCCGCTCTAGTCAAAATCCTATCACATTGCATGGCCTCAGGACTCTGCTCAGAGGACACTGCCATATGGTGCACCACTTTGTGTTCGCACAGGCGCCTATCAATCTGAATGGCCAGAGACATAGATTCGCTCAAACCAACAGGCGTGGGAAATAACATCTTTAAGGGCTTCAGAAAGACCCTTTCTGAAAATTGCTGCCAGAGCAACCTCATTCCATTTAGTGAGCACAGACCATTTTCTAAATTTCTGGCAGTATAATTATGCCGCTTCCTGACCCTGACACAGGGCCAACAGTGTTTTCTCAGCATGCTCTACAGAGTTAGGTTCGTCATACAATAATCCGAGCGATTGAAAAAATGCATCTACATTAAGCTATGCCGGATTCCCTGACTCAAGAGAGAATGCCCAGTCCTGAGGGTCGCCACGCAGCAGAGAAATAACTATCTTTACTTGCTGAGTGGGATCACCAGAGGAACGGGGTTTCAGAGCAAAAAACAATTTGCAGTTATTTTTAAAGTTCAAAAACTTAGATCTATCCCCGTAAAACAAATCCGGAGTAGGAATTCTAGGCTCTAAGGCCGGGGTCTGAACAACATAATCTTGAATACTCTGTACTCTTGCAGCAAGCTGATCCACACGAGAAAATAACCCTTTCACATCCATGCCTGCATGCAAATCCTGAATCACCCGGAAATTAAGAGGAAGAAAAAAGACAAAACAAACCAAAGAAGAAAAAAAATGGCTCAGAACTCCTTTTCTTTTCCTTGTTTTGAGATGCATTCAGCTCATTTTTGGCCAGTTGTACTGTTATGGTCTGGTGATTAAGGAGCGACATGTGACTAGCTCTGAGCAGGTGGTAGCTATACTGACCGCAGTCCTTAAGCTAAACACAACACTAGAAGTAGCCGTCGGATGCTCCTACCTCTCCTTAGGCACCTCGTCACAGCCTAAGAGCTAACTACCCCTAAAGATAGAAGCAGGAAAACTATCTTGCCTCAGAGAAAATCCCCAAAGGATAGATAGCCCCCCACATGTAATGACTGTGAGAGGAGAAGAAAAAACATACGTAGTATGAAACAAGATTTAGCACAGGAGGCCACTTCTAGCTAGATAGAAATAGTACAGAACAGAGCACTGTGCGGTCAGTAAAAAAAACTAGAAAAAGTCCACCGCAGAGAAATGCAAAAAGTCTCCACACCTAACTAAAGGTGTGGAGGGCAAACTCTGCTGCCCAGAGCTTCCAGCTTAGCTGAATAGATCCATATTGATTAGCTGGACAAAAGAGCAAAAACTACAAAGTGCTGAACAACAAAGTCCACAACAAGTGAACTACAAAAAGACAAGCAAGGACTTGCTGAACTGGTCAGAGTGTCAGGAAATCCAAAGAGCAATGACTCCAGACAGGAACAATTGACAACTGGCATTGAATGAGAGAAAAGTCCAGACTAATATAGCCGAGCCAGGAAGACGATCAGTGAAAACAGCTGCAGAAGCTAAATCCAAGAAGCAGCCATACCACTCAAAACCACAGGAGGGAGCCTAAGAGCAGAACTCACAAAAATGCTACTTACAACCACCGGAGGGAGCCCAAGAGCGGAATTCACAACAGGACAGGTACTGCAGCATCAATTCAAAGTGACAGGAGACAACATTTGTCCAGTATGGTTACTAACTATTTTTCATCCCTTATCGATGTTCTCCCTCAACCGTCATTCCCATTTGATTACTGGGCATCCAAAATAGACACCTGGCCTGAATTGGCAGAATATGCATTGCAGGAGCTTGCTTGCCCAGCAGCTAGTGTGCTATCAGAAAGAGTATTCAGTGCTGCTGGTTCAATATTGACCGAAAAAAGGACTCGTCTGGCTACCCAAAATGTTGATGATCTAACCTTCATTAAAATGAACCACTCATGGATTTCAAATTATTTTGCCCCACCTTTCCCGGCTGACACCTAGCTTTCCTATAAAAAGGTCTCGCTTGTGGACTGGTCTTACTGACTGTTCCAATCTCTTAATTTGCAGCAGCTGTTTGTCCAGCATACGACATGTTTACACCTCCCTAAATGGGCTAACTCCCCCCACGGGGCCGTGGTCTCGCCACCTGGCGCAAGCACCCGTGAGAGTGCCGTTTGTCTGAAAAGGTGGATGTGCCCGTTTTTGGTTGACGGCACTGCCACTGGGTCCCTCATAGTACAATAAAGTGTCTCTGGCGGAGGTGGCACGCAACCAACATCAGACACACCATTGTAACGTGAGGGGCCCTGGGCCTGTACCGCCGGCCACAAGAGAGTTCCCCCCCAGCTCAAACACTGTTCTACCACTTGCAAAATTATCTCTCACAGCTCCACCAATGTTTAGTCTATGCACTGACATCCTTCAATGCCTGGCACTGACAATACCAATTTGTTGACATGTATGATGCTAGTTAAAATAGTCAGGGTCAGTGTCCTATATTGACACCAGTAAATACTTAGCGCCAAATTACTATGTATGAAACTCAGCAGAGGAGCCCACCCCTGTACCTAAGTATGCCACCCTTTTGTTTTTTGGTTTTGTTGTTTTGCGAGACATTAGCAATCGTCCTCCGCTGACCACACCAATGCTGCCTGTGTACCCTTGCAAGATAATTCAAACTGCATTGAGCCTATTTTTTTTATTTTAGGCCTACTAAGTCTGCCTGCGGTCCCTCCTTCCAATTGTCCTCTGCTGACCACACCAATGCTGCCTGTGTACCCCTGCAAGATAATTCAAACTGCTTTGAGCCTATTTTTTTTAAATTTTAGGCCTACTAAGTCTGTCTGCGGTCCCTCTTTCCATTTGTCCTCTGCTGAGCACACCAATGCCGACCGTGTACCCATGTAACTTTTTTTCATCCTGCAGTGAGCCTACTTTGTGGTGTAAGGCCTACTAGCAGTGTCTGTCTGCGCCACTTAATACAGCTGTCCTCCTCTAAAAAAAAAAAAAAAGGCTGATTTTCAGTTTGTCAGAATTATAAAACTGCATTGGGGCCACAAGTTTCGTTGTGGTCTACAAACTGAGTCTTCCGCTCCAAGGTGTTCTCTCTGTTGCCTCTCCCTCGCTTCTATCTTGAAGCTCTTGTTAAGTAGTTGTTGAAACAACACTGCATTAGGCCTACAAGTTGGGTCTGGGTTGTAGAGACGGTGTCTGCCGCTCCAAGGTGTTCTCCTGGTTGCCTTTCCTGAGCTTCAATCTTAAGGTTCTTGTTAAATAGTTTTTTAATCAAACAACTGCAGTGGGGCTACTAGTTTGGTTGGGGCCTACTAACAGTGTCTGCTGCTCCAAGGTGTTCTCCTGGTTGCCTTTCCTGAGCTTCAATCTTCAGGCTCTTGTTAAATAGTTTTTTAATCAAACAACTGCAGTGGGGCTACTAGTTTGGTTGGGGCCTACTAACAGTGTCTGCCGCTCCAAGGTGTTCTCCTGGTTGACTTTCCTGAGCTTCAATCTTCAGGCTCTTGTTAAATAGTTTTTTATTCGAACAACTGCAGTGGGGTTACTAGTTTGGTTGGGGCCTACTAACGGTGTATGCCGCTCCGTGCTGTTCTCCAGGTTTCCTGTCCTGAAATTCCATTTTCAGGCTCTCGTTAAGTAGTTGTTGAAACAACAACAACAACAACAACAACGTCGAGTCGAGTGGAATCGGCTGATTATCGCGAAAAGTCGGGGATCGACCGAAACATGAAACCCAATGCAAGTCAATGGGGGAGCATAGTCGGCAGTGAGTGGAGGCCAGGAAAACACCTACAGTGCCCATTTTAATGGCAAAAACATCCATTCTTGTTACTTAAGCTTGTCAATCTTAATTTACCTTATAATAATAGTAAGGCATTGGAAATTGGGGGTCATTTGGCTAAAGTTGTGGGGGGTAGGGCTGGTTCAAGTATTTAGTGGGCCCAGGAAATCTGGACCACGTCACGGCAGTGGAGCAGGGAGAGGTAAGTATTTCAACTTTGCAAGTGCTGTGATCCTGAGCAAGCAGGGGGGGCCCACTTGTTGGCATTGGCACTGGCACAGGGCCCCTCAAAGTACAGCGGGGTGTTTGCACGGCGGGGGCGCCTCCCAACGGCAGCAACACTTTTGCGTACTATGAGGGGCCCTGTGCCAGTGACGTCGCCAACGAGTATTCCCCCCCACCTGATGAAGGAACCTGCACTTTCATCTGCACCTTCCTCTTTGTCCCCGTGTAAGGTGGTATGGTATGTGGGAAGGGGAACCTGACTTTCAGCAGGGTCACATTCTGGCTGTGTAGCGTGCACGGGGAATGTAGCGTTCTGGGTCAATGTACCAGCAGACTCATCTATCACTGGCTGGGCAATGGGCAGGATGAGGAGGAAACACAGATATAGGCCCAAATAATAAAGTTGGTTAAATGCAGTTCAAAATTGGTAACAGGACTAACCAGGGGGCATTGCTTTGTTCAGTGGAGTACAGCTGTGATGAGAGGCTAACACAGTGAGTAGGCCCAAATCAGTAAGTAGGCTAAATGCAGTTCAAAATTGGTAACAGAAGTAAACAGGCGGCACTGGTTTGTTCAGTGTAGGAGAACATCAAAGATCGGCAGACACCGTTAGTAGGGCCAACAAAACAAGTAGGCCAAATGCAGTGTTTTATTAAAAACAATTTAACGAGAGCCTGAAGATAGAAGCTAGGGAAACGCAACCTGGAGAACACCTTGGAGCGGAAGACACTGCTTGTAGAACCCAGACCCAACTTGTAAGCCTAATGCAGTGTTGTTTCAACAACTACTTAACAAGAGCTTGAAGATAGAAGCTAGGGAGAGGCAACCTGGAGAACACCTTGGAGCGGCAGACACCGTCCCTACAACCCAGACCCAACTTCTAGGCCAAATGCAGTGTTGTTTCAACAACTACTTAACAAGAGCTTGAAGATAGAAGCTAGGGAGAGGCACCCTGGAGAACACCTTGGAGCTGCAGACACCGTCTCTAGAACCCAGACCCAACTTGTAGGCCTAATGCAGAGTAGTTTCAACAACTACTTAATGAGAGCCTGAAAATGGAATTTCAGGACAGGAAACCTGGAGAACAGCACAGAGCGGCATACACCGTTAGTAGGCCCCAACCAAACTAGTAGCCCCACTGCAGTTGTTCAATTAAAAACTATTTAACAAGAGCCTGAAGATTGAAGCTCAGGAAAGGCAACCAGGAGAACACCTTGGAGCAGAAGACACTGTTAGTAGGCCCCAACCAAACTAGTAGCCCCACTGCAGTTGTTTGATTATAAAACTATTTAACAAGAGAATGAAAATTGAAGCTCAGGAAAGGCAAGCAGGAGAACACCTTGGAGCGGCAGACACTGTTAGTAGGCCCGAACCAAACTAGTAGCCCCACTGCAGTTGTTTGATTAAAAAACTATTTAACAAGAGCCTGAAGATTGAAGCTCAGGAAAGGCAACCAGGAGAAAACCTTGGAGCGGCAGACACTGTTAGTAGGCCCAAACCAAACTAGTAGCCCCACTGCAGTTGTTTGATTATAAAACTATTTAACAAGAGAATGAAAATTGAAGCTCAGGAAAGGCAAGCAGGAGAACACCTTGGAGCGGCAGACACTATTAGTAGGCCCCAACCAAACTAGTAGCCCCACTGCAGTTGTTTGATTAAAAAACTATTTAACAAGAGCCTGAAGATTGAAGCTCAGGAAAGGCAACCAGGAGAACACCTTGGAGCGGCAGACACTGTTAGTAGGCCCAAACCAAACTAGTAGCCCCACTGCAGTTGTTTGATTGAAAAACTATTTAACAAGAGCCTGAAGATTGAAGCTCAGGAAAGGCAACAAGGAGAACACCTTGGAGCGGCAGACACTGTTAGTAGGCCCCAACCAAACTAGTAGCCCCACTGCAGTTGTTTGATTAAAAAACTATTTAACAAGAGCCTGAAGATTGAAGCTCAGGAAAGGCACCCAGGAGAACACCTTTGAGCGGCAGACACTGTTAGTAGGCCCCAACCAAACTAGTAGCCCCACTGCAGTTGTTTGATTAAAAAACTGTTTAACAAGAGCCTGAAGATTGAAGCTCAGGAAAGGCAACCAGGAGAACACCTTGGAGCAGCAGACACTGTTAGTAGGCCCCAACCAAACTAGTAGCCCCACTGCAGTTGTTTGATTAAAAAACTATTTAACAAGAACCAGAAGATTGAAGCTCAGGAAAGGCAACCAGGAGAACACCTTGGAGCGGCAGACACCGTCTCTACAACCCAGACCCAACTTGTAGGCCTAATGCAGTGTTGTTTCAACAACTTCTTAACAAGAGCTTCAAGATAGAAGCGAGGGATAGGTAACAGAGAGAACACCTTGGAGCGGAAGACTCAGTTTGTAGACCACAACGAAACTTGTGGCCCCAATGCAGTTTTATAATTCTGATAAGCTGAAAATCAGTCTTTTTTTTTTTTCTTTAGAGGAGGACAGCTGAAATAAGTGGCGCAGACAGACACTGCTAGTAGGCCTTACACCACAAAGTAGGCTCACTGCAGGATGAAAAAAAGTTACATGGGTACACGGTAAGCATTGGTGTGCTCAGCGGAGGACAAATGGAAGGAGGGACCGCAGACAGATTTAGTAGGCCTAAAATTTTAAAAAATAGGCTCAAAGCAGTTTGAATTATCTTGCAGGGGTACACAGGCAGCATTGGTGTGGTCAGCGGAGGACAATTGGAAGGAGGGACCGCAGACAGACTTAGTAGGCCTAAAATAAAAAAATTAGGCTCAATGCAGTTTGAATTATCTTGCAGGGGCACACAGGCAGCATTGGTGTTGTCAGCGGAGGATGATTGGAAGGAGTGTGTGACACAGTTAATACTCCCAAAAAATAAATAGATCTTAATGTCTTGCAAAACAACAAAACCAAAAAACAAAAGGGTAGCATACTTAGGTACAGGGGTGGGCTCCTCTGCTGAGTTTCAGACATAGTAGTTTGGCGCTAAGTATTTACTGGTGTCAATATAGGACACTGACCCTGACTATTTTAACTAGCATCATACATGTCAACAAATTGGTATTGTCAGTGGCAGGCATTGAAGGTTGTCAGCGCATAGACTAAACATTGGTGGAGCTGTGAGAGATAATTTTGCAAGTGGTAGAACAGTGTTTGAGCTGGGGGGGGGGAAAACTCTCTTGTGGCCGGCAGTACAGGCCCAGTGCCCCTCATGTTGCAACAGTGTGTCTGACGTTGGGTGCGCGCCACCACCGCCAGAGACACTTTATTGTACTATGAGGGACCCAGTGGCAGTGCCGTCGACCAAAAACGGGCACACCCACCTCTTCAGACAAACGGCACTCTCACGGGTGCTTGCGCCAAGTGGCGAGACCACGGCCCCGTGGGGGGAGTTAGCCCATTTAGGGAGGTGTAAACATGTCGTATGCTGGACAAACAGCTGCTGCAAATTAAGAGATTGGAACAGTCAGTAAGACCAGTCCACAAGCGAAACCTTTTTAAAGGAAAGCTAGGAGTCAGCCGGGAAAGGTGGGGCAAAATAATTCGAAATCCATGAGTGGTTCATTTTAATGAAGGTTAGATCATCAACATTTTGGGTAGCCAGATGAGTCCTTTTTTCGGTCAATATTGAACCAGCAGCACTGAATACTCTTTCTGATAGCACACTAGCTGCTGGGCAAGCAAGCTCCTGGAATGCATATTCTGCCAATTCAGGCCAGGTGTCTATTTTGGATGCCCAGTAATCAAATGGGAATGACGGTTGAGGGAGAACATCGATGAGGGATGAAAAATAGTTAGTAACCATACTGGACAAATGTTGTCTCCTGTCACATTGAATTGATGCTGCAGTACCTGTCCTGTCTGTGGTCATTGCGAAATGACTCCACAACCTGGTCAGAAAACCCCTCTGTCAAACGCCACTTCTGATTTGTGCAACTCTAACACCTCTGCCCTGTTGCCCCTGCAGCTCGTGTGAGAACCATCACCGGCGCTGTGTGCTGGGAATGCCTGAATCAAACGGTCTACAAGAGTTGCTTGTTTGGTTGTTAATATTTGTTCGAGGTTCTCAAGTGGCATGATATTTTGCAATTTGCCTTTATAGCGAGGATCAAGGAGGCAGGCCAACCAGTAATCGTTATCGGTCATCATTTTAATAATGCGTGGGTCACTTTTGAGGATACGTAAGGCATTATCCGCCATGTGGGCCAAAGTTCCAGTTGTCAAATCTGCGGTTGTGCTGGGTTGAGGGGCAGTTTCAGGCAAATCTACATCACTTGTCTCCCTCAAAAAACCCGAACCGGGCCTTGCAACGCCACCAGTTTCTATTGGCCCCGGAGAAGCTTCCTCATTCAAAAAATACTTATCCCCATCATCCTCCTCGTCCTCCTCCTCTTCGCCCGCTACCTCGTCCTGTAGATTGCCCTGACCAGATACTGGCTGACTGTCATCAAGGGTATCCTCTTCCTCGGCTGCAGACGCCTGCTCCTTTATGTGCATCAAACTTTGCATCAGCAGACGCATTAGGGGGATGCTCATGCTTATTTTGGCGTTGTCAGCACTTAGCAGCCATGTGCATTCCTCAAAACACTGAAGGACTTGACACAGGTCTTGTACCTTCGACCACTGCACACCTGACAACTCCATGTCTGCCATCCAACTGCCTGCCCGTGTATGTGTATCCTCCCACAAATACATAACAGTACGCCTCTGTTCGCACAGTCTCTGAAGCTTGTGCAGTGTGGAGTTCCACCTTGTTGCAACGTCGATGATTAGGCGATGCAGGGGAAGGTTCAAAGACCGCTGATGGTTCTGCATACGGCTGGAGTGTACGGGCGAACGGCGGATATGCGTGCAAAGTCTGCGCACTTTCAGGAGCAGGTCGGGTAACCCCGGATAACTTTTCAGGAAGCACTGCACCACCAGGTTTAAGGTGTGAGCCAGGCAAGGAATGTGTTTCAGTTGGGAAAGGGCTATGGCAGCCATAAAATTCCTTCCGTTATCACTCACTACCTTGCCTGCCTCAAGATGTACAGTGCCCAGCCATGACTGAGTTTCTTTCTGCAAAAACTTGGACAGAACTTCCGCGGTGTGTCTGTTGTTGCCCTAACACTTCATTGCCAATACAGCCTGCTAACGCTTGCCACTAGCTGTCCCATAATGGGACACCTCGTGTGCAACAGTGGCAACTGCGGATGGAGTGGTTGTGCGACTGCGGTCTGTGGACGAGTTCTCGCTTCTGCAGGAGGACGAGGAGAAGGAGGAGGGGGGCGAACGCCTACAGCCAACTGTTTCCTAGACCGTGGGCTAGGCAGAACTGTCCCAATATTGCTGTCCCCTGTGGACCCTGCATCCACCACATTAACCCAGTGTGCCGTGATGGACACGTAATGTCCCTGGCCATGCCTACTGGTCAATGCATCTGTTGTCAGGTGCACCTTTGTACTCACAGATTGCCTGAGTGCATGGACGATGCGGTCTTTTACATGCTGGTGGAGGGCTGGGATGGCTTTTCTCGAAAAGAAGTGTCGACTGGGTAGCTCGTAGCGTGGTTCAGCGTAGTCCATCAAGGCTTTGAAAGCTTTACTTTCAACTAACCAGTAGGGCATCATCTCTAATGAGATTAGTCTAGCAATGTGGGCGTTCAAACCCTGTGTACGCGAATGCAAGGATGAGTACTTCCTTTTCCTAACGAGAGTCTCATGTAGGGTGAGCTGGACTGGAGAGCTGCAGATCGTGGAACTAGCGGGGGTGCCGGTGGACATGGCAGACTGAGAGATGGTTGGAGATGGTATTCTTGCTGGTGCCCTACATGCAGTGTTTCCTACTACGAAACTGGTGATTCCCTGACTGCTTTGGCCTGGCGACGAAACCTGCACATTTACGGCAGGTGGTGCGGGAAATGGTGGGCTTACAGTGAGGGAAGGGATGTAGCGTTACTGACTAGCTTCATTGGCCGAGGGTGCTACAACCTTAAGGGACGTTTGGTAGTTAGTCCAGGCTTGCAAATGCATGGTGGTTAAATGTCTATGCATGCAACTTGTATTTAGACTTTTAAGATTCTGACCTCTGCTTAAGGTAGTTGAATATTTTTGACAGATGACTTTGCGCTGATCATTTGGATGTTGTTTAAAAAAATGCCAGACTGCACTCTTTCTACTATCGGATACCTTTTCAGGCATTGCAGACTGAGCTTCTTTAACCAGATGTCCACGCTGTCCTACAACTGGTTTTGGTGTTGCCACGCGTTTTTGGCCAGATACGGGCCTGGCAGATGGAACCTGTTGCGATGTTGATGCCTGCTGCGGCTTCTCCTCCTCCACTTCAGAGCTACTGCCGCCTGCACCCTGTTCCCCCAATGGCTGCCAATCAGGGTCAACAACTGGGTCATCTATGACCTCCTCTTCTATCTCGTGTGCAACTTCGTCTGTGTCACCGTGTAAGCCGGTGGTATAGCGTTCGTGACGGGGCACTATAGTCTCATCAGGGTCTGATTCTGGATCAGTACACTGGGAGGGCAATGTTCTGGTCTGAGTCAAAGGAACAGCATAGTAATCTGGCTGTGGCTGTGCATCTGTGCACTCCATGTCCGATTCAACTTGTAATGGGCATGGCCTGTTAACTATTTCACTTTCTAACCCAGGAACGGTATGTGTAAAGAGCTCCATGGAGTAACCCGTTGTGTCGCCTGACGCATCCTTCTCTGTTGTTCTTGGTGAAGAAGACAAGGAAGTGGCTTGTCCCTGACCATGAACATCCACTAACGACGCGCTGCTTTTACATTTAGCAGTTTCAGAAGAGGAGGCGAAAGAGCTAGAGGCTGAGTTAGCAAGGAAAGCCAAAACTTGTTCTTGCTGCTCCGGCTTTAAAAGCGGTTTTCCTACTCCCAGAAAAGGGAGCGTTCGAGGCCTTGTGTAGCCAGACGACGAACCTGGCTCAAGAACTCAAGACTTAGGTGCTATATTGCTTTTCCCACGACCACCTGATGCTCCACCACCACTACCATCATTACCAGCTGGCAATGACCGCCCACGGCCACGACCTCTTCCAACAGACTTCCTCATTGTTTGAAAAACGTAACCAAACTAACGGTATTTGTTACTGTAAAACCAGTTACAAGGTGAACTCATACTTCTGTTGGATTTATATATCCCTTTATAGGTGGGTGAGACTGCAGGGAAAATCAGGCCCAATGTATAACAGTACACAGCTTCAGTGGCAGACAGATATGCCACTAACAGGACTGACGCTGATGCAGACACTACCAATAAAAATCTCCCCCTTTTTATTTTTTCTGGGAGAATATTGAAGAAATGTGGCCCACTCTTATAGAGTATATGTTCTGTGGCACAAAATTAGAGACAGATGTCACACAGCACTGGCAATGAGGCAGAATTGCCAAACTTAATCTCCCACTATTTTATTTTAGGGAGAATTGAAAAGAAATCTGGCCCAGTATTACACACTATGTTTAATGTGGCACCAAATTTGAGACAGGTGGCACACACAGGACTGGCACTGAAGCAGAAATGCCAATCTTAATCTCCCACTATTTTTTTTCAGGGAGAATTTAAAAGAAATCTGGCCCAGTATTACACATTAGGTTTAATGTGGCACAAAATTTGAGACAGGTGGCACACACAGGACTGGCACTGAAGCAGAATTGCCAATCTTAATCTCCCACTATTTTTATTTTTTCAGGGAGAATTTAAAAGAAATCTGGCCCAGTATTACACACTAGGTTTAATGTGGCACAAAATTTGAGACAGGAGGCACACACATGAGTGGCACTGAAGCAGAAATGCCAATCTTAATCTCCCACAATTTTTTTTTTCAGGGAGAATTGAAAAGAAATCTGGCCCAGTATTACACACTAGGTTTAATGTGGCACAAAGTTTGAGACAGGTGGCACACACAGGAGTGGCACTGAAGCAGAAATGCCAATCTTAATCTCCCACTATTTTTTTTTCAGAGAGAATTTAAAAGAAATCTGGCCCAGTATTACATACTAGGTTTAATGTGGCACAAAATTTGAGACAGGTGGCACACACAGCACTGCCAATGAGGCAGAATTTCCAATCTTAATCTCCCACTACTTTTATTTTTTCAGGGAGAATTTAAAAGAAATCTGGCCCAGTATTACACACTAGGTTTATTGTGGCACAAAATTTGAGACAGGTGGCACACACAGGAGTGGCACTGAAGCAGAAATGCCAATCTTAATCTCCCACAAGTTTTTTTTTCAGGGAGAATTGAAAAGAAATCTGGCCCAGTATTACACACTAGGTTTAATGTGGCACAAAATTTGAGACAGGTGGCACACACAGGACTGGCACTGAAGCAGAAATGCCAATCTTAGTCTCCCACTAATTTTGTTTTTTTCAGGAAGAATTTAAAAGAAATCTGACCCAGTATTACACACTAGGTTTAATGTGGCACAAAATTTGAGACAGGTGGCACACACAGGACTGGCACTGAAGCAGAAATGCCAATCTTAATCTCCCAGTATTTTTTTTCCAGGGAGAATTTAAAAGAAATCTGGCCCAGTATTACACACTATGTTTAATGTGGCACCAAATTTGAGACAGGTGGCACACACAGGACTGGCACTGAAGCAGAAATGCCAATCTTAATCTCCCACTAATTTTTTTTCAGGGAGAATTTAAAAGAAATCTGGCCCAGTATTACACACTAGGTTTAATGTGGCACAAACTTTGAGACAGGCGGCACACACAGGAGTGGCATTGAAGCAGAAATGCCAATCTTAATCTCAAGCTATATTTTTTTTTCAGGGAGAATTTAAAAGAAATCTGGCCCAGTATTACACGCTAGGTTTAATGTGGCACAAAATTTGAGGCAGGTGGCACACACAGCACTGGCAATGAGGCAGAATTGCCAATCTTAATCTCCCACAATTTTCACTATTTTTTTTTCAGGGAGAATGTAAAAGAAATCTGGCCCAGTATTACACACTATGTTTAATGTGGCACAAAATTTGAGACAGGTGGCACACACAGGAGTGGCACTGAAGCAGAAATGCCAATCTTAATCTCCCACTATTTTTTTTTCAGGGAGAATTTAGAAAAATCTGGCCCAGTATTACACACTATGTTTAATGTGGCACAAAATTTGAGACAGATGCCACACAGCACTAGCACTGAGGCAAAATTGCCAATCTTAATCTCCCACTATTTTTTTTATTTATGGGAGAATTGGCAAGAAATCAGGCCCAGTGTTAGACTGTATGTTTTCTGTGCCAGAAAATGAGACAAAGATGCCACACACAGGACTGCCACTGATACAGATTTGCCAATTTTAATCTGCACCCTTTTTTTTTTTCTTCAGGGGGACTAGTGAATAAATCTGGGCCACTGTATTAGAGTATATTTTCTGTGGCAGAAAGTGGCTTGAAGAGATATAACGAAACAAAAAAAAAAGGGACTGTCCTACTATTGCTATCTCCCTGCAGTAATCTCAGCAAAGTATGGCAGGCAGCAATAACAAGGAGTGGACTGCTGCACAAAAAAGTCAAAAGTGTGGACAAACAAACAAGATAGCTGTGCAGAAAGGAATGAGCAACAGGATTTGTGCTTTGAAAAAAGCAGTTGGTTTGCACAGCGGTGTACAAACAGTAATGCAGCTATCAGGGAGCCTTCTAGGGCAGCCCAATGAGCTAGAGCGCTGAGGAAAAAAATTGTAGCCTCAACTGTCCCTGCAAACAAAAGGTGGTGTTGGACAGTGGAAATTGCTACAGCACAAGCGGTTTGGGGGTTAATGTACCCTGCCTAACGCTATCCCTGCTTCTGACGAAGCGGCAGCAACCTCTCCCTATGCTCAGATCAGCAGCAGTAAGATGGCGGTCGGCGGGAACGCCCCTTTATAGCCCCTGTGACGCCGCAGAAAGCAAGCCAATCACTGCAATGCCCTTCTCTAAAATGGTGGGGACTGAGACCTATGTCATCACGCTGCCCACACTCTGCGTCCACCTTCATTGGCTGAGAAATGGTGCTTTTCGCATTATTGAAATGCAACTTTGGCGTGAAAGTCGCGTACCGCATGGCCGACCCCACACAGGGATCGGGTCGGGTTTCATGAAACCCGTCTTTGCCAAAAGTCGGCGACTTATGAAAATGACCGACCCGTTTTGCTCAACCCTATTTGAGATAGTCGGGTTTCACAAATACCGACTCGACCCTAAAAAACTAAAAGTCGCTCAACCCTAGTCATCACCGCTCACCATCTTGTTGGAGTCCTCAAAGTTGTGGAGGATGGTACATATGTTTGACAACCATGTCCACTCCTGAGGTCTGATGTGTAGAGTCTGAAATGAATACCGATGGCCTTGTTGATGCTGGTAGTCAACAACTACCCCTTCTGCTCACAAATCCTTTCCAACATCTGCAGTGTAGAGTACTAGCATGTGGGGACATCACATACCAGTCGGTGAGCCGGAAGCTGCATACACTGCTGAAGCACGGGAAGGGCAGTGGAAGATGTAGGTGATTTTCTAAAATGAGCACACAGGTGGCATACTTTGACAAGCAGATCCGGCAGTTCCGGGTGAATTTTGAGAAACCGTTGAACCATGAGGTTAAGCACATGGGCCAGGCATGGTACGTGTGTGAGCTCACCTTGCCTCACCTTGCCCATTGTCAAACACGACCATGCCTGGCTGTAGGTTTAGCGGTGTCTGCCACAGACCTGCCTGCTATTTCAGACCTGTCCATAACTCTTCAGCATTGTTTGGTTTGTAACCTAAGCATATTAGCTTCAGCACAGCTTGATGCCACTTGGATGAGGTAGTGCTGCAGTGCTTCCAGTTTGTGACTGATGTGGTCATTTTAACCCCTTTCTGCCAGCTGACGGAATAGTACGTCAGCTGGCAGATCCCCTGCTTTGAGGTGGGCTCCGGCGGTGAGCCCACCTCAAAGCCGCGACATGTCAGCTGTTTTGTACAGCTGACATGTGCGCGCAATGAGCGCGAGCGGAATCGCGATCCGCCCGCGCCCATTAACTAGTTAAATGCCGCCGTCAAGCGCTGACAGCGGCATTTAACTAGCGCTCCCGGCCGCGCGGCCGGAAGTGCTCGCACTGCGGACCCCCGTCACATGATCGGGGGTCGGCAGTGCATCGCCATAACAACCAGAGGTCTCCTTGAGACCTCTATGGTTGTTGATGGTCGATTGCTTTGAGCGCCACCCTGTGGTCGGCGTTCAAAGCAACCCTGCATTTCTGCTATATAGAGGTGATCTGTACTTCACCTCTATGTAGCAGAGCCGATCGAGTAATGCATGCTTCTAGCCTCCTATGGAGGCTATTGAAGCATGCCAAAATAAAAAAAAAAAGTAATTAAAAATATTAAAAAAATAAAAAAAATATAAAAGTTCAAATCACCCCCCTTTCGCCCCAATCAAAATAAAACAATTAAAAAAAAAATCAAATATACACATATTTGGTATCGCCGCGTTCAGAATCGCCCGATCTATCAATAAAAACAAAGGATTAACCTGACCGCTAAATGACGTAGCGAGAAAAAAAATCAAAACGCCAAAATTACGTTTTTTTGGTCGCCGCGACATTGCATTAAAATGCAATAACGGGCGATCAAAAGAACGCATCTACACCAAAATGGTATCATTAAAAATGCCAGCTCGGCACGCAAAAAATAAGCCCTCACCTGACCCCAGATCACGAAAATTGGAGACGTTACGGGTATCGGAAAATCGCGCATATTTTTTTTTTTTTTAGCAAATTTTGGAAATTTTTTTCACCACTTAGATAAAAAATAACTTTGACATGTTTGGTGTCTATGAACTCGTAATGACCTGGAGAATCATAATGGCAGGTCAGTTTTAGCATTTAGTGAACCTAGCAAAAAAGCCAAACAAAAAACAAGTGTGAGATTGCACTTTTTTTGCAATGTCATCACACTTGGAATTTTTTTCCTGTTTTCTGTTACATGGCATGGTAAAATCAATGCTATAGTTCAAAAGTACATCTCGTCCCGCAAAAAATAAGCCCTCACATGGCCATATTGACGGAAAAACAAAAAAGTTATGGCTCTGGGAAGGAGGGGAGCAAAAAACGAAAATGAAAAAGCGGAAAAAGCTCCGGGGGTGAAGGGGTTAAAGATGGAGGCTGAAGAGGAGGAGGAGGGAGAGGAGGAGGAGGTGCAGTAGCTGTAGACTGTATGGGCAACACTAATTGACCTAGGGCCCACAATCCTCAGCATCAGGAGAACGTGTTCCATCCCAAGGTCTGACTGGGTCCCGGTTTTTGTTAACGCAGTGTGCCATAAGTGAGATGTACCATCCCTACCCATAAGCACGTGTCCATGTGTCCGTGGTTTGGTGGACTTTCCCCGTAACTGCATTGTTGAGGGCACGGCTAATGTTGTGAGACACGTGCTTGTGTAATGCAGGGACGGCACACCAATAGAAATAGTGGTGGCTGGAGACTGAGTAACGAGGGATGGCCGCCACCATTACATTGAGGAAAGCTTCCGTCTCCATGAGCCTAAAAGGCAACATTTTGAGAACAAGCAGTTGCAAAATGTCTGAATTTAGTAGTGTGGCCTGTGGGGCATTGGGTGCATATTTTCACTTGCGTTCCAAGGACTGGGGTATGGACAACTGAATGCTTCGCTGAGACAAGGACGTGGACGTGCTTGATGATGGTGCTAGTTGAGTGTGTGCAATGACAGGTGCAGGGCAGGAGGCATCTTTGCATGCACCATGGACAGAGGATTGGCTTGCACGCACAACAGCGAAAAATTCTGTCGTGTCACCAGCAGACACTGTTGCTGGACACTGGGGTTCGGACCACAAAGTCTGGTGCTTTGCTGCCATGCACCTGATCATGCTCTTGGTGGTCAGGCTGGTAGATTTGCTAGCCCTGCTCATGCTTGCCTGGCAGTTGGTGCAAATGGCCTTTTGGGGTTATTGGCAGAGTCTTTAAAAAACAACCAGAATTGGGAAAACCTAACAGATGTACTGGCAACTTCCATCATGTTGGTGCTACGGGGAACAGTTGCCCTCCTTCTGTCTGTGGCCACCACACTGCTTTTTCCTGTCTGTTGGGGTTCTATGCCTGCTTTCCTCTGTGTGCTGGTATCCTTGCTCTGCATCTCTTCCTGCCAGGTTGGATCAGTTACTATATCATCCATCACCTCGTCTTCCACTTCTGCACCCTGGTCCTCCTCTTAACTTTCTGGCAATTATGTCTCATAATCGTCCACCTTTTGCAACACTTTTCCACTGTTGCCTTTGTGTGAGCATGGCTGCTAAAATATTTAGGTATCGCTACATGCGATCTCCTCTTGCCTCACTTCAAGTGGACTGGCCGAGAGGCCCGAATCTGTAAATGGAAAAGTGAACAGCTCTTAGGAGTGTCCAAGCGTGGGATCAGTTGTATCCGGGCACTCGGCATGGTGGGAGGAAAGAGGATCAGGGTGAGGAATATGCGGTTCAGACTCATGGCTACTCAGATTTGACCGTGTAGAATACAGGGTGGCGGTGGTGATGGCAAAGTGACTGGAAGCATTTTCTGCTATCCAACCAACAACCTTTTGACACTGCTCTGGGTTCATTAGTGGTGTGCTGCTGCGGTCCCTTAGTAATTGGGACAGGAAGGTCAGGCGAGAATATGTGGGTGTTTGTTGTGGCACAATTTCAGCTTGCCCACGGCCTCGGCCTCTGTATGCACCATCAGCATAATGTCCAGTTCCCCATCCCTTGCCACTTGCCTTGCCCATTTTTAATGGAGGACAAAATTTTACACGTTCACTACAAATGGCTGAATTTGGAGTGAACTTATATGTGATCCGTGTGATGAACAAATCCCAGTTTTTAATATTTGGCCTGTAGGTAACTATTTTTTTTCAGCAAACTGGTGTGAATAACTTGCGTAAATTGAATGAATTGGCCTGCACTCTGTGACAAGGCAAGGTGCTGGACCCCAAGTCCATGAAATTCAAAATTGATTGTACACTCTGTCCGTATGGTGTTGCAAAAAAGTATATTTATTACACTTGGTGACAATAATATAATTGTAGAGCAGGGAAAAGAAAAAAAAGAAAAATATTTTAAGCGACTATATTCAATACGTCACTGCAAGAGAAGAAAAATTGCATGAATGTCATGTTTACATAATAAATAAAATGGTGACTTGAATAAAAGGAGCATAACAAAATACAATAAAAGCAGGGACAGGTGAGCGGAAAGTTGAGAATTATATTTTTTTTGCACTATATTTTTTATTATGCTCTGAGGTCCAGGTAGACCCTAGAACACATAAAAGAACATTCAATTTGCATCAAATGACTTTCACACAAATTAAATTTTCTTGTAAAATTTGGCAAGTTTGAATCTTTGCAGATTCAATCATTTCAAGTGACATGCAACTCTAGGGTTGAGCGACTTTTACTTTTATAGGATCGGGTCGGGTTTCACAAAACCCGACTTTTTCAAAAGTCGGGTCGAGTGAAATCGGCCGATCCTATAAAAAAGTCGGGGTCGGCCGAAACTCAAAACCCAATGCAGTGCATTGGGTTTCCAATGGTTCCCAGGGTCTGAAGGACAGGAAACTCTCCTTCAGGCCCTGCGATCCATATTCTTAGGAAGGAAGGCTGCCGGAAAGAAGCAGGGCGCGTCCGAGGGTGAGTATATACCTAATAGGAATATACTCACCCTCGGACGCGCCCTGCTTCTTTCCGGCAGCCTTCCTTCCTAAGAATCAGCGCTTGAAGGACCTTGCGGTGACGTCGCGGCTTGTGATTGGTCGCGCGAGCGGTCACATGGGCGGTCGCGCGACCAATCACAAGCCGCGACGTCATCTAAGGCCCTTCACGCGCTGATTCGAAGGAAGGAAGGTTCCCGGTTAGTACCAGGGCGCATCCGAGGGTGAGTATAGCAATATTTTTTATTTGAATTCTTTATTTTACACTTAAATATGAATTCCGATACCGATTTCCGATATTGCAAACATATCGGAACTCGGGATCGGAATTCCGATACCAGATTCAGAAGATCGCCGACTTCATGGCCGACCCCACACAGGAGTCGGGTCGGGTTTCATGAAACCCCACTTTGCCAAAAGTCGGCGACTTCTGAAAATGGCCGACCCGTTTCGCTCAACCCTATGCAACTCATTTAATGTAACATCAGCCAAATTACCGTAATTACATTATCATGTATTGTCACTAATTAATGTTTTCTCCCTCATCTCCAATACCCTCCTTTCCTTTGTCTTCCGTCTGGAAT
Source organism: Ranitomeya imitator (assembly GCF_032444005.1). Taxonomy (NCBI): domain Eukaryota; kingdom Metazoa; phylum Chordata; class Amphibia; order Anura; family Dendrobatidae; genus Ranitomeya; species Ranitomeya imitator. The sequence goes on along the minus strand of NC_091282.1, from coordinate 825,618,832 downwards.
TAAGACAGCTTTAACATATTTCCAAACTGAGAGGGAAACCCATCTCTAGCTTAGAAATTTTTCTGTATTCTTTCTAGCACTTAGACAAAGTGTCCAACTCTATTTAGGCATTATCAGTCAGATCATAGCATAGCACTTAGGCTGGTTTCACACTTGCGTTTCAAAACGCATGCGTTTTTTTAAAAAAATGCATGGTGAAAAAACGCATGTAAACGCGTGCAAACGCTGCCGTTTTTTTACGCATGCGTTTTTGCATGTGGTGAAAAAAAACGCGGCGTTTTGACACGTCTACATGTGTTTTTTCATGCGTTTGCGTTTTTTAAACGCATGCAGATAAATGTGTGACAGCTGCCAATCATCAAAATAAAGTAAAAAACCCACTATAAACAGAAAGAGCTAGGGTTAGGGTTAGGGGTAGGGTTAGTGGTAGGGATCCTAACCCTACCCCTAACCCTAACCCTAACCCTAAAGGGATCCTAACCCTAACCCTACCCCTAACTCTACCCCTAACCCTACCCTTAAAGGGTTTAGGGTTAGGGGTAGGGTTAGGGGTAGGGTTAGGGTTAGGGGTAGGGGTAGGATCCCTTTATCAATTTCATGGTGTGGGGGGGTTTATCTGTGTGTTTTTTTGTTTTAAAAAAAAACGCATGCGTTTTTAACGCATGCAAACGCATGTGGTTAAAAATGCATGCGTTTACATAGACAGCAATGCGTTTTTTTGCAGCAAAAAAAAACACCGCTAAAAATACTACATGTTGCAGTTCTGCAACACAACGCATGCAGAAAAAAACGCATGCGTTGCAAAAACGCGTCAAAACGCATACAAAAAAAGCATGCGTTTTTAATGTTAAATATAGGGAAAAAAACTCATGCGTTTTTTTGCGTTTTTTACCGCAAAAACGCAAAAAAAACCCGCAAATGTGAAACCACCCTTAGTATGTCAATGCAGCCCTAGACAAGGCAACAAACTCATTGTTTCCAGTAGTTGTATCATTGTTCAAGTAATACACATTAAAGTTGCCCAGACTTGCAGTTTTCAGCAGGAATGACCACCATCTGATGTGTATGGGGACCTACTGACTCTCAAGAAGGATCAATTTTAATTTAAATTTCCTGTTACTATGAACTCAGTCGAGGGGTTCAAGAGAGGCCTGGATGTCTTCCTGGAGCAGAACAATATTGTAACATACAATTATTAGGTTCTGTAGAAGGACGTAGATCTGGGGATTTATTATGATGGAATATAGGCTGAACTGGATGGACAAATGTCTTTTTTCGGCCTTATTAACTATGTTACTATGTTACTATCGTTTTTTGTGTGTAAGATGAGCCATACCTGGCACTCTGTTCATGTGTATGGGGGAGTTAGGAGAGCTTGGTTTTGTCTGTACAAACATTTACCCGTCAGCTATCTTTGGTTTATGGGCACTTTCAGAATTGCACGTCCCTTCCTAATACAGGCAGCCAAGGCTAGATGATCAACTGTCCAAGATAATTTGAGAAAAATATAGGTTGGTAAACTTGCCTATGGTGATGTTGTGGTAATAAAGCTGTGTTTGTTGATATTTATATGAAGGCATATGGATGCCTATTGTCTAATTTTGCGAGTTGACAGTTCCTAGACCCTAAAATGTTTGAATTGAAGCAATGGTTTCTTTTCCCTTCTGGAAAGTTAAGAATAATCTAAAATTGACTGCAACCTTGATGAATAACTATCTGTTTGTGATTATCAAGCCCTAAAATGTTCAGGTGCTCGTTGTTCGAGTCGAGCAGATTGGTATACTCGGGTACTCAACCCGAGCAACAAGCCCAATATAAGTCTATGGGAGACCCGAGTATTATTACCGCGATCCCCCCCCGGGGGTCCTTTTAAGGTCTAAAAATGTCTGAAAATGATGGAAACACTGCTCAAATGACACAGGAACATCATGGGGATCGCCCCTAGAAGCACTCCTGACTACTAGTTCACAGCTTTAAACCATTTTTTCCGAGAATCATGCCATTTTTCCCGCTGCCACAAAAACACATTAAAACAAAACCAAAACAGGTTTTGCTTGGAAATATGTCAAGGTACATCCTTTTCAGGTTAATGACTTGCCTGTAAGGCCAAATATTTAACCCCAGAACAAAAATTTCATCCCCCACTTAGGCTTAGTTCAGACGCAACATTTTTGAAGCGCTTTTCAACTTTAACATTGCTTTCAATCACTACAAATGCATTCACTGGGACAATTGTCATTGTAACATTTAACATCCCTAGCTGGCCATGTGGTGTGTGACACATAAGTAGACCCATCTTGTTTCATTTATGAAGGAGGGACTCTGAAAGTCACAAGGCCTATTTTTACTGGTGCATCAGGCGGCATTAATCTTCTTAAAGGGCCATTGTGAAACAGTGGGTCTCCTAAGCTGTTGTAGCCTATGCTGTGAGTGGATGAGCTGCCAAGAATTACGACTCACCACAATACCCCTTTCATAAGATGTCCAGGAGGGCCTCCTGAAAAAATGTTGCATTGAATGCAAGGCTTGCCCTGCTACCAATTCATATGCACCCCCAATAAGCCTTGGAACCCACATAGTGGATGGGCCCCAAAAATCCACTTCACAATATGCATTTTGTGCTCCATACTCCTTTGTTTTATACATTGACAGGAAGGCCAGCCCTGATGCATAGTCATATGCACCCCATTAGGCCTTGGAACCCACATACTGGATGTGCCCATGAAAATCTACTTCACAATATGCATTTTTTACTGCGTACTCCTTTGTTTTACACATTGGCAGCAAGGCCAGCAATGCTGCATAGTCAGTCATATGCACCCCATTAGATCTTGGAACCCACATACTGGATGGGCCCAGGAAAATCCACTTCACAATATGCATTTTGTACTCACGTACTTCTTTGTTTGTACCGATAGACTAGTGACATCGCAGGCCCCTTGCCCAAAATTCACCGGCCTATAACAGTACTGAGCACGTTTACTCTGGTGATCTAGTGGCAGGTAAAGGACACATTGCTGGAGACAGAATGAAGAAGTAGGCCCAATGTAATGGCATACCCAATTCCCCAATGTGGGGTCCTTATTTAAAAAATGAAAGCGTGCCATCACAGCCCCCTTGCCCAAAATGCACCGTACAGAGCACGTTCACCCTGGTGATCTAGTGGCAGTTAAAGGACACATTGCAGGAGACACTGATGGATGCTTGTGAAAAACTAAGTTTAAAGAGGAGTGCATGTCAGTAACTATAAACACATCCATGGCACAAGCATCTTCATCTTCACCCATACATATTACCAATAATATCCAAATGTCACAGCCGAAAATTATTTGTTCTAGTGTAACGAACACTGTTAAAGGAATTCCACTAAAAGTAGATAACCACGACCCTGGGAAACACCAGATTTCCTCTTTATAAGATATGGATGATGATGGTATTGATGACGACTTTGAAATTTACCATATCAACACCAAGAAGATGAAGATCACAGCTGCAAAAAATGTGCAAAAAATGCCGTGAATGTCTGGAAAATTATTTTCTCTTGGGCAAACTTTCCCTCTTACAAAAGTGGTACCGAATGATGGATACACAGCTCTCATGTCTATTTAGCATGAGATGGTTGAAAGATGATTTATTCTGCTTTGTCCATATCCACTTTTTGAAAGCGAGCATTAAAGAAGGATGAAATGGCAGCAAGTCGTGTGATTTTGGTCAGTAAGGAGGTAATGTCAGGTACAGATAGGTAGATCTGCATGTCATCGGTGTACTGATGATATTGCAAACTGTGCTATTACATCAGCTGTCCCAGGCCGAAGGTTTAGATGGAGAAGAGTAGGGGTCCTAGAACTGAGCCTTGGGGAACACCAAAAGACCATGGTCAAGGTGAGGAGGTGGTATGGGAGAGTGTTGTGAATTCTGTGGCTGAGTTCACTTCTGTGGTCACAAGTGGTATTGCAGTCTCTGGGCTTCCTCCCTCAGGTGTTTTGGTGAGCTCGTTGGCTGCCTTGCTATTTAGCTCCACCTGAGTCTGTCTTCCTTGCTCCTTGTCAATGTTCCAGTGTTGGATCTGAGCTACTGCATCTTTCCTTGGGCCTGCTGCTCTGCTAGATAAGTGCTTCTAGTTTGTTTTCTGTTTTTTCTGTCCAGCTTGCTATTAACTTTTGCTGGAAGCTCTGAGAAGCAAAGGGGTGCACCGCCGTGCTGTTAGTTCGGCACGGTGGGTCTTTTTGCCCCTTTGCGTGGTTTTCGTTTTAGGGTTTTTTGTAGACTGCATAGTTCTCTTTGCTATCCTCGCTCTGTCTAGAATATCGGGCCTCACTTTGCTGAATCTATTTCATTCCTACGTTTGTCTTTTCATCTTGCTAACAGTCATTATATGTGGGGGGCTGCCTATTCCTTTGGGGTATTTCTCTGAGGTAAGTCAGGCTTGTATTTCTATCTTCAGGCTAGTCAGCTCCTCAGGCAGTGCCGAGTTGCATAGGTAGTGATAGGCGCAATCCACTGCTGCTTATAGTTGTGTGAGGATAGATCAGGTACTGCAGTCTACAGAGATTCCACGTCTCAGAGCTCGTCCTATTGTTTTTGGTTATTGCCAGATCTCTGTATGTGCGCTGATTACTGCACGCTGTGTTGCCTGATTGCCGGCCATAACAGTACAAGGAGCCAACCAATGATTCCCAATAGAGGGAAAAAAGAAATCCTGACATCATTTTTTTTTCTTAGCTCTGTCTTCAGTCTTTTTTTTCCCCTAGACATTAGAGTGCTTCAGGACACAGCTGTGGACATGGATATTCAGGCTCTGTGCTCCTCAATGGATAATCTCGTTGTAAATGTATAAAAGATTCAAGATACTATTGATCAGAAATCGATGCTAGAACCAAGAATTCCGATTCCTGATTTGTTTTTTGGTGACAGAACTAAGTTCCTGAGCTTCAGAAATAATTGTAAGCTATTTTTGGCCTTGAAACCTCATTCTTCTGGTAATCCTGTTCAACAGGTTTTGATTATTATTTCTTTTTTGCGCGGCGACCCACAGGACTGGGCGTTTTCTCTTGCACCAGGAGATTCTGCATTGAGTAATGTTGATGCATTTTTCCAGGCGCTGGGATTGCTTTACGATGAGCCTAATTCAGTGGATCAGGCTGAGAAAAATCTGCTGGCTTTATGCCAGGGTCAGGATGATGTAGAAGTATATTGTCAGAAATTTAGGAAGTGGTCAGTACTCACTCTGTGGAATGAATCTGCACTAGCGGCTTTGTTCAGAAAGGGTCTCTCTGAAGCTCTTAAGGATGTAATGGTGGGATTTCCTATGCCTGCTGGTTTGAATGAGTCTATGTCCTTGGCCATTCAGATCGGTCGTCGCTTGCGCGAGCGTAAATCTGTGCACTATCTGGCGGTATTGTCTGAGAGTAAACCTGAGCCTATGCAGTGCGACAGGACTATGACTAAAGTAGAACGGCAAGAACACAGACGTCTGAACAGGCTGTGTTTCTATTGTGGTGATTCTACTCATGCTATTTCTAATTGTCCTAAACGCACTAGGCGGTTCGATAGCTCTGCCGTTATTGGTACTGTACAGTCCAAATTCCTTTTGTCCATTACCTTAATGTGCTCTTTGTCATCGTATTCTCTCATGGCGTTTGTGGATTCAGGCGCTGCCCTGAATCTGATGGATTTGGATTATGCTAAACGTTGTGGATTTTTCTTGGAGCCTTTGCGGTGTCCTATTCCGTTGAGAGGAATTGATGCTACACCTTTGGCCAAGAATAAGCCTCAGTACTGGGCCCAGCTGACCATGTGCATGGCTCCTGCACATCAGGAAGTTATTCGCTTTCTGGTACTGCATAATTTGCATGATGTGGTCGTGTTGGGGTTGCCATGGCTACAAACCCATAATCCAGTATTGGATTGGAACTCTATGTCGGTAACCAGCTGGGGTTGTCAGGGAGTACATGGTGATGTTCCATTTTTGTCTATTTCGTCATCCATTCCTTCTGACATCCCAGAGTTCTTGTCGGACTTTCAGGATGTATTTGAAGAGTCCAAGTCTGATGCCCTACCTCCGCATAGGAATTGTGATTGTGCTATCGATTTAATTCCTGGTAGTAAATTCCCTAAGGGTCGTTTATTTAATTTGTCCGTACCTGAACACACCGCTATGCGCAGTTATGTGAAGGAGTCCCTGGAGAAGGGACATATTCGCCCATCGTCGTCACCATTGGGAGCAGGGTTCTTTTTTGTAGCCAAGAAGGATGGTTCGCTAAGACCGTGTATTGATTACCGCCTTCTTAATAAGATCACTGTTAAGTTTCAGTATCCCTTGCCATTGATTTCTGACTTGTTTGCTCGGATTAAGGGGGCTAGTTGGTTTACTAAGATTGATCTTCGTGGTGCGTATAATCTGGTGAGAATCAGGCAGGGAGATGAATGGAAAACGGCATTTAATACGCCCGACGGTCATTTTGAGTATCTGGTGATGCCGTTTGGACTTGCCAATGCTCCATCTGTTTTTCAGTCTTTTATGCATGACATTTTCCGTGAGTATCTGGATAAATTCTTGATTGTTTACTTGGATGACATTTTGATCTTCTCAGATGATTGGGAGTCTCATGTGAAGCAAGTCAGAATGGTTTTCCAGGTACTGCGTGCTAATTCCTTGTTCGTGAAGGGATCAAAGTGTCTCTTCGGTGTGCAGAAAGTTTCATTTTTGGGGTTCATCTTTTCCCCTTCTACTATCGAGATGGATCCGGTTAAGGTTCAGGCCATCCAGGATTGGACTCAGCCGACATCTCTAAAAAGTCTGCAGAAATTCCTGGGCTTTGCTAATTTTTATCGTCGCTTCATCTGTAATTTTTCTAGCATTGCCAGACCATTGACCGATTTGACCAAGAAGGGTGCTGATTTGGTTAATTGGTCTTCTGCTGCCGTGGAAGCTTTTCAGGAGTTGAAGCGTCGTTTTTGCTGTGCCCCTGTGTTGTGTCAACCTGATGTTTCTCTTCCGTTCCAGGTCAAGGTTGATGCTTCTGAGATTGGTGCAGGGGCGGTTTTGTCACAGAGAGGTTCTGGTTGCTCAGTGTTCAAACCATGTGCTTTCTTTTCCAGGAAATTTTCTGCTGCTGAGCGTAATTATGATGTGGGCAACCGAGAGTTGCTGGCCATGAAGTGGGCATTCGAGGAGTGGCGTCATTGGCTTGAGGGTGCTAAGCATCGCGTGGTGGTATTGACTGATCATAAGAACCTTACTTATCTTGAGTCTGCCAAGCGCTTGAATCCTAGACAGGCCCGTTGGTCGTTATTTTTTGCTCGTTTTGATTTTGTGATTTCATACCTTCCGGGCTCTAAAAATGTGAAGGCGGATGCTCTGTCTAGGAGTTTTGTGCCCGACTCTCCGGGGTTATCTGAGCCGGCGAGTATCCTCAAGGAAGGAGTCATTGTGTCTGCCATCTCCCCTGATTTGCGGAGAGTGTTGCAGAAATTTCAGGCTAATAAACCTGATCGTTGTCCGGCCGAGAAACTGTTCGTCCCTGATAGGTGGACTAGTAAAGTTATCTCTGAACTTCATTGTTCGGTGCTGGCCGGTCATCCAGGAATCTTTGGTACCAGGGAGTTGGTTGCTAGATCCTTCTGGTGGCCATCTCTGTCACGGGATGTGCGTGCTTTTGTGCAGTCCTGTGGAATTTGTGCTAGGGCTAAGCCCTGCTGTTCACGTGCCAGTGGGTTGCTTTTGCCCTTGCCGGTCCCGAAGAGGCCTTGGACACATATTTTGATGGATTTCATTTCTGACCTTCCTGTTTCTCAAAAAATGTCGGTCATTTGGGTGGTCTGTGATCGCTTTTCTAAAATGGTCCATCTGGTGCCCTTGGTTAAATTGCCTTCCTCCTCTGATTTGGTGCCTTTGTTCTTCCAGCATGTGGTTCGTTTACATGGCATTCCTGAGAATATTGTTTCTGACAGAGGTTCCCAGTTTGTCTCGAGGTTCTGGCGAGCCTTTTGTGGTAGGATGGGCATTGACCTATCTTTCTCCTCGGCCTTCCATCCTCAGACTAATGGCCAGACCGAACGAACCAATCAGACCTTGGAAACATATCTGAGATGTTTTGTTTCCGCTGACCAGGATGATTGGGTGTCATTTTTGCCGTTGGCTGAGTTCGCCCTTAATAATCGGGCCAGCTTGGCTACCTTGGTCTCTCCATTTTTCTGCAATTCTGGGTTCCATCCTCGTTTCTCTTCAGGACAGGTTGAGTCTTCGGACTGTCCTGGTGTGGATTCTGTGGTGGACAGGTTGCAGCAGATCTGGACTCAGGTAGTGGACAATTTGACCTTGTCCCAGGAGAAGGCTCAGCTTTTCGCTAATCGCAGACGCCGTGTGGGACCCCGACTTCGTGTTGGGGATCTGGTTTGGTTATCTTCTCGTCATATTCCTATGAAGGTTTCCTCTCCTAAATTTAAACCTCGTTTTATTGGTCCGTATAGGATTTCTGAGATTCTCAATCCGGTGTCTTTTCGTCTGACCCTCCCAGACTCCTTTTCCATACATAATGTATTCCATAGGTCGTTGTTGAGGAGATACGTGGCACCTATGGTTCCATCTGTGGAGCCTCCTGCCCCTGTTTTGGTGGAGGGGGAATTGGAGTATATTGTGGAGAAGATTTTGGATTCTCGTGTCTCTAGACGGAAACTCCAGTATCTGGTCAAATGGAAGGGTTATGCTCAGGAAGATAATTCCTGGGTTTTTGCCTCTGATGTCCATGCCCCAGATCTTGTTCGTGCCTTTCATGTGGCTCATCCTGGTCGGCCTGGGGGTTCTGGTGAGGGTTCGGTGACCCCTCCTCAAGGGGGGGGTACTGTTGTGAATTCTGTGGCTGAGTTCACTTCTGTGGTCACAAGTGGTATTGCAGTCTCTGGGCTTCCTCCCTCAGGTGTTTTGGTGAGCTCGTTGGCTGCCTTGCTATTTAGCTCCACCTGAGTCTGTCTTCCTTGCTCCTTGTCAATGTTCCAGTGTTGGATCTGAGCTACTGCATCTTTCCTTGGGCCTGCTGCTCTGCTAGATAAGTGCTTCTAGTTTGTTTTCTGTTTTTTCTGTCCAGCTTGCTATTAACTTTTGCTGGAAGCTCTGAGAAGCAAAGGGGTGCACCGCCGTGCTGTTAGTTCGGCACGGTGGGTCTTTTTGCCCCTTTGCGTGGTTTTCGTTTTAGGGTTTTTTGTAGACTGCATAGTTCTCTTTGCTATCCTCGCTCTGTCTAGAATATCGGGCCTCACTTTGCTGAATCTATTTCATTCCTACGTTTGTCTTTTCATCTTGCTAACAGTCATTATATGTGGGGGGCTGCCTATTCCTTTGGGGTATTTCTCTGAGGTAAGTCAGGCTTGTATTTCTATCTTCAGGCTAGTCAGCTCCTCAGGCAGTGCCGAGTTGCATAGGTAGTGATAGGCGCAATCCACTGCTGCTTATAGTTGTGTGAGGATAGATCAGGTACTGCAGTCTACAGAGATTCCACGTCTCAGAGCTCGTCCTATTGTTTTTGGTTATTGCCAGATCTCTGTATGTGCGCTGATTACTGCACGCTGTGTTGCCTGATTGCCGGCCATAACAGGAGAGGGAGACACTGAATGTCCCCGTAACACCCTGGTTGTTTTTTAAAGACTCTGCCGAGAGCCCCCAAAAGGCCATTTGCACCAACGGCCATGCCTGCATCAGCAAAACTCCCATCCTAACCACCACAAGCATGATTAGGCACATGGCAGCAAAGCACCCGACTTCGTTGGTTGAACACAAGACTCCATGAACAGTGTCTGCGGGTGATACCACTGCTTCTTCCGATGTTGTGCGTGCAAGCCAATCCCATGTCCATGGTGCATGCAAAGATGCCTCATGCCCTGCATCTGCAGTTGCACACAAAGTTAACTAGCACCATCAACAAGCACGTCCACATCCTTGTCCCAGTGCAGCGTTGTTGTCCATACCCCAGTCTTTGGAACGCAAGCAGAAATAAGCAGCCAATGCCACAGTACTAAATTCACACATTTCTCATCTGCTTGCTCTCGAAATGTTGCATTTTAGGCCAGTGGGAGATGTAAGCTTTCCACATCCTGATGCCGCTGATCATCACAAGGTACTCGTTACCCAGCTACCACAATTTTTCCCGATCTGCCGTCACGACATTACAGAAACAAGCATGTGTCCCACAACATTACCCGGACCCTCTACAATGCTGTTATAGGGAAAGTGCACCTAAACACGGACATTTGGACAAGTGCATGTGGGCAGGGATGGTACATCTCGGTGATGGCACATTGAGTTAGCGTAGAGGAAGTCATGACCCAGTCGGACATTGGGAGACCATGTTGCAGATGTATGGAGGCAGGTTGTGTAAGGCTTTGTCTGTCATAGTTAGGGTTTTGAACTGTAGCCTCTGGGCAATTGTAGTGCACTGAAGGGCCTGGCAGAGAGGAGAGGCTGGAGAATAACAGAGGGACAGTTGGATTACTCGGGCATCAGACTTTAGGATAGATTAGAGTGGTGCAAGAGTGCTAGAGGGGAGGCCAGAGAGTAGAAGGTGGCAATATTGGATGCGGGAGATGATGAGGGCATGCGCAAACATTTTTGCAGTTTCTTGGAATGTATAGATCCTGGAAATGTTTTGAGTTGCAGTGGGCAGGAGGAGGCAAGGGCTTGGATATGTATCTTGAAAGAGAGGGCAGAGTCGAGGATCACCCCGAGGCCCCGAACATGTGGGACTATTTGTACTGGTGTGCCATCTCGGCATTACACAGGCACGTGTCCCACAACATTACCCGTGCCCTCCACAATGCTGTTATTGGGAAAGTCCACCTAACCACAGACACGTGGACAAGTGCTTGTGGTCAGGGACGGTACATATCACTAACGGCACACTGGGTTAACATAGTGGAAGCCAGGACTCAGTCCAACCTTGGGATGGTGCGCGTCCTCCCAACTCCGAGTATTGCGGGCCCTACATCAATCTGGGTTGCCACCACAGTCTACAGCTCCAGCACCTCCTCCTCCTTCGCACCCTCTTCTTGGGGCCCAAATGGTCAGGGAGGTAATCCAAAAATATTGGGGCATACTCCAGATGGATGAAGATATAAAGGATTTTGTAGGTTAAAGACCACATATAACCTATAGAAAAAGCAGTATTATAGGAAATCGCCCGGCACACAGTCAGAATGTGGTTACCAGCTAGAACAAAGGGATGCTACCAATTCGGGGACTGTATGGCCTGTGAATACGTATCGGTAGGTAAAAGGTTTGACGGTCCTGATAAGTCTTTTGAGATCAGAGACTTCATCAACTGTAAAACCAAGGGCGTCATCTATCGTATTTCCTGTATACAGTATGTGGCAAATCCTACATTGGAAAAACCATCAGGGAATTTAGGAGGAGGATAGGAGAACACATTGGCGATGTCCGAAATAGGAGAGATACACCTGTGGCCAGACACATAAATGGGTCACATAATGGGGATCTCAAGGCCATACAATTTATGGGGATTGAGAAAGTTAAACCACCAAAGAAAGGGGGAGATTTTGACAGGATTCTGCTCCAGAGAGAGTCAAGATGGATATTTCGCCTTGAAACTGTCATCCTCATGGTTTGAATGAGCAATTGAGCTATAAGTGTTTCTTGTGATATCACAGTTTAAACACACTAATATTGCTCTCTTTCCCTCCGTCTTCTCATTGTTTCATTCATTCATTCATTCATTCATTTTTTCATCTTTTCATTTTTTCTTTTTCTTTTCCCCTTCTAGCGAAATTAGGATTATTTAGTCTAGAAAAAAGACGACTGAGGGGCGATCTAATAACCATGTATAAGTATATAAGGGGACAATACAAATATCTCGCTGAGGATCTGTTTATACCAAGGAAGGTGACGGGCACAAGGGGGCATTCTTTGCGTCTGGAGGAGAGAAGGTTTTTCCACCAACATAGAAGAGGATTCTTTACTGTTAGGGCAGTGAGAATCTGGAATTGCTTGCCTGAGGAGGTGGTGATGGCGAACTCAGTCGAGGGGTTCAAGAGAGGCCTGGATGTCTTCCTGGAGCAGAACAATATTGTATCATACAATTATTAGGTTCTGTAGAAGGACGTAGATCTGGGTATTTATTATGATGGAATATAGGCTGAACTGGATGGACAAATGTCTTTTTTCGGCCTTACTAACTATGTTACTATGTTACCTACGAGTTTTTGTTGTTGTGTATTTATATGTTGGATTCATGGGTTCTTGCCTTCTGAGAATTACTTTAGCCAAAAAAACAGTATATACATAATCTATTATGATTTTAGGGCAAATAACAGCCATTGCTGTATTTGCGATATCTGTTTCTCTGGCCTATTGCATATGGTTCAAAACAGAGAATTATGGTTTTTATATGGATAATCACAAACAGGGACTTTTCTCCACTTGTCCACACTGTCATACAAAAAGTACAAAAAAGTACAAATCGTATTCCCTTTATCTCCGGTATATTCAAGCTTTATAAATAAACAGTAATAGGTATGTGGGTAATTGAGTGCTACAATCTATAGCTCAATTTTGGAACATATGGAATTACTAGCCTATTATGGCGTTTTGTTGTACAGTTATACCTATGTACTTAGTAGACATATTAAAGGGAACCTGTCACCCCGAAAATCGCGGGTGAGGTAAGCCCACCGGCATCAGGGGCTTATCTGCAGCATTCTGTAATGCTGTAGATAAGCCCCCGATGTTACCTGAAAGAGGAGAAAAAGACGTTAGATTATACTCACCCAGGGGCGGTCCCGCTGCTGGTCAGGTCGGATGGGTGTCTCTGGTCCGCTGCGGCGCCTCCTATCTTCATTACAAGACGTCCTCTGGCACAGGCGTACTTTGCTCTGCCCTCTTTAGGGCAGAGGATAGTACTGCAGTGCGCAGGCGCCGGAAAGGTCAGAGGCCCGGCGCCTGCGCACTGCAGTACTTTGTCTGCCCTCAACAGGGCAGAGAAAAGTACGCCTGCGCCGGAACCGTGGCTGAAGATCAGAAGAGGACGTCTTGTAATGAAGATGGGAGGCGCCGGAGCGGACCAGAGACGCCCATCCGACCTGACCAGCAGCGGGACCGCCCCTGGGTGAGTATAATCTAACGTATTTTTCTCCTTTTTCAGGTAACATCGGGGGCTTACCTACAGCATTACAGAATGCTGTATGTTAGGAGTCGAGTTTCCTCTGCTGCACAGGGGGAATCTCGATCCGTCTCCGCTGCGGTCTCCCATTCTCCTCCAGCCGCAGTGGAGCCTGCTCAGCAGGGACGTCGGTCCCAGCGTCTCGCTCAGTCTAACTCTGTGAGAAGAGTTACTGCTGCTTCTCCAGCTTCTGCCTGTAAAGCCTATACTGGTCAGCAGCGAGTGGACTTCTCTGGGACTAAGTCCTTGTCTGCGCACACTGAGCATGCCCAGGGCAAGATCTCCCGTTGGAGATCGAGGGTCATGTGCTCAGACTCTGCAGCGCATTCTATTGGTCCTCTTGGCAGGTCTTGGAAGGGCAAAGTTTCTGTGGCCGCTTCCTGTCCTGCAACTATATAAACTGCGCATGACCGCACGGCCATGCGCTAGTGTACAATTTAATACGTGTGTTTGTTGTGAGTGCAAGTCGTTCTTTAAATACCCCTACCCTATTTTATGATTGTTCGCGTATGGAGTATGGCTGCTATCTAGCGCCCGACTTATCACTCAACGTGTCACACACGTGTCAGCGTCTACTGCTGTGACCGCCAGTGCGGTGCCACGCGCCAGTGTGCGCTTCCTGACCCACGTCTGGGTGCTTAGTGGTGCCTGCCAGCACGGCACAGTTCGCACTTCGGTGCCTTTATTATATAATTCCTTTCACACCCAGTTGCGGTGTAGTGCCAGCAAGGGTCTAATCGGACTACAATCCCTGTTGGGGTTTAGTTCGCTGACCACTTGCTCGCGCTCTATGTGCGGTACCGTGGTCCTGTGACGCAACAGGATCGCTTTCTTCACGCTGGGTGAGGTTTAACCCACGCGTGTATATTTTTGAATACCGCCATATTGTCTGTCATTTCCTAGCAGCAGGTTTCACCTGCACGGTGGACCCCGGACTGCGAACGCATCTATATCATCTCTCTTGGTGCGTTCCGCCAGTCCTAACATTACACTAGCACCAGGGTCTGGCTAGTGAAGACAGACAAACAGCAATCTCTGCGGCATATCCAGCAGCTGGAGGGTAGGTTGGCGGCTCTCGAGAGCGCGACCTCAGCTGTGGATGTTACTGCAGTAGCTGTACAGGCTGCCAGCGTGGCTGCAGCTACTATGTCCATTGCCACCCCTGTTCCGACATTATCTCGCCTCCCGCTGCCAGAAAAATTTTCTGGTGATAGCAAGTTTTGTAGGGGATTTGTGAGTCAGTGCTCTATTCACCTCGAGCTCCTGGCTACACGTTTTCCCACAGAGCGGGCTAAGGTGGGATTTATTCTGTCTCTATTGTCGGACAGGGCGTTGGAATGGGCTACGCCGCTGTGGGAGCGTGGCGATCATGTGGTGCAGAGTGCTCCGCTGTTTCTGAGCGCTCTGAAACAGGTCTTTTTAGGACCTCAAGTCACCCATGATACTGCGCTCCAATTGCTGGCATTAACTCAGGGTGAGTCCTTGGTCAGTCATTTTGCCGTCCAATTCCGCACCTTAGCATCTGAGCTGGATTGGTCGGATAAAGCTCTTATCCCCATATTTTGGAGGGGCTTGGCTGACCACGTAAAGGACGCTCTGGCCACTAGGGAGATTCCTGCCACACTGGAGGAGTTAATAACTGTCTCCACTCGAATTGACCTCCGTTTTAACGAGCGGAGGTTAGAGCGAGCCCAGTGTAGGCAGAGGTTTCGGCTGGCTCCTACTTTCGCCAAACCTCTGGAATTTCCGGTCCTGGTTCCTGAGTCACATGAGGCCAGGGAAGTGTCACAAGCAGGATCTAAGTCCCGGACCGCTTGTGCACTCAGGGTCTGTCATGTTTGCCAACAGTCAGGACATCTAGCCTCCAGATGTCCTCAGCGGTCGAGGAAACGTCAGCGTCTAGTGGTAGTAGGTGGAGGTACACTAGACACGGCGACGTTTGCCTCTAAGTTGTCCTTTAAGGGGACAATTACTATTGGCTCATTCTCCCACTCGGTAGAGCTCTGCGTGGATTCTGGGGCGGAGGGCAATTTTATGTCTTCTGCCTTTGCCCAACGTCACGCAATACCCCTGGTTATGCTTGCTCAACCAGTAACGGTGCGAGTGGTGAATGGGTCGACATTGCCCTCACAGATAACACACCAGACCATCCCTTTTACTCTGTCCATGTCGCCATCTCATCAGGAGATAATTTCTCTGCTCGTCATTCCGGAAGGAATTGATGAGGTCCTGTTGGGAATACCTTGGCTACGGTACCACTCTCCTCATATCGAGTGGTCCTCAGGCAGAATTCTGGGTTGGGGTGAATCTTGTGGGGGTAGGTGTCAGAGGGAGTGCGTTCAGGTTGCTACTACTGAGGTACCCGCAGATCTATCCTCTCTCCCCAAGCAGTATTGGTCTTATGCAGACGTGTTCTCCAAAAAGGCGGCGGAGGTCCTTCCGCCTCATCGCCCCTATGACTGTCCTATTGATCTCTTGCCTGGTGCTGAGCCTCCCCGGGGTCGAGTTTATCCGCTATCTCTCCCGGAGACAGAGGCAATGTCACAGTACATCCAGGAAAATCTGGCAAGAGGATTCATTAGGAAGTCAGTGTCACCTGCTGGGGCAGGGTTCTTCTTCGTGCAGAAGAAGAATGGGGAATTGCGCCCATGCATAGACTACAGGGGTCTTAACGCCATCACCGTTAAGAATAAGTATCCTTTGCCCTTGATATCTGAGTTATTCGATAGACTTCAGGGAGCAAGGGTATTTACTAAATTAGATTTGCGGGGTGCTTACAACCTGATTCGCATCCGTGAGGGGGACGAATGGAAGACGGCCTTTAACACCAGGGATGGGCACTATGAGTATCTGGTGATGCCCTTCGGGCTCTGTAATGCCCCAGCCGTTTTCCAAGACTTTGTGAACGATATCTTCCGGGATATGCTTTCCACCTCGGTCATAGTCTATCTGGATGATATTCTTATCTACTCTCCAGATATTGACTCCCACCGGAGAGATGTTTGCAAAGTCTTCGACCTCCTACGGGCAAACTCCCTCTATGCCAAATTGGAGAAGTGTATGTTTGAGCAGGAGTCTTTATCTTTCCTGGGCTACATCATCTCGGCCCAGGGATTGGCTATGGATCCTGCCAAACTACAGGCAGTGATGGACTGGCAGGAACCCCATTCTCTGAAAGCGGTGCAGCGCTTTATGGGGTTCATAAATTACTATCGTCAGTTCATCCCCCACTTCTCAACCCTGGTAGCTCCCTTGGTATCCCTCACCAAGAAGGGAGCGAATCCTAAATCGTGGTCCGAAGAGGTCTCCAAGGCCTTCACTTCTATTAAGTCCCACTTTGCTAGCGCTCCCATCTTACATCGTCCCGAGGTGGATAAGCCATTCCTAATGGAGGTGGATGCCTCTTCCGTTGGTGCAGGAGCAGTCCTCTATCAAAAGGATGCTCAAGGTCGGAAGCATCCATGCTTCTTCTTCTCAAAAACCTTCTCACCAGCGGAGAGAAATTACTCCATCGGTGATAGGGAGTTGCTGGCAATGAAGTTGGCCTTTTCGGAATGGAGACATCTCTTGGAGGGTGCTCGGTTCCCATTCCAAGTCTACACGGACCACAAGAATTTGGTCTATTTACAGACAGCCCAGCGGCTGAATTCTCGTCAGGCCAGATGGTCCTTGTTTTTCTCCCGGTTCCACTTCACTCTACATTATCTCGCCGGGGAGAAGAACATTCGTGCTGACGCTCTCTCTCGCTCGCTGGTGTCAACTGTGGAGGAGGAGGACGAGCCTCGGCTCATTGTCCCTTCAGAGAGTCTGAGAACCATAGCTCCGGTTTCGCTTGAGTCTGTGCCTCCAGGCAAGACTTTTGTCCCCATCAATTTGCGTCCGGAGGTTCTCTCGTGGGCTCATTCGTCCAGAGTGGGTGGACACTTTGGGGCAAAGAGGACATGTGAGTTGTTGGCGAGAATGTATTGGTGGCCACATATGGTTCGTGACGTTGGAGACTACGTTCGGGCATGTGTCTCTTGTGCCAAAAATAAGTCTCTCCGTCAACGGCCAGCTGGGTTGTTATACCCTCTGCCGGTGGCAGACAGGCCCTGGGAGATGGTCGGGATGGACTTTGTGGTGGGTTTGCCCAAGTCACGTGGCTGTACTGTCATTTGGGTTATCACCGACCATTTTTCTAAAATGGTGCATTTGGTGCCGCTTCCCCGGCTACCTTCTGCACGGGCCTTGGCAGCATTGTTTGTTAAACACATCTTCCGTCTTCACGGTATGCCAGACAAAATTGTCAGTGACCGGGGTCCCCAGTTTGCGTCTCGGTTCTGGAGAGAGCTTTGTCGCCTTCTCAGTATCGAGTTGAATCTCTCTTCGGCATATCATCCCGAGACGAATGGGTTGGTGGAGAGAGCCAACCAGACCTTGGTCACATATCTGCGACATTTTGTCTCTGCTAAACAAGATGACTGGGCATCTTTGCTACCGTGGGCGGAGTTTGCTCTTAACAATGCTGTAGCTGACTCCACTGGACAGACCCCATTCCTCCTTAACTATGGTCAGCATCCGCGGGTACCTGTGCCCATGCCCGTGTCTTCCGCCGATTCCAGGGTGGCAGACTGGGCTGTGGAGACACGGGACATTTGGGATCGCACTCAGGATGCCATTCGGGCTTCCAAGGAGAGAATGAGGTCCTCCGCCGATGTTCATCGGCGCCCCGCTCCGACCTTTGCTCCTGGCGACTTGGTGTGGCTCTCTGCCCGTAACATCAGGCTGCGAGTTGAGTCCACTAAGTTTGCGCCTCGCTACTTGGGTCCCTTCAAGGTTCTCGAACAGGTTAATCCTGTGGTCTACCGCCTGGCTCTTCCTCCACGCTTGGGTATCACCGACACCTTTCATGTGTCCCTATTGAAACCCGTATACATGTCCCGGTTTTCCGAGTCATCTGCCGGGACATCGGGTTCGTCTACGGACGATTACGAGGTGAACGCTATTTTGGGGTGTAAGGTGGTACGCGGCAAAAAGTTCTATCTGGTGGATTGGAAGGGTTATGGTCCAGAGAACAGGTCATGGGAGCCTGCTGAAAACATTCGGGCCCCACAGCTCATTGCTGCCTTCGAACGTAGCGAGGCCCAAGGAGGGGGGGGCCCTAGGAGGGGGGGTAATGTTAGGAGTCGAGTTTCCTCTGCTGCACAGGGGGAATCTCGATCCGTCTCCGCTGCGGTCTCCCATTCTCCTCCAGCCGCAGTGGAGCCTGCTCAGCAGGGACGTTGGTCCCAGCGTCTCGTTCAGTCTGACTCTGTGAGAAGAGTTACTGCTGCTTCTCCAGCTTCTGCCTGTAAAGCCTATACTGGTCAGCAGCGAGTGGACTTCTCTGGGACTAAGTCCTTGTCTGCGCACACTGAGCATGCCCAGGGCAAGATCTCCCGTTGGAGATCGAGGGTCATGTGCTCAGACTCTGCAGCGCATTCTATTGGTCCTCTTGGCAGGTCTTGGAAGGGCAAAGTTTCTGTGGCCGCTTCCTGTCTTGCAACTATATAAACTGCGCATGACCGCACGGCCATGCGCTAGTGTACAATTTAATACGTGTGTTTGTTGTGAGTGCAAGTCGTTCTTTAAATACCCCTACCCTATTTTATGATTGTTCGCGTATGGAGTATGGCTGCTATCTAGCGCCCGACTTATCACTCAACGTGTCACACACGTGTCAGCTTCTACTGCTGTGACCGCCAGTGCGGTGCCACGCGCCAGTGTGCGCTTCCTGACCCACGTCTGGGTGCTTAGTGGTGCCTGCCAGCACGGCACAGTTCGCACTTCGGTGCCTTTATTATATAATTCCTTTCACACCCAGTTGCGGTGTAGTGCCAGCAAGGGTCTAATCGGACTACAATCCCTGTTGGGGTTTAGTTCGCTGACCACTTGCTCGCGCTCTATGTGCGGTACCGCGGTCCTGTGACGCAACAGGATCGCTTTCTTCACGCTGGGTGAGGTTTTACCCACGCGTGTATACTTTTGAATACCGCCATATTGTCTGTCATTTCCTAGCAGCAGGTTTCACCTGCACGGTGGACCCCGGACTGCGAACGCATCTATATCATCTCTCTTGGTGCGTTCCGCCAGTCCTAACACTGTAGATAAGCCCCTGATGCCGGTGGGCTTACCTCACCCGCGATTTTCGGGGTGACAGGTTCCCTTTAAGGTGCTGCATGTATGTAACTTATTTACTATGTGCAGATCTGCGTCTCCAGGTTTCCGCTTATAGTTAAATACATGTGCTGCCGAGAGACACATATAACATTATATCGGGTGCCTGTACGTCAATCCAGTATACCTCTTTCTGTGGGGCATCAATGAAGTGTATCTGTAGCTACGGTTTGTATACGTTGCTTAGAAACCTTGTAACGTCACATCTGGTACTCATGGGCTATGGGTTTTGACCGTGAACTGGTAGTAAAAGCACAGCCTTTTGTCAGCACCTGTGTAGCCCATGGGGTGCCGCATGCGCATTTGCATGCGACCCAGGGAACGTGAGCCGGAAGTATTATCACGACCGGCGGAACATTTTCTACGTACCACACCAGGGGCCGCATGCGCAATAGTAAGCGTCCCAGATACCGGTAATAACACATGTCTCAAAGGGAAGCATAATAGCGACACAGCATCATTACCGCTGATGACAGCATCGGTTATCCACAGCACGTGTTCGGGTGGAAATTAGGTAGGACGCTGTGCATCTTTTGAAAACAGGAAACTATTTAAGTGGTAGATTATTGTCCCGCATCTCACCCTACCATAGTCTGTGCCCACAACTAGGAGCATCAGACACGGGAATTACCTTCCGAGGCAGGGACTCCCTTCTTCAAAGAAATACATCCCACAATTCTTACATTCTTTTCCCCTGATGAATCTCCCCTATGGGAGAGGAAACACATAGGGAAGGCTACATGGTCATGGTGGGTTCAACTTATTAGCCTGACTTGGGGACTGCCCTTGTCAGGGTGGGAGCAACACAGGGGCACGACTGGGGTAGTATAGAGACTGTTTCCCCCTCCCCCTCAAAACATTCCGCGAAGAAAACTACATATTTGGTGAGATAAAACCATTTTTTTACGGAGCACTGGTTACATGAGCACTAGTTTTGCACTTTATCACTTTGTTGGCTGTATTATCCATTTGATCTTTTAGACTTTGTCCATTAAAGGTTATGTTTTAATATTATATATGTGAGGTATTCTCCTAGCTAGCTTGTACATTTGTTATCAGAGGACCTCTAGGGGTATCATATTTGGCTACACCCTATATTTGGCTTATTTTTGCACCCTCTTCGGCCTCCATCTCCAAAAGTAACACATTAGTCGCAAACTAGAAGCACTGCAGCACTGCCTCAGGCAAGCAGCAACAGGCTGTGCTGAAGCTAATATGCTTAGGTGACAAACTGCACAATGATGAAGAGTTGTGGACAGCTCTGAAAGAGCAGGCAGATCTTTGGCTTAAGCCACTTAACCTACAGCCAGGCATGGTCCTGTGTGACAATGGCTGGAACCTGGTGGCTGCTCTGTGTCGAGGCGAGCTCACACACATGCCATGCCTGGCCCATGTGCTTAACCTCATTGTTCACCATTTTCTGGAAAGTGACACAGAGGTGCCAGATCTGCTAGGAAAAGTACGAGGCTCTGCATACCCATTTTAGAAAGTCAGCTAGAGCTTCACCTGTTCTTGCCGTACTTCTGCAACGGTTGCAGCTTTCAGCTCACCGACTGGTGTGTGATGTCCTCCTCATGCATTTGAACTCTACACTGCATATTTTGGAAGGGACTTGTGAGCAGAAGAGGGTAGTTGATGACTCCCAGCATCAACAAGGCTATTGGTATTCACTTCTGACTTCACACATAAGATCTCAGGAGTGGACATGGGTGTCAGACATATGTACCATCCTCCAAAACTTTGAGGAATTCACCAAGATGGTGAGCCGCAATGATGCCATAATTAACATCTCCATCCTGCTTCTTTGTGTTCTAATATTAATATTTATAGTTATTTATCTAGCGTCAACATATTTACAGTTTCAAACACAACAGTCCTAAGTAACACCGATAACAATAATACAAAAATTAAACAGAAATAAAACAACCCTGCTTGTGACAGCTTACAATCTACACTGAGTAACAACGATAACAATAATTTAACCTCCCCAAAAAATCCCGCTCGTGACAACTTACAATCTACAATGAGGTAGGGGAGATAAAAACTACAGGGGAATGTATTTACAATTATGTATTTACAATTATATTACTGAGGTTTGTCAAAACTTGTGGAGGCCTGAGGACAAGGAGGAGGAGAGCATGGTCAGTTGTCCTCTTGGTGATGACACGGAAGTATTGACTGTTAGCAGTCTTGCACGCATGGCTGAGTTTATGTTCTGCTGCTTTTCCCATCACCCTCGCATTCTCAAAATTTTGGGTGACAGGGAATACTTATTGGTGACACTTCTTGACCCACGCTACAAGGAGAACTTTATTTCTCGCAGACAGGTGTACTACAATGTTGGAGGACCATAGGGCCCTTCTAGCTGAATTATTTAAAAAATTCCCATCTGAAAACAGTTCGTTGGCCAAGTAAGCAGTACAGGTGAGAGAGACGCAACTCCAATCCAGCAGAGGCAGTTGAACACTGACTAAGTTCGGAGAGCATTTTCTCACACCCTCCTATCGCCCTGGCCCTGAGGCATGGAGGACTCTCACAAGGGGTGCTTTGTTTGGGAAAATGCTGAGGGAGTACCTTGCTGACTGTACCAATGTCCTCTGTCATTCCTCTGTGGCCTTTAATTATTGTTTTACAAAGTTGAACATGGAGCATGAACTGTGTCTCTCAACTGTGAACGTGCGCTGTACTCACGGTCATGGAGCACACAGTGCCTCGCTCTCTCGCGGTCACTGTGTACATGGCATCTCGCTTTCTGGCAGAAAAGTTTTTATTGGTGGGAGCACACGCCTTCGTAATACAGAGACAGAGAACAACAAGCGTTCACACTCTGCTCCTCAGACTTTCTATGTGTGCAGTGACTGCCTCTAGGCAGATGATGGTGGTAGTAGTAGTCGGAGGAGCATTTAACACAGTCATGAAGCAGCCATACCACTTGAAAGAAGTATTTTTAACAAAATACCACACTGTTCGATATGTGGCCTGTATTTGTTAATTTTTTAAACTAAAATAGTGTACCGAACTAGGGTAACAGACAGCAAATAAAGCTGAATGTAGGCCTGAATTTCCACATTTTGTAAGCCACAAATATATCAGACATCTGACAGCAATACCACACTGGCAAATATATGGCCTTTAAATATTTTTTTTATGCTAAATAGTGCTGTATATAATTTCAGTAACAGACAGCAAAAAAAGTGGTCCTCTGGCCTTCAATGACCAAACTTGGAACACGCAGATATATGAGGGCTGTCACAGAAATACCACACTGGCAAATATGTGCCCTTTTTATATTTTTTTTATGCTAAGTAATGCTGTATATAATTTCAGTAACAGACAGCAAAAAAAGTGGTCCTCCGGCCTACAATGACCAAACTTGGAGCACGCAGATATATGAGAGCTGTCACGGAAATACCACACTGGCAAATATGTGACCTTTTTTTAATTTTGGAAGCTAAATAGTGCTGTATAGAATTAGAGTCTCAGACAGCAAAAAAAGGGTCCACCGGTCTACAATGCCCAAAGTTGGAGCACGCAGATATATGAGGCCTTTTTCGGTGAATTTAAAACACACACACAAAGAAAATAAGCTGCACAAGGCTAGCACACACAACTATGCTACGTATGCCTGACTTACTATGATTTTTCAACAGGCATCAGTCTGACAGAACAGACTGTATATTTTTGTTTTTTTGGGGTGAATTTTTTGAAAAAAAAAAATGCAACTAGGAATATAGTAAAAACCTGATCATCAGTCCTAACTGTTTTTAAATGCATCAGATAGGGATTGCATACATCAGTTAGGACTGCTCTGATATGGGTATGGTGGTGCAGCTTAGTATACATTTTTTGCAAAAAGCGTATCAACCAAATACCCTGTTTTTTACATCTTTTTACTAGCACTTGCGGATTACTGTGATTTTTTGAAACTGAGTGTTTTTGGTTCTACTATGCTCTTTTGTGTCTTCAAGTTTCTTGGTGGTGTGTGAGCATGTTCCTACAGACTTGTTCACTGTGCGAGTAGCCCATGTGTTCCTGTTTCCATAATTGTTCTCTTGTGTCTACAAGACTGGGGAGTTACCCACCACTCCTCTTGGGCTATCTGCACAAAAGCTGTTCCACTCAGCATGGCCACAAGGACTTTTCCTCTCTGAACCCTGTTCACACAGGTAATATACAGATGATCAGGTTTTTAAATACATGAGATAGGGATTGCATACATCAGTTAGGACTGCTCTGATATGGGTATACCGTGACGTTTGGTGGAGCAGCTTAGTATACATTTTTTGCAAAAAACGTATCAACCATATTCCCTGTTTTTTACATCTTTTTACTAGCACTTACGGATTACTGTGATTTTTTTGAAACTGAGTGTTTTGGTTCTACTATGCTCTTTTGTGTCTTCAAGGTTCTTGGTGGTGTGTGAGCATGTTCCTACAGACTTGTTCACTGTGCAAGTAGCCCATGTGTTTCTGGTTCCATAGGTATATAGTAAAGAAGCTGCAGCAGCAGACAGTTATGGAGCTTTGGCAGGGATGCGGTGGGAGCAATGGAGGCACATACAGTCCCTGCAGGCCTTGCACTGATGTGGATATGGTGTGCCCTGCCTACCTAGCGCTGCAATATCGGGCCCCACGAATTATCCCTAAAAAGTACTTTTGGTTTCTAAGGTGTTGTGGATCTAAGAGTTGCAGACCTACACTAACTCTAAAAACCACGATTCTGACCGTATCTCGGTACCAGCTCTCCCTACACTCTCGGAATCCAGAGATGAATGCGGCGAGCATAGCGGTGACAGGTCTTTTATACTCGGGATGATGCTGTGAGGCCAAGCCAATTACTGCACGACCACAACAAAGATGGCTGCGGCGTTTCATGGGCTGGCAGACAATTCCTGCACTGTGATTGGGTTTCTAAAGTCCACCAAAAATGCTGGGTGGAGACACCAGTTACCGCCGAATAATCAGGGGAATGCTCGTTGCTCGCCGTGTACACCGAGCATAGTGATACTCGGGCGAGTAACGAGTAGTGGCGAGCACGTTCGCTCATAACTACTATCTATAGTGCTTTAACCCCTTTACCCCCAAGGGTGGTTTGCACGTTAATGACCGGGCCAATTTTTACATTTCTGACCACTGTCGCTTTATGAAGTTATAACTCCGAAACGCTTCAATGGATCTTAGCGATTCTGAGACTGTTTTCTTGTAACATATTGTTCTTCATGATAGTGGTAAAATTTCTTCGATATAGCTTGCATTTATTTGTGAAATAAACAGAAATTTGTCAAAAATTTTGAAAATTTTGCAATTTTCCAAATTTGAATTTTTATTCTGTTAAACCAGAGAGTTAAGTGACACAATATAGTTAATAAATAACATTTCCCACATGTCTACTTCACATCAGCACAATTTTGGAAACAAAATGTTTTTTTTCTAGGAAGTTACAAGGGTTAAAATTTGACCAGCAATTTCTCATTTTTACAACAAAATTTACAAAACCATTTTTTTTAGGGACCACCTCACATTTGAAGTCATTTTGAGGGGTCTATATGGCAGAAAATACCCAAAAGTGACACCATTTTAAAAACTGCACCCCTCAAGCTGCTTAAAACCACATTCAAGAAGTTTATTAACCCTTCAGGTGTTTCACAGCAGCAGAAGCAACATGGAAGGAAAAAATTAACATTTTACTTTTTAGTCACAAAAATGTTCTTTCAGCAAAATTTTTTTTAATTTCCCAAGGGTAAAAAGAGAAAATGGACCTCAATAGTTGTTGTACAATTTGTCCTGAGTATGCTGATACCCCACATGTGAGTGGGAACCACTTTTTGGGCGCATGGCAGGGCTTAGAAGGAAAGGAGCGCCGTTTGACATTTTCAAGCTAAAATTGGCTGGAATTGAGATCGGACGCCATGTCGCGTTTGGAGAGCCCCTGATGTGCCTAAACAGTGGAAACCCCCCAAAAGTGACCCCATTTTGGAAACTAGACCCCCTAAGGAACTTATCTAGGTGTGTGGTGAGCACTTTTATAACGCCCGCGCGTGAAAATAAAAAATCCTATTTTTTCCACAAACATGATCGTTTAGTCCACAATTTTTTATTTTCTCAAAGGTAAAAGGAGAAATTGGACCCCAAATGTTGTTGTCCAATTTGTCCTGAGTACGCTGATACCCCATATGTAGGGGGGAACCACTGTTTGGGCGCATGGCAGGGCTCAGAAGGAAATGAGCGCCGTTTGACATTTTCAAGCTAAAATTGGCTGGAATTGAGATCGGACGCCATGTCGCGTTTGGAGAGGCCCTGATGTGCCTAAACAGTGGAAACCCCCCACAAGTGACCCCATTTTGGAAACTAGACCCCCTAAGGAACTTATCTATGTGTGTGGTGAGCACTTTTATCCCCCAAGTGCTTCACGAAAGTTTATAACGCCCGGGCGTGAAAATAAAAAATCCTATTTTTTCCACAAACATGATCGTTTAGTGCCCAATTTTTTATTTTCTCAAAGGTAAAAGGAGAAATTGGACCCCAAAAGTTGTTGATCAATTTGTCCTGAGTACGCTGATACCCCATATGTGGGGGGGGGACCACTGTTTGGGCGCATGGCAGGGCTCAGAAGGAAAGGAGCGCAGTTTGACATTTTCAAGCTAAAATTGGCTGGAATTGAGATCGGACGCCATGTCGCGTTTGGAGAGCCCCTGATGTGCCTAAACAGTGGAAACCCCCCACAAGTGACCCAATTTTGGAAACTAGACCCCCTAAGGAACTTATCTAGGTGTGTGGTGAGCACTTTTATCCCCAAAGTGCGTCACGAAAGTTTATAACGCCCGCGCATGAAAATAAAAAATCCTATTTTTTCCACAAACATGATCGTTTAGTCCCCAATTTTTTATTTTCTCAAAGGTAGAAGGAGAAATTGGACCCCAAAAGTTGTTGTCCAATTTGTCCTGAGTACGATGATACCCCATATGTGGGGGGGAACCACTGTTTGGGCACATGGCAGGGCTCAGAAGGAAAGGAGCGCCGTTTGACATTTTCAAGCTAAAATTGGCTGGAATTGAGATCGGACGCCATGTCGCGTTTGGAGAGCCCCTGATGTGCCTAAGCAGTGGAAACCCCCCACAAGTGACCCTGTTTTGGAAGCTAGGCCACCAAAGGAACTTATCTAGGTGTGTGGTGAGCACTTTTATCCCCCAAGTGCTTCACGAAAGTTTATAACGCCCGGGCGTGATAATAAAAAATCCTATTTTTTCCACAAACATGATCGTTTAGTCCCCAATTTTTTAATTTTTTATTTTCTCAAAGGTAAAAGGAGAAATTGGACCCCAAAGTTGTCCAATTTGTCCTGAGTACGCTGATACCCCATATGTGGGGGGGAACCACTGTTTGGGCGCATGGCAGGGCTCAGAAGGAAAGGAGCGCCGTTTGACATTTTCAAGCTAACATTGGCTGGAATTGAGATCGGACGCCATGTCGCGTTTGGAGAGGCCCTGATGTGCCTAAACAGTGGAAACCCCCCACAAGTGACCCCATTTTGGAAACTAGACCCCATAAGGAACTTATCTAGGTGTGTGGTGAGCAATTTTATCCCCAAAGTGCTTCACGAAAGTTTATAACGCCCGGGCGTGAAAATAAAAAATCCTATTTTTTCCACAAACATGATCGTTTAGTCCCTAATTTTTTATTTTCTCAAAGGTAAAAGGAAAAATTGGACCCCAAAAGTTGATGTCCAATTTGTCCTGAGTACGCTGATACCCCATATGTGGGGGGGGGGAACCACTGTTTGGGCCCATGGCAGGGCTCAGAAGGAAAGGAGCGCCGTTTGACATTTTCAAGCTAAAATTGGCTGGAATTGAGATCGGACGCCATGTCGCGTTTGGAGAGCCCCTGATCTGTATAAACAGTGGAAACTCCCCACAAGTGACCCCATTTTGGAAACTAGACCCCCTAAGGAACTTATCTAGGTGTGTGGTGAGCAATTTTATCCCCAAAGTGCTTCACGAAAGTTTATAACACCCGGGCGTGAAAATAAAAAATCCTATTTTTTGCACAAACATGATCGTTTAGTGCCCAATTTTTTATTTTTTCAAAGGTAAAAGGAGAAATTGGACCCCAAATGTTGTTGTCCAATTTGTCCTGAGTACGCTGATACCCCATATGTGGGGGGAACCACTGTTTGGGCGCATGGCAGGGCTCAGAAGGAAAGGAGCGCCGTTTGACATTTTCAAGCTAAAATTTGCTGGAATTGAGATCGGACGCCATGTCGCGTTTGGAGAGCCCCTGATGTGCCTAAACAGTGGAAACCCCCCACAAGTGACCCTGTTTTGGAAGCTAGGCCACCTAAGGAACTTATCTAGGTGTGTGGTGAGCACTTTTATCCCCCAAGTGCTTCACGAAAGTTTATAACGCCCGGGCGTGATAATAAAAAATCCTATTTTTTCCACAAACATGATCGTTTAGTCCCCAATTTTTTAATTTTTTATTTTCTCAAAGGTAAAAGGAGAAATTGGACCCCAAAGTTGTCCAATTTGTCCTGAGTACGCTGATACCCCATATGTGGGGGGGAACCACTGTTTGGGCGCATGGCAGGGCTCAGAAGGAAAGGAGCGCCGTTTGACATTTTCAAGCTAAAATTGGCTGGAATTGAGATCGGACGCCATGTCGCATTTGGAGAGCCCCTGATGTGCCTAAACAGTGGAAACCCCCCACAAGTGACCCCATTTTGGAAACTAGACCCCCTAATGAACTTATCTAGATGTGTCGTGAGCACTTTTATCCCCAAAGTGCTTCACTAAAGTCTATGATGCCCGGCGTGAAAATAAAAAATTCTATTTTTATCCCCACAAAAATGATCTTTCAGCTCCCAATTTTTTATTTTCCCAAGAGTAACAGGAGAAATTGGACCCCGAAAGTTGTTGTCCAATTTGTCCTGAGTACGCTGGTACCCAATATGTGGGAGAAAACTACTGTTTGGGCACACTTCGGGGGTCAGAAGGGAAGTAGTGACGTTTTGGAATGCAGACTTTGATGGAATTGTCTGCGGGCATCATGTGCCATTTGGTGAGCCCCTGATGTGCCTAAACAGTAGAAACTCCCCACAAGTGACCCCATTTTGGAAACTTGACCCCCTAAGGAACTTATCTAGGTGTCGTGAGAATTTTGAACCTCCAAGTGCTTCACTAAAGTCTATGATGCCCGGCGTGAAAATAAAAAATTCTATTTTTTTCCCCACAAAAATGATCTTTCAGCTCCCAATTTTTTATTTTCCCAAGAGTAACAGGAGAAATTGGACCCCGAAAGTTGTTGTCCAATTTGTCCTGAGTACGCTGGTACCCAATATGTGGGAGAAAACTACTGTTTGGGCACACTTCGGGGCTCGGAAGGGAAGTAGTGACGTTTTGGAATGCAGACTTTGATGGAATTGTCTGCGGGCATCATGTGCCATTTGGTGAGCCCCTGATGTGCCTAAACAGTAGAAACTCCCCACAAGTGACCCCATTTTGGAAATTTGACCCCATAAGAAACTTATCTAGGTGTGTCGTGAGAATTTTGAACCTCCAAGTGCTTCACTAAAGTCTATGATGCCCGGCGTGAAAATAAAAAATTCTATTTTTTTCCCCATAAAAATGATCTTTCAGCCCCCAATTTTTTATTTTCCCAAGGGTAACAGGAGAAATTGGACCCCAAAAGTTGCTGTCCAATTTGTTCTGAGTATGCTGGTACCCCATATGTGGGAAAAAACTGTTTGTGCACTTCGGGACTCAGAAGGGAAGCAGTGACGATTTGGAATGCAGACTTTGATGGACTAGTTCTGAGGGCGTCATGTTCCGTTTGCAGAGCCCCTGATGTGCCTAAACAGTAAAAAAAAAACACAAGTGACATCATTTTAGAACCTAGACCCCCAAGGAACTTACTTAGATGTGCCCCCTCTTTGGAACTAATCTACTGGTTCCTGTTAAGTAAATTAGTAGTGCATGGAGGTGTGGTACAATTTGAAGAAGTCCTTCATACACAGGCCAGGTTTGTCGGGGCAGGTGTCGCATTGATAGATGGTGTCCTTGCGTACTCCTCTTTTGTAGCACACTCTGCACTTTTTTTGCGGCTTACTTTTTCTATCAGTTGGCGGGACCACCCCCGGAAAATGCTGACCTGGTACGATACGAGCACCCTCAGTTCCGGAAGTACTGGGGCCCGCTCCTTCCCTCGTGCCAAATATCAGGCCCTTAACCACTACCTCCTGGAACTGAAGGTACAACGTATCAGTGTGTCGTGCACATCGTGACATCAGGAAAGCGTTGAGCATTGCCATTTGTACGATGTACACGGACAGCTTTTTGTACCACACCTTGGCCTTCCTCAAAGCACTGTACGGTTGGAGGAGCTGATCGGAGAGATCAACGCCCCCCATGTTTTTGTTGTACTCCAGTACACAGTCCGGTTTGCAGACCTGAGTTGAGGTACCCCGTACACTGCCGAGGGCACTGCCATCACCGTGTATGGTGGTCAAGAGAAGGACATCTCTCTTGTCCTTGTACTTGACCACCAACAGGTGGTCGCTACATTGGGCTTTGCTCTCACCTTTTCTGAGCATCTGCCCAAGTAGCGTTTTCGGGAGGCCTCTCTGATTTTTGCGGACAATACCGCAGGCTGCGGTACCTCGCACAGAGAGGGATTTGTAGAGTGGGATGCTGGAATAAAAGTTATCGGTGTAGAGGTGATAACCTTTATCCAGCAGTGGGTGCACCAAATCCCACACAAATTTCCCACTCACTCCCAGGATGGAAGGACACTCAGGCGGTTCAATCCTGCTGTCCTTCCCTTCGTACACTCTAAGGCTGGAGTCACACTAGCGAGTTTTATGGACGTAAGAGCACAGAAAATACGTCCGTAAAACTCTCCAAACAAACGGCACAATTATTCTCTATGCCCCTGCTCCTATCTGCCGTATTTTACTGATCCGTATTATACGGCTTTCTACGGCCGTAGAAAATCGCAGCATGCTGTGTTTGTCACCGTATTGCACAAAAAAAACGCCAATGAAAGTCTATGGAAGCCCCAAAAATACGGATTACACACGGACCAGCAGTGTGACTTGCGAGAAATACGCAGCGGTGTTAGAGAGAAAAGCCGGCAATTCAGTGCGGTGTACAGTAAAATCACACTGACAGCTTACAGTAGAATAGGTAGAATAAATGTGTACACATAGAATAGGTATATATATATATATATATATATATATATATATATATATATGTCAGTAGACACATATATGTATATATATTATTACTTCATACAGCGCTAGATAGCTTTAAAGCCGGTAATTCAATTACCGGCTTTTGCTATCTCCTTCCTAAACCCGACATGATATGAGACATGGTTTACATACAGTAAACCATCTCATATCACCTTTTTTTTTGCATATTCCACACTACTAATGTTAGTAGTGTGTATGTGCAAAATTTGGCCATTCTAGCTATTAAATTAAAGGGTTAAATGGCGGAAAAAATTGGCGTCCTCTGCTGGTTGTCCTCATATGAACTCGAGCCTGGGAGCTTTCTAGGAAAGTTCCCATGCTCCAGGGACAACCAGCAGAGGGCACCTCACCACAAATGAAGGTAAATATAGGTCATTGACCTACTTTACCTTCATTCCCTGGGGTTTTGCAGCCAGCAACAACGCTGCAGCATTAGCAGAGTTCGTGGCTGCAAAATATTTTAACCCCTTCAGATGGATTTACATCGTTGGATGTTACAGATCTTCGGAAGGTATGGATATTGTTGGTTTATTTTATTTTTTTTGTTACAGATCGAGGGTCTTCAGTGATTGGATTGAGCGTAGAATAAAATATTACAACAACCTTTGTTTTTATTTCATTAAAATAATTTTTTATAATGTGTTTGTGTATTTTTTAACCCTTTACTAGAATTGGATTAATAATGGATAGGTGTCATAATTGACGCCTCTCCATTACTAATTTGGCTTAATGTCACCTTACAATAGCAAGGTGGCATTAACCCTTCATTACCTCATATCTCACCGCTACACGGGAATGGGAAGAGAGTGGCCAAGTGCCAGAATAGGCGCATCTTCCAGATGTGCCTTTTCTGGGGTGGCTGGGGGCAGATGTTTTTAGCCAGGGGGGCCAATAACCATGGACCCTCTCCAGGCTATTAATATCTGCCCTCAGTCACTGGCTTTACTACTCTGGCGGAGAAAATTGCGCGGGAGCCCACGCCAATTTTTTCCGCCTTTTCACCCTTTAATTTAATAGCTAGAACGGTCAAATTTTGCACATACACACTACTAACTTTAGTAGTGTGGAATATGCAAAAAAAAGGTGATATGAGATGGTTTACTGTATGTAAACCAGGCCTCATATCATGTCGGGTTTTAGGAAGGAGATAGCAAAAGCCGGTAATTGAATTACCGGCTTTTGTAGCTATATAGCGCTGTATGAAGTAATAATATATATACATATATGTGTCTAATGACATATATATATATATATATGTATATATATATATATATATATATATATATACATATATATATATATATATATAGACAGTATATATGTTTTTTTCTTTTTTTTACACATGGATCCCTTGTATAGCCGTATGTTGGTTTTGCAAGCCTGCGAGAAAAACACGCAGTACGGATGCCATACGGATTACATATGGAGGATGCCATAAGCAAAAAACGCTGAAACACCCTGCCTATGTTTTAAATTTTTGTATTTGTCTGTATTTGTCAGGGTCAGTAATGGGTCAGGGTTATATGTTTACATTATCGTTGTAATGCAGGAACTTATGGATGGCCTCAAAACGCGTCCGAACCATGACCATTCGGAACACTGAAGTGTTATATAAAATATCTACACTCCAATATTGCCGAATTTCTGGCTTCTTCATGATCCCCATATGGAGGACCAGGCCCCAAAACTGCGTCATTTCAACTGCGTCCACAGGAGACCAGTTAGAAAATGATGAACGGGGGTTTTGCTCCAAAAATTGCTGAGCATACAAATTAGTTTGCTCCACCATGAGGTTAACGAAAGCCTCAGAGAAAAAGACTTTGAAAAAGTCTATTTCTGTGAGGCCGGTGGTGTCAAACTTGATTCCTGATTCTGCCACAAAATCAGGAATCAGTGGCTCGTAATTTTCGGGGGGCGAGGTCCATATGGGGTCTGAAGAGGGTCACGCTGGTTCATCTTCAGGAGTGGGCGCTGCCTGATCTTCTCTCCTGGGGCGTCTGCGTGGCGGTTCCGCAGGACCCGAGGAGGAAGATGAGGAGGAGGAAGAGGATGAAGAATCTGAAGAGTAAAGGAATGTGGGATCCTCTCCCTCGCTATCAGTGTCGGAGGCAAGGAAAGCATATGCCTCCTCCAATGAATAGCGCTGCTGGGACGAACGGGACATTTTTTTTGTGAGTATGGTGCTTGGGTGTAATATTTATTGGTAACTGTGTACGTGTGGGGGGGATAGTGTTTGGTGCAAACTATTCTGAAAGGAAAACGCTAAAGGAAAAAAAAAGCAAATAGGGAAAAAAAAATACCTGTGAAAGGAAAAGTCTAAAACAGCAGGCCCTAGCTCTGATAAGTGAACTGCGTCACTTATCAAAGTTCGGCGGCTGCTGGGTGTGTGAACGGGGATGTGTAAAAAAAAAAAAGAAATGAAAGGCACAGGTTCAGACGCAGCGGCTGGGTGCGCGGACGGGGTTGTGTAAAAAAAAAAGAAATGAAAGGCACGGGTTCGGACGCAGCGGCTGGGTGCGCGGACGGGGATGTGTAAAAAAAAAAAGAAATGAAAGGCACGGGTTTGGACGCAGCGGCTGGGTGCGCGGACGGGGATGTGTAAAAAAAAAAAAAAGAAATGAAAGGCACGGGTTTAGACGCAGCGGCTGGGTGCGCGGACGGGGATGTGTAAAAAAAAAAAAAGAAATGAAAGGCACGGGTTCAGACGCAGCGGCTGGGTGCGCGGATGAGGGTGTGTAAAAAAAAGAAATGAAAGGCACGGGTTCAGATGCAGCGGCTGGGTGCGCGGACGGGGACATGTGAAAAAAAAAAAAGAAATGAAAGGCACGGGTTCGGACGCAGCGGCTGGGTGCGCGGACGGGGATGTGTAAAAAAAAAAAAAAGAAATGAAAGGCACGGGTTCAGATGCAGCGGCTGAATGCGTGGACGGGGATGTGTAAAAAAAAAAAAATGAAAGGCACGGGTTCAGACGCAGCGGCTGGGTGCGCGGACGGGGATGTGTAAAAAAAAAAAAGAAATGCAAGGCACGGGTTCAGACGCAGCGGCTGGGTGCGCGGACGGGGATGTGTAAAAAAAAAAAGAAATGAAAGGCACGGGTTCGGACGCAGCGGCTGGGTGCACGGACGGGGATGTGTAAAAAAAGAAAAAGAAATGAAAGGCACGGCTTTGGACGCAGAGGCTGGGTGCGCGCAAGGGGATGTGTAAAAAAAAAAAAAGAAATGAAAGGCACGGGTTTGGACGCAGCGGTTGGGTGCGCGCAAGGGGATGTGTAAAAAAAAAAAAAAAAGAAATGAAAGGCACGGGTTTGGACGCAGCGGTTGGGTGCGCGCAAGGGGATGTGGGAAAGAAAAGCGAGCACGAGTGTTGATCGGTGAACTGCGTCACCAATCAACGCTCGGCGGCTGCTAAATTTGGGCACGGACGGACGCGGCGCAAAATGGGGTGGAGGTGTAAGGGGAAGGGGGGGAGGGGGTAAGAATAAGGGGGGGTGAAGTAAGATCGGGCCGGGATCGGGGATGAACACTTACGGTTGTAGTCTCTCTTCTTTCTTCTGTCTTCTTTCGTCTGTCTTCTTTCTTTTTTCTTTAGCAAAAATTGTGGTGTCACAGGCTACTGTGGCACCACAAGTCTCAGCACAGGAGGGGATCTGTCAGCGTGACCGCTCTTCAGGAATCCTCACCAAATGAGAGGATTCCTGAAGAGCAGTCAGACAGGTCAGGGACAGGTGAGACAGGTCACAGAGCGGTCGCACCGCTGCTGTGACCTGTCATTGGTGGGATCGAATGATCACATCGATCCCACCAATCAGAGGAGGCCCTGGTGACGCCGGTGTTGCTAGGCACCAGCCTATGATCGGAGCTCACAGCTCCGATCATAGGCAGGTCACCAGCAGGTCACCAGCAGGTGACCAGCAGGTCACCGGCAGGTCACCATCAGGGCACAGCGTGGGCACACCGCTGCTCTGCCCTGATTGGCAGAGCTGCAGGAGGTGGCGGGGGAGGTGGCAGGAAGATGAGGCAGGGCCCGGCACAATGATTTCCAAGCAGGGCACAGCGCGGTAACACCACCGCTGTGCCCTGCGATTGACGCGATCGATGTGATCGTCGATCGCGCCAATCCGGCGGGACTGTTCCTGATTGGCTCGATCGACAATCACATCGATCGCGCCAATCACAGCTGCAGGATCTGGAGCCACAGGGCAGATGAAGCAGGCTCCGGATCAGGTACTTTCAGGCAGGACAGAGCGCGGTAACACCACCACTGTGCCCTGCGATCGGCGCGTCTGTTCCTGATTGGCGCGATCGACGATCACATCAATCGCGCCAATCACAGCTGCAGGATCCGGAGCCGCAGGGCAGATGAAGCAGGCTCCGGATCAGGTACTTTCAGGCAAGGCACAGCGCGGTAACACCGCCGCTGTGCCCTGCGATTGGCGCGATCGATGTGATCGTCGATCGCGCCAATCTGGGGGGGTTTTGGCCGGTGCCTGGGTTGCCAGGCACCGGCCCCAGGATCGAGTACATCGGTACTCGATCCTAGCCTGGAACCTCACTGTTTCAGCCAAGCTGATTGGCTGAAACAATGAGAAAGGCTGTGATTGGCTGTTCAGAATTGAACAGCCAATCACAGCGATCGGGAGGCGGGGGAGGGGACGCCATACCCCAGGATGCCGAGGCCATCTTCCCCAAGGTAAGATGGCGTCGGAATTTTAATGCGATCACCGCGACTTAAGTCACAGTGTCGCATTAAAGGGCATGACGTACTATCCCGTCGCTGGTCATAGGGGCCCACCCCACCTCGACGGGATAGTACGTCTGATGTCAGAAAGGGGTCAAAATGTGATCATTTTGGGTACTTTGTATTCAGTAAAGTAAACCTGGAAAAGTACTGATACCTGTGCAGACAGCACTAATAAGGACACCACATTATTTTTTATTTAGCTCTAACACCCTGTTTCCTTTCCATAATTCTAGGTAGAGATAGGGGTTCAGTAACTGAATCACTTTAGCTTAGTGGGTGACAATCAATGACATCCACCCACATGTTGTCTCGTACTGTAGGCATATTTTAGCATAACTCTTAACAATTTCTACAAGCAGTCGGTTTTTAGGCTTTTCAGAAGGAAGAAGACATTCAGCCAACATTGACTATTCTGTTCTAGCAGCTTTATGGCTAAGAAATGTCTAGACCATTATCCAAATGTCACTGTAGCAGGACATTCTAAATGAGTCACATGAGTTAAGTCAGTATGCTGTAATATAGCATAATCCAATGCATTGAAAGGAAATAGACAACTCATATGAAATGCCCTTCTCTGTGAGAGAGCAAATTATTTGCCGTGGGAAGGCACAGTGCTGTTCTGAGTATTCATGATGAATCATGGCCAAGTTGAGCTAAGTTTTTAATGACTATGGGAATGGAGTTAGATTTAATATACCGGTATTCTATTCTTGGGTGAGAAAAGCTGATGTTTTTCCTTCAGAAGATTAAGTTCTTATTTAAAAAAAAACTAGTTAACAAGTGATTGTCTTTTGTAAATGAATGAGGTTGTGATCCTGTTACACCCAAAGCTATGTTAAGCTATGTTCAGGTGAGTAAGAAAATTCAGTTAATGAACAGCTTGAGGTTGCGCTTATTTGTTTTGCTGCATTTCTTTCCAAGATTGCTGCAAAGTGCACTCCTGTTCTCTATACATTTGTCATAAAGTGGCAGCATCAATAAAACATTTTCACAATCAATTGGCTTTTTAAAATTTCACTGTGTGACAGTATTGACCCACAGTGAAGACCCATAGCTGTTATTTATAGGGGACATTTGAGCAAGTAACAGTTGTAAACCTTTAAACATTATGGTCAGCATTCAAGCTGTGCATTGTCTTGTATTGAGGGAATTTTGTTTAACACTAATGGGTGTAACTAGAACTCATGGAGTCATGGGTCATTAGTTTTTTTAATGAAGTTGGTACTGTATCCATCATTTAACTCCTTTCTGCCATTGGATGTACTATCCCGTCCATGTGACCTGGGACTTAATTACCATGGACAGGATAGTACGTCATAGGAAATCAGCCACGCTCATGGGGGGGAGCGCGGTCGATCGTGGCCAGGTGTCAGCTGATTATCACAGCCGACATCGGGCACTATGTGCCAGGAGCTGTCAAGGACAGCTCCTGGCACTTTAATCCCCGGAACACTGTGATCAAACATGATTGCAGTGGTCCGGTGGCATAGGGAAACATCGAACAGGGATGGGGCTCTCTGCGTGCTTCCCTGAGACACTCAGAACAATGCCCCCTGAGGAAGCCTACACGAAACGCGCGTCGGGGCTGTAAACCCAGGTTGCCGCATTGAAGACTATGGGTAAGAACTTTCTTTGGCACTTCCAGTAATGTTTTTGGTGTTTAAAGTGATACATACTCTAATTTTAGACTAATAATCTTTATTTATGTAGCGCCAACATATTCCGCAGCGTTTTACAGTTTAAGAGTATCAAACACAACAGTCATAAGTAACAACGTTAAAAGCGAAATAAAATGACCCTGCTCTTGACAGCTTACAATCTACAAGAGGTGGGGGAGATACAAAGCACAGGTGTGTATTTACAATGATGTATTTACAATGATGGTCCAGCCATCTTCAGATGGTGGGGAATAGATGGGGATAGTGAATGGGCTACACACACACACAAACATAAAATGAGTTTGATTAGTGACCGTGGTAGGCCGCTCTGAACAAATGTGTTTTGAGGGAGTGCCTAAAACTATGCAAATTGTGGATGGTCCTAATATCTTGGGGTAGAGCATTCCAGAGGAATGGTGCAGCACGGGAGAAGTCTTGGAGTCGGGAGTGGGAGGTACGGATTAATGCAGATGTTAGTCGAAAGTCATTTGCAGAGCGCAGCGGTCAGTGAGGCCGATAGACAGAAATGAGGGAGGAGATGTAAGGAGGTGCCGCACTGTGGAGAGCTTTGTGGGTGAGAACAAGTACTTTGAATTGTATCCTGTAATGAATGGGCAGCCAATGTAAAGACTACCGATTCTTGTTTAGTGGGATTATTGTGCTACCTGTTCTTGCCCTAATACACATATCTAATATTACTGGTATTTATACTTACCTCTTTGTGGCTGTAGTTAGGCATTATTGTATTCCTTGACAACCCAATATACTTTTCACTACACAATTTTCACTTTATGTAGTGCCTTTTTTTTTCTCCAATCCACTATTACATAGACGGTTCCTGGGTCTAACACTTGTGAAATCAGCTATTCTACTCTGTCTGTGAACTCTTGTTCTTAATAATTTGTTTGCTTTACATGTAACTTTAAATAAATTATGATTCTGATTTTATTTGGAACTTTTTGTGCTCTTTTTCTCTTGTATGGAACTGCGATCAAACATGATCGCAGCGTTCCGGTGGCATAGGGAAGCATCGAACAGGGACGGGGCTCCCTGCGTGCTTCCCTGAGACCCTCAGAACAATGCAATGTAATCGCATTGTTCTGAAGGTCTCTTCCTGTCTCCTCCCTGAAGGGCCCCAGATCCAAGATGGCCACGGGCGTCCTACCGGGTCCTGCAGTGAGGTGGCTTGTCAGTGCCTGCTGAGAGCAGGCACCAGCAAGTCTCCTGCACTGCTTGTCAGATCACTGATCTGACAAAGTGCTGTGCAAAGTGTCAGATCAGCGATCTGACACTATATAGTGATGTCCCACCCTGGGACAATGAAAAGAAGTAAAAAAAAAAAATGAACATGTGTAAAAATATCTTTTTTTAAATTCCGAAAAAAAAAAAATATATAAATATTTTTCCAAAAAATACATTTCTTTATGTAAATAAAAATAATACAATTAAAAATACACATTTAGTATTGCCGCGTCCGTAACGGCCCGACCTATAAAACTGTCCCACTAGGGAACACAGTAAAAAAATAAATAAAAATGGGGCAAAAATGTTTTATCATCATATGGTACCAGTGAAAACATCATCTTGTCCTGCAAAAACGAGCCACAATACAGTGTCATCAGCAAATAAATAAAAAAAGTTATAGCCCTCAGAAAAAATTGATACAAAAATAATTATTTTTTATATAAAGTAGTTTTTATTGTATATAAGCGCCAACACATAAAAAAAGATATAATTGAGGAATCGCTGTAATTGTGCTAACCCGGAGAATAAAACTGTTTTATCAATTTTACCACTCGCAGAACGGTATAAACACCCCACAAAAGAAATTCATGAATTGCTGGTTTTTGTTCATTCTGCCTCACAAAATTCGTAATAAAAAGCGATCAAAATATGTCATGTGCCCAAAAATGGTACCAGTAAAAATGTCAACTTGTCCCACAAAAAACAAGACCTCACATGACTCTGTAGGCCAAAATATGGACAAATTATAGCTCTAAAAATGTGGCGATGCAAAAACTATTTTTTGCAATAAAAAGTGTATTTTATTGTGTGACAGCTGCCAAACAAAAACCCACTATAAAACCTGCTATAAATAGTAAATCAAGCTCCCGTTCATCACCCCCTTAGTTATGGAAAAATAATAAAATTAAAAATGTATTTATTTCCATTTTCCCATTACGGTTAGGGTTAGGGTTGTGGTTGGGGTGAGTTAGGGTTAGGTTTGTGGTTAGGGTGATGGATAGGGTTGGGGTTAGGGGTGTGCTGGGGTTAGGGCTGGAGTTAGAATTGAGGGTTTCCACTGTTTAGGCACATCAGGGGCTCTCCAAATGTGACATGGCGTCTGATCTCAATTCCAGCCAATTTTGCATTGAAAAGTCAAACGGTCCATCTTCCCTTCCAAGGTCTGCCATGCACCCAAACAGTATTTACCCCCACATATTGAGTATCAGCATACTCAGGACAAATTGTACAACATTGTTTGGGGTCCAATTTCTCCTGTTACCCTTGGGAAAATAAAAAATTGGGGACTAAAAATCATGTTTGTGGAGATTTTTATTTTCACACTCGGGCGCTATAAATTTTAGTGAAACACCTGGGGGTTCAAAGTTCTCACCACACATTTAGATATGTTCCTCAGGGGGTGCAATTTCCAAAATGGGGTAATTTGTGGGGGTTCCTAAACGTGACATGACGCCCACAGACCATTCCATCAAAGTTTGCATTCCAAAACTTCATTATTTCCCTTCCGAGCCCCGACGTGTGCCCATACAGTTGTTTTCTCCCACATATGGGGTATCAGCATACTCAGGCCAAATTGGACACATCAACTTCTGGGGTCCAATTTCTCCTGTTACCCTTGGGAAAATAAAAATTGGGGACTAAAAGATCATGTGTGTGGGAAAAATAGGATTTTTTTATTTTAACGCCTGGGCGTTATAAACTTTAGTGAAAGTGCTTGCCCTGGATCTCCTCCAGTGACAGGGACATGACTGGCTTTGAGACAAGTATGTTGGCAACAACCTTGAGGTTCTGGGATAGAGAGGTTAAGATGGGCAACATATCCTCAGGCATAGGCCCCTTTACCCCACTTTTCCATAATCCGGACTTTCCTCCGGCATTGAAGGCAAAGACATTCTTGGGTTGGCAAGAACGTGATGGACCACATCTTTTCCAGATTTTGAAAAGGTGAGACCTGACACCCTTAGAATCATTGACAAACACAAGAACTGCAACTCTTTGGTTCGAATACTCTTAATTAAAATCATATTTGTCTACGAGGGTAGAAAATAGGCAGCTTTAAGGCCCCTTTAACTAAATTTGAGAAGTTGTTTGCTTTGGAGTCCCTGCCTGCTCATTGTATTTCCCAGATATACAACATCCTAAACTCAGGGAATTAGACAAACCAAGATTTTTCGAGAGTTGGGAGAAAGATCTCGAAATGCAGATATCGGAGACAGAATAGAGGAAGGCATGCATCCTGCTCACAGTTGGTAGATGGCCTGTGCAGCTCAGGAAAGGAATTACAAAATTCTTTCCCATTGGCATCGTTGCCCGGTGATCATACATGCTGCTTTCCCCTCTGTCCCCGATGAATGAATGCTGGAGGTGCAATAGTGAAAGAGGTTCTATGCTATATATTTGGTGGAGCTGTGGAAAGATTCAGCCATTTTGGGAGGAAGTGTTCACATCTATCAGTTAATTAGTGGTCAGATGATCGATAAGACACCCATGCTAACACTATTATCAATACTTCTGGGCTCCTTTAAGTCCCCAAAACAGGACATACTCCGATTCTGCCTCACGGCGCTAGAGCAGTCATTCCAAGACATTGGAAGACACCCCATTGTCCTTTACTGACTGAATGGTTTGAAGAAATGGGTTGGATTTACAAGATGGAAGACCTTCCTGCAGAGATGACTGGTACCAGGGATGGATTCCTTTGTACCTGGAGTCAATGGGTCCTGTTTCTTGATTCTCCGATCTTTAACTAAGCATTTGGGGCACTCCTAGATGAAACTGTATCTGGATAGTGAGTTTGCCTGTGCTGGACTTAAATCCACTCCCTTTTGATTTTGCCCATCTCACATAGATCTACTTCACAAAAATTAGCCTGCTCAGTAGTGTTGAGCGATACCTTCCGATATTTGAAAGTATCGGTATCAGATGGTATCGGCAGATATCCAAAAAATATCGGATATCGCCGATACCAATGCAAGTTAATGGGACACAAATATCGGAATGTATCCTGGAGGAAACTCTCCTTCAGGCCCTGGGATCCATATTAATGTAAAAAATAAAGAATAAAAATAAATAATATGGATATACTCACCCTCTGACGAACGCTGGCTGTCACCGCTGCAAGCATCTGCCTCCGTTCATAAGAATGCAGAGAGTGAAGGACCTTCGATGACGTCGCGGTCAGGTGACCGGTCTCGTTGTTGCACCTTTATTTGGGTAGTTACCGATCATTTCTCTAAAATGGTGCATTTGGTGCCTCTCCCACGGTTACCTTCTGCACGGGCCTTTCCGACATTGTTTGTCAATTACTTTATGTCTTCCGCTTACACAGTATGCCTGAAAAGATTGTCAGTGACCGAGGTCCCCAGTTTGCATCTCGGTTCTGGAGAGAGCTTTGTCAACTACTTAGTATTGAGCTGAATCTCTCTTCAGCAGGATGACTGAACATCCCTGCTACCGTGGGCGGAGTTTGCCTTGAACAACGCCGTAGTCGACTCCACTGGGCAGACCCCATTCCTCCTTAATTACGGCCAGCATCCGCGGGTTCCTGTGCCCATGCCTGTGTCTTCCGCTGACTCCAGGGTGGCAGACTGGGCAGTGGAAGCACGGGACATCTGGGACTGCACACAGGATGCCATCCGGGCCTCCAAGGAGAGAATGAGGGTCTCCACCGATGCACATTGGCGCCCCGCTCTGACCTTTGCTCCTGGCGACTTAATGTGGCTCTCCACCCGCAATATCAGGCTGCGAGTTGAGTCCACAAAGTTTGCGCTTCACTACTTAGGGCCATTCAAGGTTCTAGAACAGATTAACCCTGTGGTCTACCGTCTGGCTCTTCCTCCACGCCTGGGTATCACCGACACCTTTTATGTGTTCCTCTTAAAGCCCATTCACATGTCCCAGTTTTCTGAGTCATCTGCCAGGACATCGGGTTCGTCCATGGATATTTACAAGGTGAACACTATCATGGGGTGCAAGGTGGTACGTGGCAAAAAGTACTATCTAGTGGACTGGAAGGGTCACGGCCCAGAGGACAGAACCTGGGAACCTGTGGAGCACATTCAGGCTTCGCTGCGCATTGCAGCATTTGAACGTAGCAAGGCCCAAGGAGGGGGGTCCTAGGATGGGGGGTAATATTAGGTGTCGAGTTCCCGCTGCTGCACAGGGGGAATCTTGAACCATGTCGACTGCGGTCTCCCATTCTCCTCCAGCTACAGTGGAACTTGCAGCAGGCATTTTAGGGACTAAGTCCTGCATTTCCCACACTGAGCATGCCCACGGGACGACCTCCCATTGGAGGTCGGGGGTCACATGCTCAGGTCCTGTTGTGTCTCCTATTGAACCATCAGGAAGGTCCCGGAGCTCTAATACTATAAAAGGTTCGCATGGCCCCTCGGCCATGGGCTAGTGTAAACTTGTGTGTGTGGATGAATGCCTGTTGATAGATGAAAGCTCCGAATCATTCCCGTCCCTAGTGTTGTTGCCTGCTCGCGAATGGTAGAGCTGCCTAGCGCCCGACAGTGCTATCCTGCACAATTGCACAAGTTACTGAATCTAGTTAGCAGCGACCACCAGAGCGGCGCCGTGTGCAGATAGTGCACTTTCTTGGCCCAAGTTAGGGTGGTTAGTGGCATCCGCCAGAGCTGCGCTGCACTCACTTCTGTGCGGTAAACGTTTAGCTTAGTTAATTCCTTCGCACCACAGTAGCGGTGTCGAGATCTAGAGGGACTCTTACCCTGAGTCTTGGGGCAGAGTTCTGTGTCGCCTTACTTGCACTCTCTGTGCGATATCGCGGCACTGTGATGCAACAGGGTTCGCTTCCTTCATACCGGGTGAACTTAACCCGTGTGTGTACACACATTATACCTCCATATAGTCCGTTATTACCAAGCAGCAGGTGGACCCAGGACTGCGAACTAACTTTATATCATCTCTAACTATTAGGTGCGTTCCACCAGTCCTATCATGGTACATATGTCTAACATCCATGTCCACTCCGGAAGTCTTGTGTGTGGAGTCTGAACTGAATACCGATGGTCTTGTGGATGCTGGTAGTCAACAATTGCCCTCTTTTGCTCACAAATCCTTTCCAACATCTGCAGTGTAGAGTTCCAATGCATGGGGACATCACACACCATTCGCTCAGCCGGAATCTGCAAACGCTGCTGAAGCACGGCAAGGGTGGCGGAAGCTGTAGCTGACTTTCTAAGATGGGAACACAGGCGGTGTACTTAGACAAGCAGATACAGCAGCTCCAAGTCGGTTTTCAGAACCACTGAACCACAAGGTTAACACATGGGCCAGGCATGATAGATGTGTGAGCCGCCACCAGGTTACGTCCGTTTCTACACACGACCATACCTGGCTGTAAGTTCAGCGGTGTCAGCCACAGATCTACCTGCTCTTTCAGAGCTGTCCACAACTCGTCAGCATTGTGCAGTTTGTCACCTAAGCATATTAGCTTCAGCATAGCCTGTTGCCCCTTGGCTGAGGCAGTGGTTTGAGCTTGTGAGTTGTGACTGATATAGTCATTTTGGAGATGGAGGCTGAAGAGGAGGATGAGGTGCAGGAGCTGTAGACCATGGAGGCAACTCTGATTGACCTAGGGCCCACAATCCTCAGCATCTGAAGGATGTGTTCCATCCCAAGGTCCGACTGGGTCCCAGCTACCACTATGTTAACCCA
Source organism: Ranitomeya imitator (assembly GCF_032444005.1). Classification (NCBI taxonomy): domain Eukaryota; kingdom Metazoa; phylum Chordata; class Amphibia; order Anura; family Dendrobatidae; genus Ranitomeya; species Ranitomeya imitator. The sequence continues at coordinate 825,574,899 of NC_091282.1, read as the reverse complement.
GTGTGCCGTCAGCGAGATGTACCGTCACTGCCCACAGGCACTTGTCCACAAGTCTGTGATTTGGTGGACTTTCACAGTAACTGCATTGTTGAGGGCACAGCTAATGTTGTGGGACACTTGCTAGTATAATGCGGAGACAGCACACTGGGAGACATAGTGGCTGCTGGGGACCGAGTAGCGAGCGTTAGAATTTGTTCTACGCCTACCTGCCAATATATATTTATCTGTATGGTTTTGAGGCATTGTTTTAAATTTTTGTATTTGTCTGTATTTGTCTGTACCAATAAAGTTATAACTTTTTATTGAAAAGAATCAAAACACTCATTGATTTAGCACGCAGTTTAATGATTGCCTAGCTGATCAGTATGTTTAATGATTTAGTAGGTTGTTACCCATCCCATAGGTGTGGTAATGGGTCAGGGTTATATGTTTACATTATCGTTGTAATGCAGGAACTTATGGATGGCCTCAAAACGCGTCCGAACCATGACCATTCGGAACACTGAAGTGTTATATAAAATATCTACACTCCAATATTGCCGAATTTCTGGCTTCTTCATGATCCCCATATGGAGGACCAGGCCCCAAAACTGCGTCATTTCAACTGCGTCCACAGGAGACCAGTTAGAAAATGATGAACGGGGGTTTTGCTCCAAAAATTGCTGAGCATACAAATTAGTTTGCTCCACCATGAGGTTAACGAAAGCCTCAGAGAAAAAGACTTTGAAAAAGTCAATTTCTGTGAGGCCGGTGGTGTCAAACTTGATTCCTGATTCTGCCACAAAATCAGGAATCAGTGGCTCGTAATTTTCGGGGGGCGAGGTCCATATGGGGTCTGAAGAGGGTCACGCTGGTTCATCTTCAGGAGTGGGCGCTGCCTGATCTTCTCTCCTGGGGCGTCTGCGTGGCGGTTCCGCAGGACCCGAGGAGGAAGATGAGGAGGAGGAAGAGGATGAAGAATCTGAAGAGTAAAGGAATGTGGGATCCTCTCCCTCGCTATCAGTGTCGGAGGCAAGGAAAGCATATGCCTCCTCCAATGAATAGCGCTGCTGGGACGAACGGGACATTTTTTTTGTGAGTATGGTGCTTGGGTGTAATATTTATTGGTAACTGTGTACGTGTGGGGGGGATAGTGTTTGGTGCAAACTATTCTGAAAGGAAAAAGCTAAAGGAAAAAAAAAGCAAATAGGGAAAAAAAAATACCTGTGAAAGGAAAAGTCTAAAACAGCAGGCCCTAGCTCTGATAAGTGAACTGCGTCACTTATCAAAGTTCGGCGGCTGCTGGGTGTGTGAACGGGGATGTGTAAAAAAAAAAGAAATGAAAGGCACGGGTTCAGACGCAGCGGCTGGGTGCGCGGACGGGAATGTGTAAAAAAAAAAAAAGAAATGAAAGGCACGGGTTCAGACGCAGCGGCTGGGTGCGCGGACGGGGATGTGTAAAAAAAAAAAAAGAAATGAAAGGCACGGGTTCAAACGCAGCAGCTGGGTGCGCGGACGGGGATGTGTAAAAAAAAAAAAAAAAAGAAATGAAAGGCTCGGGTTCAGACGCAGCGGCTGGGTGCGCGAACGGGGATGTCTAAAAAAAAAAAGAAATGAAAGGCACGGGTTCAGACGCAGCGGCTGGGTGCGCGGACAGGGATGTGTAAAAAAAAAAAATGAAAGGCACGGGTTCAGACGCAGCGGCTGGGTGCGCGGATGGGGATATGTAAAAAAAAAAAAAGAAATGAAAGGCACGGGTTCAGACGCAGCGGCTGGGTGCGCCGACGGGGATGTGTAAAAAAAAAAAAGAAATGAAAGGCACGGGTTCGGACGCAGCGGCTGGGTGCGCGGACGGGGATGTGTAAAAAAAAAAAAAGAAATGAAAGGCACGGGTTTGGACGCAGCGGCTGGGTGCGCGGACGGGGATGTGTAAAAAAAAAAAAAAAAAATGAAAGGCACGGGTTTAGACGCAGCGGCTGGGTGCGTGGACGGGGATGTGTAAAAAAAAAAAGAAATGAAAGGCACGGGTTCAGACGCAGCGGCTGGGTGCGCGGATGAGGATGTGTAAAAAAAAGAAATGAAAGGCACGGGTTCAGATGCAGCGGCTGGGTGCGCGGACGGGGACGTGTGAAAAAAAAAAAAGAAATGAAAGGCACGGGTTCAGACGCAGCGGCTGAATGCGCGGACGGGGATGTGTAAAAAAAAAAAAAGAAATGAAAGGCACGGGTTCAGACGCAGCGGCTGGGTGCGCGGACGGGGAGACAGCACACTGGGAGACATAGTGGCTGCTGGGGACCGAGTAGCGAGGGAAGGCCCCCGCCTTCAGGTTGCGGAAAGCTTCCATATTTACGAGTGTAAAAGGCAACATTTTGAGTGCAAACAGTCATGAAATGTGGGAATTTAATTGTGTTGCCCTGTGGGGCATTCACTGGGTATTTGTGCTTGCGCTCCAAGGACTGGGGTGTGGACAACTAAACGCTGCGCTTGGACAAGGACGTGGACGTGCTTGATGATGGTGCTACTTGAGTGTGTGAAACAACAGGTGCAGGGCAGGAGGCATCTTCACATGCACCATGGACACCATTAGCTTGCACGCATAACAGCGGAAGATTCAGGGGTGCCACCTGCAGACACTGTTCCTGGACCCTGGGTTTCGGCCCACAAAGTCGGGTGCTTTGCTGCCATGTGCCTGATCATGCTGGTGGTAATGAGGCTGGTAGTTTTGCTAACCCTGCTGATGCTGTCCATGCAGACTTAGGAATACCTAACAGTTGTACTGGCACCTTCTGTCGTGTTGGTGTTACGGGAAACAGTTGCCCGCCTTCTGTCTGTGGCGACCACACTGCTTCTTCCTGCCTGTTGGGGTTCTACGCCTCAATCCCCCTCTGTGCTGCTGTCCATGCTCTGCATGTCCTCCTGCCAGGTTGGGTCAGCTACTATATCATCCACCGCCTCATCTTCCCCTTCTTGGTCCTCCTGACTCTTTGTGTCTCATCATCGTCCACCTCTTGTGACACTATCCCACGGCCACCTCTGTGACCGTGGCTGCTCAAATATTTGGGCATCACTACATGTGATCTCCTCTTGCCCCACTTCAAGTGGACCAGGCGAGAGGCCTGAATCTATAAATGGAAAAGTGAATAGCTCTTTGGAGTGCCCAAGTGTGGGATTAGTTGTCTCTGGTCACTCGGCATGGCGGGAGGAAGGAGGATCAGGGTGAGGAAAATGCGGTCCAGACTCATGGATACTGACACTTAACCGTGTGGAAGACAGGATGGTGTTGGTGGCAAAGTGACTGGAAGCATTATCCGCTATCCAACCAAAAACCTTTTGACACTGCTCTGGGTTTAAAAGTGGTGTGCTGAGGTCCCCTAGTAGTTGGGACAGGAAGCTTGGGCGAGAATATGTGGGTGCTTGTTGAGTCACAATTTCAGCTTGCCCACGGACTCAGCCTCAGCATGAACCATCACGTCCAATTCCCTGTCACTTGCCATGTGCCTTTTCAATTTTAAATGGAGGACAATATTTTCCACGTTCACTACAAATGACAGAATTTTGAGCGCATTTGTATGTGATCCGTGTGATGGACAAACCTCATTTTTAAATAGCTGGCCTGTAGGTAACTATTTTTAACAGCAAACTGGTGTCAATAAATACGAGAACACACTGGGACAAAATTTAAATGGAGGCGAGAAATGGCAGAATTTTGAGCACATTTATATGTGAGCTGTGTGACGGACAAAAAAAACCACAGTTTTAAATAGCTGGCCTGTAGGTAACTATTTTTAACAGCAAACTGGTGTCAATAACTTCGAAAACACACTGGAACAAAATTTAAATGAAGGCCAGAAAAGGCAGAATTTTGAGCGGACTTATATGTGATCCGTGTGATGGACAAATCACAGTTATAAATAAATGGATTTTTAGCACTGTAATATGGAAAGGATCTGGCTGTATTCTGCAGTGCCAACAAGCAAATGCAGCCGAAAAACAATGTTCTCTGGATTGCTTTTTAAGCAAATAATCAGGATTAAGATAAAAACAATTATTCCTATGTCTAGTCTATGTCTAGAAATATCTATAAAAGCAGCAGCAGACAGAACTGGAATGGACTCTCTTGCTATATGCACTGCAGTCTGCCACATACACTGCCTGCCTGCCTAGCACTGATATCTATGCAGCTGGATTGGTCCTCAGAAGGACTGTTAGTTGAGATGGATATGTGTATAATATATTGTGGTATACCTATGCTAATTAAGAAACAAGCAAATCTCTCCCTAATCAGCAGCATCTCTCCCTACACTGCCAGATTCTGGAGTAGACTGCAACAAGCATGGCGGTGCCAGGTCTGATGTATACCTGATGACGCTGTGTGGCCAGCCAATCACGGGAATGCCACAAGCAACATGGCTGCGGCATTACAGTGTGTGGCAGACAATCCCTGCATGCTCTTTGGCTCTCTTAAGAGTGCCAAAAATGCAGGGAGAGGACCCGAGCTCCCACCGAGCAACCCCGGAAACACTTGGTGAGCTCCAAGCTTCTCGAGCAGTGAGATGCTCGGGTGAGTACAGAGTAGAGGCGAGCATGCTCGCTCATCACTATTCTTCACTCATTTTCCTACCATGTTGAATATACATTATAACCAGGGCCAGTTTTAGACAAATTGGGGTTCTGGACAAAATTCAAAGTGGGGCCCCCAATCCTGAAATATTCCACCAACAACACTGTTAGGCCCCCTTCACATGTCCATATAAAACACGTACGTATTACACCGATATCGGTGTCACCAGTGTTTTCAATCAGTGTGCATTCTGTGTGCCATCCATGTTTTTCCGGTATGGATACTGGAAATGAAATTACAAAGCTTCTCACATACTTTCCATGTTAAACATGGTCGACACACGCACAGCACATGTACGGCTCACGGATGACATGATTACATGGACCCATAGACTTGTTTTGGCCCTTGTCCTCACTGCTGCTGGGAAAACATGGACATGAGTGCATGAAAAACATGATACATGGTTGTGTGAAGGGGGCCGTATAGTCACATAATAGAAAACATTAGCAGAATTGCTGTCTTTTTCTACATCCTACCTCGCAAATGGCAGAAAAGAAAGCGATAAAAAAGTCATACATGTCCTCCAAACTATTCTGTTAAATCCCCTCTGGCTCTGTGGCCGATGGTTGGGGACCCTGATGGTTATTATTCACTTTGCAGCTATACTATAAGGTGCAGCCACAAGACCACTGCAGCCAAATGCTAAGACTGGCGGAGACCCAGAAGCAACTGCAGCCCAGTGCTAAGACTGGCAGAGACCCCTGCAGCATCGGTCCTGGAGCCGTGTGGGTTTTATTTTTTCATGCTAATAATTTTTACATTCTCGGAAAACCACTGTAGAGACTGTTCACACTCACCATTTTTGCTGCGGATTGATCTACAGTGTTGGCAGGAAATATTCTGCTTTTTCACAGCTTTTTCACTTGCATTTTTGTGTACCATTCATTTGAATAGAGAAAAAAAATGCTGCAGAAACTCTGAAAGGTGACATGCAAGAGATTTATAAAAATCTTCTTACTCTCAGTGGGACAGGAACAATGAGCCGTTAAAAGGACCCTCCCCTTTCCACCCACTAGTGATTTTCCAAAGTACCACATCTGAATGGATGCAAAAAAGAGACTTTATTAACAATTCTTACACCAATGTTACATCACATCAGTACATAAACAAAGAAATCTTGCAGTGGGGAGGGAACTAAAAGTGCTGTCAGGATGAATTCCTGGAAATACAATCACTGGTGGGTAGTGTTGAGCGATACCTTCCGATATCGGAAAGTATCGGTATCGGTTGGGATCGGCTGATATTCAAAAAATATCGGATATCGCCGATACCGATACCCGATCCCAATGCAAGTCAATGGGACCAAAATATCGGAATTAAAATAAACCCTTTCTTTCCTTGTAGGTTCATTCTACATCAAGGAAAACAACTAAGAATAATGTAGGATGTATTGTGGGAGGTGGCGGAGACATTAAAGGCAATGAGGTTTAGCCCAATCAAATAGAATAGCATGTTTTTGTTTTTTTTAAAGACGTTCGGAGTGAAAAAGATATTGAGTATGTAAATTTTTTTTTATTTTGTCAGATATTGATGTTTCACTATTCCACGCCCTTCCCCTTCTTTTTTTTCTTTTTTTTTTTACTTTTCCCACACTTTCATCTTCATCATCATCAGCATCTTTGACATCAACTTCTTCTTCACCTTATTCATCTTCTTCTTCATCTTCTACCTATTTTTTTTTTTTTATTACATTCTTCATATTCATTTTATTCAACTATTATTATTCTTCCTATTCTACATATTCTTTTTATTCCACTGTTATTATTCTTCCTATTCTACTTCTTCATCATATTCTCCTTTGTGACAGGCATTCCCGTAGTTGTTATCTATAAAAGTTGGAAGATTACACCTTCCGTTCTGCCAGTCACAAAAGTTACATTTGTCCGCGTTCAGTTTGGCCTGCAGCATCAGGCTTTATCCAGGGGCACCACGAGGAGGAATGGACTCACCCCCATACACTGCTTAGTCTTCTTCTGCATATAATTTAGATAATATCTTTTGCTCTGATATTAAGTCTTATGCTTAATGTTCTTCTGCTCTTTGTTCTGCAGCCTCTTGTTCTTCTGCTTCTCGGTCTTCCATGTCGTCGTCTCCAGGGTCGTCGTCTCCAGTGTCGTCATCTCCGCCGTCGTCGTCTCAGCCGTCGTCGTCTCCGCCGTCGTCGTCTCCGCCGTCGTCATCGGGGTGGTCTTCCGGGTCGTCGTCGTCATCGGGGTGGTCTTCCGGGTCGTCGTCATCGGTGTGGTCTTCCGGGTCGTCGACTTTAGGGTCTTAAACTTGGAAATGTAGCAGAAGGTACAAGAAGGCTGAGAAAATGCCAAGAACCAGCTGATGGAACTGGAACTCGGATGGCTACCCGAAGGTTCAAGAGCCTATGGAACTACCGAGGACCAGCTGACGTTACTGGAACCCGGTTACTAAGCAGGAGGTACCCATGCTAAAAAGCACTACCAAGGACCGCCTGGCGTTGGCGGAACTCGGATACCCAGAAGGAGGCACCTAAGCCAAAGGCTCTGCCCGGAACCAGCTGACGTTACTGGAACCAGGATGGGGAGCAGAAGGTACAAGAGCAAAAGACACTGCCGAGAACCAGCTGACGGTACTGGAACCCGGATGGGTAGCCGAAGGTCCAAGAGCCAATGGAACTACCGAGGACCAGCTGACGTTACTGGAACCCGGTTACTAAGCAGGAGGTACCCGTGCCTGAAAGCACTACCAAGGACCACCTGACGTTGGTGGAACTTGGATACCCAGAAGGAGGCACCTAAGCCAAAGGCTCTGCCCGGAACCAGCTGACGGTACTGGAACCAGGATGGGGAGCAGAAGGTACAAGAGCAAAAGACACTGCCGAGAACCAGCTGACGGTGCTGGAACCAGGTGGTGAACCCGAAGGCCCACAGGAGAGGAGAGAACAGCTAGGCCGCGAGGCAGCCGCAGTTACCGAACCCCAACAGTCCTACAGGGGGAGCTGGGCCTACTGGCACTACAGAACCAGCCTTGTCTACCAGTTCACGCAGCCCACATAGGAAGCTCCTAAACTGGAGGCACCCTGGAGTTGGCTAACCCGACTGCAACACGACGGGGCAAACATAGGCGTCTCAGCGAGTTTGACACACCCCGGAAACAGCTGACGGTGCTGAAACCAGGTTTGGCACGAGGGAGTACCTGTGACAAAAACACTGCCGAGAACCAGCTGGCGGTGCTGGAACCCAGATGCGTTGCCCCAGTGTGCAAGAGCCAATGGCACGACCGAGGACCAGCTGACGGTGCTGGAACCCGGTTACTAAGCTGTAGGTGCCCGCGCTTAAAAGCACTACCAAGGACCGCCTGACGTTGGCGGAACTCGGATACCCAGGAGGAGGCACCTAAGCCAAAGGCTCGGCCCGGAACCAGCTGACGGTGCTGGAACCAGGTGGTGGACCCCAAGGCCCACAGGAGAGGAGAGAACAGCTAGGCCGCGAGGCAGCCGCAGTTACCGAACCCCAACCGTCCTACAGGGGGAGCTGGGCCTACTGGCACTACAGAACCAGCCTTGACTACCAGTTCACGCAGCCCACATAGGAAGCTCCTAAACTGGAGGCACCCTGGAGTTGGCTAACCCGACCGCACCACGACGGGGCAAGCATAGGCGTCTCAGTGAGCTTGACACAACCCGGAAACAGCTGACGGTGCTGAAACCAGGCTTGGCACGAGGGAGTACCTGTGACAAGAACACTGCCGAGAACCAGCTGGCGGTGCTGGAACCCAGATGCGTTGCCCCAGTGTGCAAGAGCCAATGGCACGACCGAGGACCAGCTGGCGGTGCTGGAACCCGGTTACTAAGCTGTAGGTGCCCGCGCTTAAAAGCACTACCAAGGACCGCCTGACGTTGGCGGAACTCGGATACCCAGGAGGAGGCACCTAAGCCAAAGGCTCGGCCCGGAACCAGCTGACGGTGCTGGAACCAGGTGGTGGACCCCAAGGCCCACAGGAGAGGAGAGAACAGCTAGGCCGCGAGGCAGCCGCAGTTACCGAACCCCAACAGTCCTACAGGGGGAGCTGGGCCTACTGGCACTACAGAACCAGCCTTGACTACCAGTTCACGCAGCCCACATAGGAAGCTCCTAAACTGGAGGCACCCTGGAGTTGGCTAACCCGACCGCACCACAACGGGGCAAGCATAGGTGTCTCAGTGAGCTTGACACAACCCGGAAACAGCTGACGGTGCTGAAACCAGGCTTGGCACGAGGGAGTACCTGTGACAAGAACACTGCAGAGAACCAGCTGGCGGTGCTGGAACCCAGATGCGTTGCCTATTAAAGATTGTCTTCCTAGAGCCCCAACTAGCGGTGTTGGAGCTAAGGGTAAGCAGGGGGAGCAGAGTGTAGGCCGAAGCCTGCACTGGAGGCAGCTTTGTGTCTGCGTTGCGTTTGCAGGACACTTTGCCGGCTACACAGTGGGGGAACAGCTGGCGTTGCTGAACCCCACTAACACAATGGCGTGTGTTTTTCTCTGTGCAGCTAGCACTTGCGGTCAAAAACTAGCGATGTTAGAGCCCGTGTTGAAGCAGGAGGAGGAGGAGAGGAGCAGAGTGTAGGCCGAAGCCTAGTTGAACCAATTTCAAAGGAAACCTTTAACCCCCCCTCAGGTGTTACAAAGTACAAGAGACACACCTTGTGCAGTATTAATGCTGCACAAGTGAAAGGTTGCTCTATTAATTTGTCTACTTGCACACGCTGAATGAAAGACGTACACAATTTAGCCCATTCTACAGTCAAACTGTAGTGGATGCGTGACTTGGCTTTTTAAGGAGACGCAGCACAGGTGTCCCAAATAACGCCTTGGTGCTTGGCGCAGCTTCCTGAGCATTGTTATTTGCTGTACAGGAGTCTGCGCTCTTGTGTTATCCCTTGGCAATGCCCTGTTAGAGCTGCCCGTCTTATGACCTCATTTCATGTTGGCCGGTGCGGTTAACGATGGCCATAAATCCCAGACCCACAGTGCCTTTTCATAAAGTCACACTGCGGTGCTGTGATTCGTGGCCTTGAGCAGTAAATATTTTGGCCGCTCACACACGTCCTTACATCTGCTTCAGACTGGGCGGCCTCTGCTGATCCCTTCTCGCATGCCGCGGCCATGAGGCTGCACAGTCTGAAGACGGCGGAAGGAGATGAGTTAAGACAGGTGAAGATATGCACTGCTCGTGCCCATCAATCACACCCTCGCAGTCAAAATAAGACAACGAGGAGCATTGTTTCAGGCAGGGCGGACGCACAGGCGCAACAAGCCAACCAATGATGTCAGAAGACGGGAAGCGCTACCAAGGAGGGTGCTGCGTATCATTAGAAAGGAAAGTCACACCTCAGGGACAGTGGAATGGTCTCAATGAGATACATTTTGTACGTTTTGAGTTCCACGTGGGCAAGGACAAAAAGTCAGCCACCTTGTACAAATGCAGCAGTACTGCTGTACAAGGTGGCTGTTATACATAGAAACACCTGGGGGTGGGGGGCAGGCTCCCTTCAATTTCAGTTCATGTGCCTGCGTGGCGTTTGCAGGACACGTTGCCAGCTACACAGCAGGGGAACAGCTGGCGGTGCTGAACCCCACTAACACATTGGCTGGTGTTTTTCTCTGTGCAGCTAGCATGTCCGGGCAGAAACTGGTGTTGTTTGAGCCCAGGGTCAGCAGGAGGAGGAGAGGAGCAAAGTGTAGGCCGAAGCCTGCACTGGTGGCAGCTTTTGGTCGGTTGTGCCAGCGTGGCTTGTGCTGGACACGTTGCCGACTACACAGCAGGGGAACAGCTGGCGGTGCTGAACCCCACTAACACATTGGCTGGTGTTTTTCTCTGTGCAGCTAGCATGTCCGGGCAGAAACAGGCGTTGTTTGAGCCCAGGGTCAGCAGGAGGAGGAGAGGAGCAAAGTGTAGGCCGAAGCCTGCACTGGTGGCAGCTTTTGTTCTGTTGTGCCAGCGTGGCTTGTGCTGGACACGTTGCCGACTACACAGCAGGGGAACAGCTGGCGTTGCTGAACCCCACTAACACATTGACTGGTGTTTTTCTCTGTGCAGCTAGCAGTTCCGGGCAAAAACTAGCGGTGTTTGAGCCCAGGGTCAGCAGGAGGAGGAGAGGAGCAGAGTGTAGGCCGAAGCCTAGTTGAACCAATTTCAAAGGTTACCTTTAACCCCCCCTCAGGTGTTGCAAGGTACAAGAGCCACACCTTGAACAGCATTAATGATGCACAAGTCAAAGGTTGCTCTATTTAATTTTGCTCCTTGCACACGCTGAATTAAACATGTACACTATTTAGCCCATTATACTGTCAAACAGTAGTGGAGGCGTGACTACTAGTCTTTTTAAGGAGACGCAGCACAGGTGTACAAATTTACACCTAGGTGCTGTGCGCAGATTCCTTACCGTTGTTATTTGCAGTACAGGAAACTGCGCTCTTGTGTTATCCCTTGGCAATACCCTGTTAGTGCAGGCCGTCTCATGACCTCATTTCATGTTGGCCGGTGCGGTTAACGATGGCCATAAATCCCAGACCCACAGTGGCTTTTCCTAAAGTCACACTGCGGTGCTGGGATTTGTGGCCTTGTGCAGTAAATATGTTCACCGCTCACACATGTCCTTACACCTGCTTCAGACTGGGCGGCCTCAGCTGATCCCTTATCGCATGCCGCGGCCATGAGGCCGCACAGTCAGAAGAAGGCGGAAGGAGGGGAGTGAAGACAGGGGAACATATGCACTGCTCGTGCCCATCAATCACACCCTCGCAGTCAAAATATATGAGACAACGGGGGGCGTTGTGTCGGGCAGGGGGGACGCACAGGCACAGCCAGCCAACCAATGATGTCAGGAGACGGGCAGCGCTAACAATGGGGGTGCTGCGTGTCATTAAAAAGGAAAGTCACACCTCAGGGACATTGTAATGGTCTGTAATGAGACACATTTTGTACTTGTTGAGTTCGACGTGTGCAAGGAGAAAAAGTCAGCCACCTTGTACAAATGCAGCAGTACTGCTGTACAAGGTGGCTGTTATACATAGAAACACCTGGGGGGGTGGGGGGCAGGCTCCCTTCAATTTCAGTTCATGTGCCTGCGTGGCGTTTGCAGGACACCTTGCCAGCTACACAGCAGGGGAACAGCTGGCGGTGCTGAACCCCACTAACACATTGGCTGGTGTTTTTCTCTGTGCAGCTAGCATGTCCGGGCAGAAACTGGCGTTGCTTGAGCCCAGGGTCAGCAGGAGGAGGAGAGGAGCAAAGTGTAGGCCGAAGCCTGCACTGGTGGCAGCTTTTGGTCAGTTGTGCCAGCGTGGCTTGTGCTGGACACGATGCCGACTACACAGCAGGGGAACAGCTGGCGGTGCTGAACCCCACTAACACATTGGCTGGTGTTTTTCTCTGTGCAGCTAGCATGTCCGGGCAGAAACTGGCGTTGTTTGAGCCCAGGGTCAGCAGGAGGAGGAGAGGAGCAAAGTGTAGGCCGAAGCCTGCACTGGTGGCAGCTTTTGTTCTGTTGTGCCAGCGTGGCTTGTGCTGGACACGTTGCCGACTACACAGCAGGGGAACAGCTGGCGTTGCTGAACCCCACTAACACATTGACTGGTGTTTTTCTCTGTGCAGCTAGCAGTTCCGGGCAAAAACTAGCGGTGTTTGAGCCCAGGGTCAACAGGAGGAGGAGAGGAGCAGAGTGTAGGCCGAAGCCTAGTTGAACCAATTTCAAAGGTAACCTTTATCCCCCCCTCAGGTGTTGCAAGGTACAAGAGCCACACCTTGAACTGCATTAATGATGCACAATTCAAAGGTTGCTCTCTTAACTTTGCTCCTTGCACACGCTGAATAAAACACGTACACTATTTAGCCCATTATACTGTCAAACAGTAGTGGAGGCGTGACTTGTCTTTTTAAGGAGACGCAGCACAGGTGTACAAATTTACACCTAGGTGCTGGGCGCAGATTCCTTACCGTTGTTATTTGCAGTACAGGAAACTGCGCTCTTGTGTTATCCCTTGGCAATACCCTGTTAGTGCAGGCCGTCTCATGACCTCATTTCATGTTGGCCGGTGCGGTTAACGATGGCCATAAATCCCAGTCCCACAGTGGCTTTTCCTAAAGTCACACTGCGGTGCTGGGATTCATGGCCTTGTGCAGTAAATATGTTCGCCGCTCACACATGTCCTTACACCTGCTTCAGACTGGGCGGCCTCAGCTGATCCCTTATCGCATGCCGCGGCCATGAGGCCGCACAGTCAGAAGAAGGCGGAAGGAGGGGAGTGAAGACAGGGGAACATATGCACTGCTCGTGCCCATCAATCACACCCTCGCAGTCAAAATATATGAGACAACGGGGGGCGTTGTGTCGGGCAGGGGGGACGCACAGGCACAGCCAGCCAACCAATGATGTCAGGAGACGGGCAGCGCTAACAATGGGGGTGCTGCGTGTCATTAAAAAGGAAAGTCACACCTCAGGGACATTGTAATGGTCTGTAATGAGACACATTTTGTACTTGTTGAGTTCGACGTGTGCAAGGAGAAAAAGTCAGCCCCCTTGTACAAATGCAGCAGTACTGCTGTACAAGGTGGCTGTTATACATAGAAACACCTGGGGGGGTGGGGGGCAGGCTCCCTTCAATTTCAGTTCATGTGCCTGCGTGGCGTTTGCAGGTCACGTTGCAAGCTACACAGCAGGGGAACAGCTGGCGTTGCTGAACCCCACTGACACATTGACTGGTATTTTTCTCTGTGCAGCTCGCATGTCCGGGCAAAAACTGGCGGTGTTAGAGCCCAGGGTCAGCAGGAGGAGGAGAGGAGCAGAGTGTAGGCCGAAGCCTGCACTGGTGGCAGCTTTTGGTCAGTTGTGCCAGCGTGGCTTGTGCTGGACACGATGCCGACTACACAGCAGGGGAACAGCTGGCGGTGCTGAACCCCACTAACACATTGACTGGTGTTTTTCTCTGTGCAGCTAGCAGTTCCGGGCAAAAAATAGCGGTGTTTGAGCCCAGGGTCAGCAGGAGAGGAGCAGAGTGTAGGCCGAAGCCTAGTTGAACCAATTTCAAAGGTTACCTTTAACCCCCCTCAGGTGTTGCAAGGTACAAGAGCCACACCTTGTGCAGCATTAATGCTGCACAAGTAAAAGGTTGCTCTATTTGGTTTGCTCCTTGCACACGCTGAATAAAACACGTACACTATTTAGCCCATTATACTGTCAAACAGTTGTGGAGGCGTGACTTGTCTTTTTAAGGAGACGCAGCACAGGTGTCAAAATTTGCACCTAGGTACTGGGCGCAGATTCCTGAGCGTTGTTATTTGCTGTACAGGAGTCTGCGCTATTGTGATCCCTTGGCCATGCGCTGTGAGCGCTTCCTGTCTTCTGACCTCATTTCATGTCGGCCGCTGCGGTTAGCGATGGACATGAATCCCAGACCCACAGTGTGTTTTCAAAAAATCACACTGCGTGGCTGGGATTCGTGGCCTTGTGCAGTAAATAGGTTTGCCACTCACACATGTCCTTACACCTGCTCCAGACTGGGCGGCCTCAGCTGATCTCTTATCGCCTATCACGGCCAGGAGGCCGCACAGTCTGAAGAAGGCGGAAGGAGATGAGTTAAGACAGGCGAACATATGCACTGCTCGTGCCCATAAACCACACCCTCGCTGACAAAATAAATATGACAACGAGGGGCGTTGTTTCTAGCAGGGCAGATGCACAGGCGCAGCCAGCTAACCATGATGACAAAAGACGGGAAACGCTACCAAGGGGGGTGCTGCGTATCATTAGAAAGGAAAGTCACACCTCAGGGACAGTGGAATGGTCTCAATGAGACACATTTTGTACGTGTTGAGTTCCACGTGGGCAAGGAGAAAAAGTCAGCCACCTTGTACAAATGCAGCAGTACTGCTGTACTAGGTGGCTGTTATACATAGAAACACCTGGGGGGGTGGGGCCAGGTTCCCTTTAATTTCAGTTCATGTGCCTGCGTGGCGTTTGCAGGTCACGTTGCCGGCTACACAGCAGGGGAACAGCTGGCGTTGCTGAACCCCACTAACACATTGGCTGGTGTTTTTCTCTGTGCAGCTAGCACTTCCGGGCAAAAACTAGCGGTGTTTGAGCCCAGGGTCAGCAGGAGGAGGAGAGGAGCACTGCACTGGTGGCAGCTTTTGTTCTGTTGTGCCAGCGTGGCTTGTGCTGGACACGTTGCCGACTACACAGCAGGGGAACAGCTGGCGGTGCTGAACCCCACTGACACATCACCTAGTGTTTTTTCTGTGTAGACAACACTTCCAGGTGGCAACTGACAGTGTTGAAACCCAGGGAATCAAAGAGGAGCAGAGTGTAGGCCGAAGCCTGCAGTGGAGCAAGTTGAAAGGGAACCTTTAACCCCCCCCCCCCAGCCATTTGTTGCTGAAAGAGCCATCTTGTACAGCAGTAATACTGCACATGGAAAATGGTGGCTCCGAAAATTATGCTCCTTGCAAACGCTGAAGTACACACTCATATAATGTGTCCCCTCACACCGTCAAACCATCCCGGAAGTGGGACTTTCCTTTGTAATGTGACACAGCACAGCCGTCATTCCAACCCCCTTGGTGCCGGGCGCCACCTCCTCAACGTTGTTTGGTTCTGTCACGGAGCCCGCGCTGTAATGTTATCCCTTGGCCATGCACAGTTAGCGGTGCCCGTCTTCTGACATCATGTAGGTGTCAGGCTGGCAGTGCCTGTGCGTCCAAGCTGCCCGAGATCCAACCTTGCAGTGTCATCTAATGTAGTCCCACTGCGGGCCAGGGATCCATGGGCATGCGCAGTGCATATCATCACCTCTCACTCACCTCCTTCCTGCTTCTTCAGACTGTGCGGCGTCACGGCCGTGGCATGCTATTAGGGATCAGCTGACGCCGCCTAGTCTGAAGAAGCGTGAAGAAGGGGAGTGAGAGGCTAGTATATGCACTGCGCATGGCCATGGATACCAGGCCCACTGTGGGATCACATTAGACGACACTGCGAGGTGTGATTTCGGGCAGCGTGGACGCACAGGCGCAGCCAGGACGACAACAAATGACTGCTGCACAAGATGGCTCTTTCAGTAACAAACGACGGGGGGGGGGGGACAGGTTCCCTTACATTTAGGTTGTTGTGCCAGCGTGGCGGTCGCAGGACACATTGCCGGCTACACAGCTGGGGATCAGCTGACGTTACTGAAACCCAATAACACTGGGTCGTATGTTTTTACTGTGCAGCCTGCACTTCTGAGCCGCAACTGGCGGTGTTGGAGCCCAGGAATAGCAGTTCAGGTGGTAGAAAGATGAACACAGCAGGAGACCTGGATGACACCCAATTACTTAATCAGGCAGAGGAGTGGCAAATTCCTGTGAGATCCAGGCCTGGTTCATTTTCAGGAAAGTAAGCCGGTCAACGTTATCGGAGGATAGTCGCATGCGACGGTCTGTTAGTACACCACCTGCGGCACTAAAGACACGTTCCGATAAGACACTAGCCGCAGGGCAAGCCAGCACCTCCAATGCATACTGGCTTAGCTCTGGCCATGTATCCAGCTTAGAGACCCAAAACTTGAACGGGGAAGAGCCGTCTGGGAGTACAGTAAGAGGGCAAGCCATGTAGTCTGTCACCATCTGACGGAACCGTTGCCTCCTGCTGACTGGAGCCGCCGGTGATGGTGTAGACATTTGGGGCGGGCACACAAAAGTGTGCCAGAGTTGTGCCATACTGGGCTTGCCTTGGGCAGAGGCACTGCTTCTGCTCCCTCTTTGGGCAGAGCCTCCCCCACTGCCTCGACGCACTGAGCTGCTTTGTAAAGCACTAGCAGCACTCCTCTCAGTTGGACAGGAGAAGATGATGGAATTCACCAGTGTGTCGTGGTACTCCCGCAATTTACGCTCCCGGGTCAACGCAGGGATGAGGTTTTGGACGTTGTCCCGGTAGCGAGGATCGAGGAGGGTGAACACCCAATAATCAGGCATGTTGAGAATGTGGTCGATGCGGCGGTCGTTTCTCAGGCACTGCAGCATGAAATCCACCATGTGCTGCAGAGTGCCAACTGGCCCAGAAACGCTGTCCCCTGCTTGAGACATGATCTCTGCCCGCTCGTCATCACCCCACCCTCGCTGTACACACTGACCACTGGACAATTGTGTCGCTCCCTCCTCTGGACGGAGCTCTTCCTCCTCCATTGACTCCTCCTCATCCTCCTCACAAATTGTCCCCTGCGTACCCCTTTGTGAGGAACCACGTGGCGCTGACTCTCCAGAAGCTGATGGAAAAGGTGACTCCTCATCCTCCACCTCTTCCACCACATCATCCCTTAACCCTTGCAAAGTTTGCTGAAGCAGGCAGATAAGGGGGACAGTCATGCTGACTAGTGCATCATCTGCACTTGCCATCCACGTGGAATAATCAAAAGGACGCAAAACCTGGCAGACGTCCTTCATAGTGGCCCACTCTGTGGTTGTGAAGTCTGATCGGCGCTGACTGCGACTTCTTTGCGCCTGATGCAGCTGGTACTCCATAACTGCTTGCTGCTGCTCACACAACCGCTCCAACATATGTAACGTGGAATTCCACCGGGTAGGTAGGTCACATATGATGCGGTGTTCCGGAAGGCGGAATCGGCGCTGCAGAGCAGCAATGCGGGATCTGGCCAAGCTGGAACGCCGCAAGTGAGCACACTCTAGGCGGACCTTGTGCAGCAGGGCATCAAGATCCGGATAGTCCCTCAGAAAACTCTGAACAACCAAATTGAGCACATGTGCCAGACATGGGATGTGAGTGAGGTTGCCAAGGGCCAAAGCTGCCACCAGATTTCGGCCATTGTCACACACTACCATGCCTGCCTGGAGATTCGCTGGCAGTAACCACACATCGCTCTCCTGCTTGATGGCATTCCAGAGCTCCTGCGCTGTGTGGCTTCGATGCCCCAATGAAACTAGTTTCAAGACGGCCTGCTGACGTTTGGCCACGGCTGTGCTCATGTCGGTCATAGGTAAACGTTCACGGGTCCATGTGGAGGTGGACTGTGACGGATCCTGCAGAGAGGAATCAGAGGAACTGGTGTAAGAGGAGGAGTCGATGCGTACAGACTGGATTCCTGCAATCCTTGGAGTGGGCAGGACACGTCCTGCGCCACTCGCACGATCTGTACCTGGCTCAACAACATTAACCCAATGGGCAGTGAGGGAAACATATCGCCCCTGTCCATGCTGACTGGTCCACGCATCGGTGGTGAGGTGGACCTTGCTACTGACGGCGTTCAGTAGCGCATGTTTTATGTTTGCCTCAACATGCCTGTGCAGGGCAGGGACAGCCTGCCTACTGAAGTAAAAGCGGCTGGGCACCTTGTACTGTGGGACTGCCAATGCCATCAAGTCACGGAAGCTGTCAGTCTCCACCAGCCTGAACGAGAGCATTTCCAGGGACAACAGTTTGGCAATGCCTGCATTCAGAGCCTGTGCTCGGGGGTGGTTGGCCGAGAATGCCCGCCTTTTCTCCCATGCCTGGACTACCGATGGCTGTAGAGTAGACTGGGAGTGTGAGGATGACTGGGAAGGTGGTGCTGTGGGTGGAATTACACTAGGTCTCTGGACAACAGTGGAGGAAGAGGCAACACGAGATGAAGAGGTGGTAGCTGCCGCTGTTGGTTGGCCTACGTCTTCACTGTGTTTCTGTAACTCCACCGCGTGCCTGTTCCGCACATGTTTCCACATATTTGTGGTATTGAGGTTGCTGACACTTTTACCTCTTTTTACTTTCTGATGACACAGCTTGCATTTGACAAAACAAATGTCATCTGCAACTGTGTCAAAAAAGGACCAGGCACTGCAAGTCTTGGGAGCGCCCTTTTTGGCTTTGGAAAGAGACAGGCTCCTAACGGGTGCCAAAGTGGAGGCTACAGGCTCCGCAGTCTTCCCCCTCCCTCTCCCTCTTTGGCCCGTAAGGGGAAGCTCTTCCTCAGAGCTGCTCCCACCACCTTCCTGTTCCTCACGCCACGATGGGTCAAGGACCTCATCATCTCCACTACCCTCTGCCACCAACTGCTCCTCCTGGGTAGTCTCGGCAGCACAGTACGCATCAGAAAGCGGCACCTGAGTTTCATCATCAGATGCGTACTGCGCTGTGGTCACCGGAGGCACTGGCCCACCTGCCTCTTCAGAGTCAGAGAGATAAAGCTTTTGGGCATCACTGCACACTGCCTCTTCTTCCATTTCTCCAATGCTGCTTGGCTGGCCCCCTGTTTCCAAGCCAAGAGATTCAGAGAACAGAAGTAGAGACGGCTCCTGTCCTGGGCTCTCTGACTGCCTGGCCAATTTGGCAGGTGGTGAAGAGACAGATGGCTGCTCTCCAGTGCTCTGTGCCTGAGAGGATGTGGCACTAACTGAAGTCGATGCCGAGGCGTTAGCTGCCATCCACCCGACAAAGGCTTCAATTTGGTCTTCACGTAGCAGCGGTGCACGGCGCTCTCCGACAAAGCTGCGCATGAAGGACTGTTCCCTGCTGAAACTGAGTGACGACGAGTCACCGGCGCCCGCAGCAGGCACAGAATCACCACGTCCTCTCCCTGCTCCTCTCCCTGCTCCGCGCCCACGCCCACGTGCCTTACTCCCTGCCCTCTTCATCTTGGTTGACAGATAAAGATAAGCAGAAAAGTACTAAGGCCTTAGTGTGCTAATTCCTGAAATGCTCCTCCTAACAGGTGTAAGAAACACTAATGTTGTAAATTGTGGACTAAACTTTATTATTTTTCAAATGTGGCCTACACAAGTGTTAAGTTGTGTTTGGTGAACTTAACTTTTTTTTTGGTGCAGATCGGGCTACAGAGCTAGTTTAAATCACACGGAGACCGTGCAGACAGCCGTAAACGGCGCTGCAAGGCCAAAAAACCCTCCTCTCGGTTATCCTATATAGTGTTTTTCCACTATTTAGCTGGATACGAGTGGAAAGACACTAATAGGAATTTTTTTTTTCAAATTTTAAACTGGCTGCACTATTTGAAAAAAAGGAAATTGTTCTTCAAGGTATGAGGCAGTAACGCACCCTGAGCTGAATCCAACCGGCTATGGCTGCACACAGACTACAGGGCGAGCTGCGCTCACACAGAGACCGTGCAGACAGCCGTAAATGGCGCTGCAAGGCCAAAAAACCCTCCTCTAGGTTATCCTATATAGTGTTTTTCCACTATTTAGCTGGATACGAGTGGAAAGACACTAATAGGATTTTTTTTTTTCAAATTTTAAACAGGCTGCACTATTTGAAAAAAAGTAAAATTTTTCTCAAGGTATGAGCCAGTAACGAACCCTGAGCTGAATCCAATCGGCTATGGCTGCACACAGACTACAGGGCGAGCTGGGCTCACACGGAGACCGTGCAGACAGCCGTAAACGGCGCTGCAAGGCCAAAAAAACCTCCTCTAGGTTATCCTATATAGTGTTTTTCCACTATTTAGCTGGATACGAGTGGAAAGACACTAACAGGAATTTTTTTTTTCAAATTTTAAACTGGCTGCACTATTTGAAAAAAAGGAAATTGTTTTTCAAGGTATGAGGCAGTAACGCACCCTGAGCTGAATCCAACCGGCTATGGCTGCACACAGACTACAGGGCGAGCTGCGCTCACACAGAGACCGTGCAGACAGCCGTAAACGGCGCTGCAAGGCCAAAAAACCCTCCTCTAGGTTATCCTATATAGTGTTTTTCCGCTATTTAGCTGGATACGAGTGGAAAGACACTAATAGGAATTTTTTTTTTTCAAATTTTAAACAGGCTGCACTATTTGAAAAAAAGGAAAATTTTTCTCTAGGTATGAGCCAGTAACGAACCCTGAGCTGAATCCAACCGGCTATGGCTGCACACAGACTACAGGGCGAGCTGGGCTCACACGGAGACCGTGCAGACAGCCGTAAACGGCGCTGCAAGGCCAAAAAACCCTCCTCTAGGTTATCCTATATAGTGTTTTTCCACTATTTAGCTGGATACGAGTGGAAAGACACTAATAGGAATTTTTTTTTTTCAAATTTTAAACAGGCTGCACTATTTGAAAAAAAGTAAAATATTTCTCAAGGTATGAGCCAGTAATGAACCCTGAGCTGAATCCAACCGGCTATGGCTGCACACAGACTACAGGGCGAGCTGGGCTCACACGGAGACCGTGCAGACAGCCGTAAACGGCGCTGCAAGGCCCAAAAACCCCCCTCTAGGTTATCCTATGTAGTGTTTTTCCACAATAGAGCTGGAGACTGGTGGAAAAACACTAATAGGAAATTTGAGAAAAAATGTGCAGCAGGCTGCACTAAGAGCAAAAAAGGACAACTGTGTGAGGCAGTGTGAACCCCCCCTGAGCTGAATACAACCGGGTATATGGCTGCACACAGACTACAGAGTGAGCTGCACACACACACACACACACACACACAGAGACCTTGCAGAACGCTGTTAAAACAGCGCTGCAAGGCAAGAGCAAGGTGAACAGTGAAGAACACACAGCGTTTTGCTAAATTAGCCTTTGGAAAGGAAAATAAAGCAATTAGCTAGCTCGACTGGCCCTCAGTTAGAACACAGCGTCCTGTCCCTAACTGAAATCACAGCAGAGTGAGCGCAAAATGGCGGCAGCGTTTTTATAGTGCAGAGTGACATCATTTCAGCAGCCAATCCAAGCCTTGCCAGTACTTACATGCCCACCATGCTAAACAGGATGTGCCCACACTTCCAATCATTCCTCATTGGCTGCTGCGTTCAGTTTGAATTCTGGGAACTTCCGATTCCGGTATCCGATACGCGGGAAGTATCGGAATTCGGTATCGGAATTCCGATACCGCAAATATCGGCCGATACCCGATACTTGCGGTATCGGAATGCTCAACACTACTGGTGGGTCTAATTACAGTTTTCCAGTTCACTACCTGACAGCACCATGGAGAAGTACCAAAGCATGGTAATGTTAGGGTGGAACTACTGCATGTAAAACCTTCCTGCCAAAGGCTAATTGTTCTGAAACAATATCCAGCTTGTAATGTCTAGTGAAAGTACTAATATTAGCCCAAGTTGCGGCCCTACAGATTTGATCTGTTGAAGCACCCCCCACCCCTTTTGCCCATGACGTAGCCATAGCTCGAGATGAATGTCTGGGGGGATCCTTCTCCTGAGCTCTATAAGCTAGGTCTATCACAGTCTTTATCCACCTCGCGATAGTTGCTTTTGCTGCTTTACAGCCCCTATTTGGCCCCCCATATTCTATAAACAGATTTTTGTCCCGTCTCCAACTCTCAGTGGCCTTCAAATATTTTAGTACTGTCTCTCTGATGTCTAAATTATGATAGACTCATAAGCCTTTGGATTTCTAGGGTGCTGGCAGAATGAGGGAAGGACCAGGTTAAAGGTCCCATGATGGAGATGACTTCCTTACAAGGGGTCTCAATCTCTGTGTGGCTCTAGAAAACCCAGGGATGTGCGGCTAAAGAAAGGTCAAAGAAAACACTAAGGGCCGCAAACTGCACTTTTAAAGTACTAGGCCGAAGGCTCTTCTTAAAGCCTAACTGGAGAAAGTTGAGAATTCTGGAAATTTCTGGACTTGTAGTGTTTACTGGAGCTCCTCCTGAAAAGGTACAAAATAGTCTCCAAATTTTATTGTAAATTGCCGAACTCACTGGCATCCTGCTTGCTTGGAGCGTGGTGATCATATCTTCCGACAGGCCTCTGGATCTCAGGGTCTGGTGTTCAGGATCCAAGCAGATAGTTAGAGTGAGTCTGGATTCTTGTGGAGCAACGGACCTTGGTGCAGCAGGTCCTGTCTCTTCGGTTAAAGAATAGGCCTCTCTACTACCATTCTGCTTAGTAGAGAGAACCAGCTTCTCCTTGGCCGAAAAGGTACTACCAAGATCACTGCTGCTCCGTCGTTCCGTATCTTTCTGAGTGCTCTCAGAATCAGTGGGAGGGGTGGAAAGACGTACAGGAGCCCTACTCTCCAATGTTGCGATAGAGCATCGACCCCCGCTGCCCCATCTAGGGGATTCAGTGAAAATAAGGTTTTGACCTTTTCATTTGTTATGGAGGAAAAGAGATCCACCTGCAGTGTTCCCCAACGTCGGCACAGCTTGTCGAACACTTCTGCATTCAATTCCCACTCTGTGGGATTTATTGGAGTCCTGCTCAAGAAATCTGCCACCTGGTTCTTGGCTTTCTCCAGGTGTACCGCCGAGATGGATTCGACCGAGTTTTCTGCCCACTTGAAAATCCGGTTTGCCAGATGTTGTAAGTAACGATGGGTGCTTCGGGCCTCCCTGGTGTCTTAGAAATGCCACTGCTGCCACATTGTCAGATAGTACCTTCACATGTTTGCCTCTGATCTGTGACCAAGCCTGGTAAAGAAATTTCCATATTGCGTATAATTCCCTGAAATTTTATGATTTGGACTTCATCTCTGGATTTCATTGTCCTTGCTAGTATCTCCCTTCTATATGACCATGCCATCCGAACTGACTAGCGTCCGTGGTCATGGTGATACAGGGACAGAGAACCCATGGTACACCTACTTTCAGGTTTTCTGGGATGGTCCACCAATTCAGTGCTCTCCTTACTGAAAGAGAAAAAGAGTCATCTTCTTTTCCAAAGAACTCTGTCTTCTGTCCCAGGTCCTTAGAACCTCCTTCTGCAATTTTCGAAAGTAAAATGAACTCCACTTCACGCAAGCGATACAAGCCGTCATTAGACCCAGTATCTTCATTGCCTCCCTTATAGACGACGGATTCTTCCTGAACCGGCGGACATTTTCAATTATTGTGACTTGTCTTTCTTCTGGCAAAAAAGATGCTCTGATGTGGGAATCTAATATGACCCCAGAAATTTTATTTTGGATTGTGGGATCAAATTTGACATCTCCCAATTTATGATCCACCCCAGCTCCTGCAGAATGGAGATTGATGGAGATTGTAAAGTGGCGGTCGATCCTGAGCTGGTTCTCGGATCTCACTACTGCCAAAAAATCGTCCAAATATGGTACTATCATTATGCCGTGGCTTCTTAAATAGGCGACCACTTCTATCAGCTTGGTAAAAATTCTGGGGGCCGAAGCAAGGCCGAAGGGAAGGTCCCGGAATTGAAAATGATGGATTATCCCCTGGTTTATCAGAGCAAATCTTAAGTACTTCTGGTAGGAAATGTGGATTGGGACATGGTAGTACGTACTCTTCAAATCTAAAGTGCACATCACCATGTCCTTGTCTATCAGGGGTATCGTGGATTTTATGGACTCCATCTTGAATCTCTTGTATTTTATCCACCTGTTCAGGGGTTTGAGATTTATGATTGTTTGGGAGTCTCCTGATGATTTTTTTATTGAGAAGAGACTAGAGTAATGACCCCTGCCTCTCTCTGAAGTGGGAACTGGGACGACTGCATTTATTTTTAGCAACTCCTGAATGTCTGTCCACATAGGGGAGACTAGCAGAGGTTGGGATTTGGTTACTATGAACCTCTCTGGGGGTAGACTGGTGAATTCTAGCTTGTATGGCCAATTGTATGAAGAATCCAAGGATTCTGTGATATCTTCTGCCAACCCCTTAGGCTGGTTTCACATTTGCGTTTTTTGGCGCTGCGTTTCAGCGCAAAAAACGCATGCGTTTTTTTCCCTATATTTAACATTAAAACGCATGCGTTTTTCTCTATGCGTTTTGCCGCGTTTGATGACGCATGCATCGTTTCTATGCTTGCGCTTTGTTGCAGAAATGCAACATGTAGTAATTTCTAGAGGTGTTTTTTTGCCGCAAAAAAACACATGCGTTTTTTTGCAGCAAAAAAACGTATTGCTGTCTATGTAAACGCATGCGTTTTTAAGCACATGCGTTTGGTTGCGTTTTTAAATGCATGCGTTTCCATAGAAAAAAACAAGTCTACACACTGATAATCTACCCCCCACCATCAAGGTAATAAAGGGATCCAAACCCTAACCCTAACCCCCCACCATCAAGGTGATAAAGGGATCCTAACCCTAACCCCCCACCATCAAGGTGATAAGGGGATCCTAACCCTAACCCTACCCCCCCACCATCAAGGTGATAAAGGGATCCTAACCCTAACCCCCCACCATCAAGTTGATAGAGGGATCCTAACCCTAACCCCCACCATCAAGGTGATAAAGGGATCCTAACCCTAACCCTAACCCTAGGGATCCAAACCCTAACCCTAACCATACCCCTAGGTATCCAAACCCTAACCCTAACCCTAGGCATCCAAACCCTAACCCTAACCCTAGGGATCCAAACCCTATCCCTAACCCTAACCCTAGGGATCCAAACCCTAACCCTAACCCTAACCCTAGCTATTTCTATTTATAGTGAGTTTTCTAGTTGATTTTGATGATTGGCAGCTGTCACACACTTCTCATCATGTGTTTCAAAAATGCAAATGCAGGAAAAAACGCATGTAAACGCATCAAAACGCCGTGCATTTTTACCGCATGCGAAAATGCATACGTCTAAAAAACACAGCGTTTGCACGCGTTTACATGCGTTTTTTCACCACCTGCGTTTGCATTTTAAACGCTGCGTTTTTAAACGCAAATGTGACACTAGCCTTAGAAACTCCTATAAACGGACCTCCCACTCTGATGTCGTCATTTATTGTATTTTCCTGAGCCAGGACCCGGGAAGATGGAGTCTCTACTCTTCCCCCCTTTGGGATAGTTCCACCTCCCTGTCTTCCCTTTCCCTCTGTAGTCTGTTTTTTGACTAGGATGGGATCTACGAAAGGGCTAGTACTTTCTTGTATTCTCCTTAGGGAACCCTTTTTTCTTATTTGGGGCCTTTTCTAGCATGTCATCTAAAACTGGCCCAAACACTTTATCCCCTGAAAATGGAATTGCACAGAGCTTATTTTTCGACTGGGTATCACCCGACCAAGTCTTTAGCCAGATTGCTCTTCTGACTGCATTAGATAAAGACTCGCTCCTGGCCCCGAATCGACTGATTTTGCCAATGTGTCTGCCATGAATTCTGTCACAAGCTTTAACAAAGGCAAGGTTTTAAGTATGACATCTCTGGAAATTTTTGCTTTGAGATGTTCCTCCAGATTCCAGATCATCCATCCATAAATGCATGGATCGGGCTACAGAGGTTGCTGCAATGTTGGCCCAAATTATAGATGCTGAAGATTCCCAGGCTCTCTTTAGTAGTCCATCCGCCTTACAATGCATCGGTTCTTTCAGTCCGGAGGAGTCCTCGAATGGGATCGCCCCAGCTTTTTTTGCCACTTTGGCCAATGGCACGTCTATCTTGGGTACTTCATCCCAGGTCGATATATCCTCTGGGTTGAAAGGCAATCGGAGCCTAAAGTCCCTTGGTACTACTAGCCTCTTTTCCGCCTCCTGCCACTCTTCTAAGATCATCGACCGGATGTGGTTATTAACTGGGAATACTCTACTGACCTGGGAACGCAGACCGCCAAACATCTCATCCTGTATAGAAACTTTTACCGGGGTGTCCTGCAACTGCATAGTGTTCAGTACAGTGTGCAGAAGCTCATCTGTGTCTGCTGCTGAAAAGAGATATCTTTTCCCTCTTCCCATTGAATCCTCCCTTTCGTCCTGGTTCGAATCTTACGAAACTTCATCATCCGAGGAGGGACTAGATTCCTTAAGCCTTTTCCACAAAATCTGCGCTTCTGCTTGGCTAGTATGAGGGAGACTCAGGCTCAAGATGGAAGCCTGGACCTCCTGTGTTATAATTGACCTCATGTTGGTCATTAGTGATGTCTGCTCTTCCCCGACAATTTTGAATGCACAGGCTTTACAGAGCGGTTTCTGCCAGTTTTCTGGCAATCTAGTGGTGCACATGGGACATTTACTCAACACAGATTTATTTTTCTCAACACAATATGATAACACTGACGCTCGACACTGATGACACTATATGTGAGGGAGACCCTACAGAATCCCCTAGCTGCTGGTAACCTCAGAATATGTGCCAATTCTGCGAGAACAAAGTGGCACTAGAGTCCCTGAATGCGGTTTGGCAGCTTTTCTTTATCCCTGTGTGGGTGCAACCAAAACACCCCCCACATGGCGTGAACCCATTCGGTTTGGATTTTTGATTTCCCACCGGATCCTGTTTGTTATAGGCCAATTTGGCTGTGGGGGCCAGCAGGTTGTTCAGCGTCCGAGCTTTTCTGTACACAAACCTAGGGTACGATGATAAATGTTCTCCTATTACCCTGTCGCTCTGCAGGGTTGCCCAATTGTAGGAGTGGGGGTCTCACTAGCTGAGTGCGTTTTTACTGCTATCGTCAGGGGGGCAGTTTGTTGTCCTGCGGTGTATCCTACACACTGTCCATAGGGGATTATTTTGGTTGTTGCATCCTATTGCTGCACTCAGGTTTATTGCACCCCTGCCAGTAGGGGTTAATCATCTGTATATCCCTAGCGCTGTTCCTGTTTTTAGTATATCCAGATTTATTTTTCTGCTGAAGGGGTTGATGGCTCTCCCTAAAAAACACATAGAGATCTTAGTATTACCTACGAGTGCATAGGGGATTGGTATGGTATTGTGGTATGGCTTTTTGTGAGTAGCCTACTCACGTGCCCCTGGCTCTGCTCCGGTCCCTCAGGTTTGGCTGTGTCCTCCATTGTAAAAGAGCACACTGACCGAGCGCTCCTAATTCAGGATGGCCGGCGGTAGGTACTACGCCCTCTCCCCTTGTATCCGTTGTTACCTGTTTGATTCTCCTCATCCTCAACCACGCTCTGCACGACATGACCATGCTAAGAAAAATGCCTCTCCGTGAGGCCGGCGCCACTGCTGATCTGCCGCTACCCGGAAGTGATGCGGCCGGCATTGACGCGGCCATTGTTCCACCATCCCCGGGAACTGATGTGCCTCAGCGGCATGGCGCCCAACCCAAGTGCCCCCAAGGAGGAGAAAGCGAACTCGACCCCAGGAGTAGTGCTACACTGGGACCCCCATCGCAGGTATCAGCCGGAGACTTCTTACGGCGGGAAGGGAAAGGCTGGACCCCGATCCTCACCAACTGCATAGCACTGTCCGAGGACACGCTGGCCGTTCCTATCCCCAATGGGACAGGAAAAAAACTAGTGGGTGGTAAGGGGAGGTTCCTTTTAACCGCTTATTGCTCCTGTCCCAATGAGGGTAAGAAGGATGTCCTCCATGGTGCTGTCAGGTGGTGAACTGGAAAATAGGATTCACATTAATCCCCGACAGAGCCACAGACTGCACTGACACAAGCAGAGTTCAGAGTTTTCAGAAATACTGCCAGTGCCATGAGCATCACTAGATAGACCACTGGAGCTTAGGAAGATAAATAAGTGACTTAGAAATTGGAAGGATTTGGGTTCCTAGAGAACTAGGCCAACTTCTGTCGGCTACAGGCTCTACAGTAGGGATGGGCTGCACCTCAATGGGGAGTGTGCAGCTTTGCTTGGGGAAAAAAAATGGTAAGACGGATGGAGGAGCTTTTAAACTAGGATCTGGGGGAAGGGAGGGTAGTTATCCTAATAAGGGGTTAGATAGAGTAGGCAGAGAGAGGGAGGGAGTAGGGGTAAATGAGGATTTAGGGGGGCTGGGATATGTAAGTAAAGCAGGGAACTGAATAGAAGTAACAAATGTGCTAATAATATTAAATGTCTGCTGGCAAATGCAAGAAGTCTAGCAAACAAAATGAATGAACTGGAGACACTTATGACTGTCAGAATACGATGTGGTGGGCATTACGGAAACCTGGCTTAACGAGATCCATGACTGGGTAACAAATGTAGAGAGGTTCACTACTAGGGTTGAGCGAAATGGATCGGACAAATTCAAAAATCGCCGACTTTCGCCATATTGGGTTTCATGAAACGCAACCCGATCCTAGTGTGGGATCGGCCATGAGGTCGGCGATCTTTGTGCCAAAGTCGCGTTTCGTATGACGCTTTCAGCGCCATTTTTCAGCCATTGAAGGAGGATGCAGAGTGTGGGCAGCGTGATGACATAGGTCTCGGTCCCCACCATCTTAGAGAAGGGCATTACAGTGATTGGCTTGCTTTCTGCGGCGTCACAGGGGCTATAAAGGGGCGTGCACGCTGACCGCCATCTTACTTCTGCCAATTGTAGCATAGGGAGAGGTTGCCGCAGCTTCATCAAAAGAAGGGATATAGTTAGGGAGGGAAGATTAAGCCCCAAAACTGCATGTGCTGTAGCGATTTCCATTGTTCAACACTACCATTTGTTTGCAGGGACAGTGGAGGCTATATTTGTGTGCATCAGCTCTGTAGCTTATTAGGCTGCCTTATAAGGCTCCCTGATAGCTGCATTGCTGTTTGCACGCCGCTGTGCAAACCAACTGCTTTTTTAAAAGCAAAAATCCTGTTGCTCCTTTCTGCACAGTTATCTTGTTTATTTGTCCACACTTTTGTGTGCAGCAGTCCTTTTTATTGCTGCCATACTTTTCCTGAGATCATTGTAGGGAGATTGAAATTGTACTACAGTCCTTGTATTTTTTCATATATCTTCCAGCCACTTTCTGCCACTTACATTGTGTTGCTTTATACACTGGGCCTGAGTTTTGGTTCAGTCTCCCCCCCAAAAAGTGAGATTCAAATTCTCATAAAGTGGATATACTTCTGTCCTGTTGGTTTGTCATATATCAGCCAGCCAGTTTCTGCCACTTAGTATGTATTGTTATATACACTGGGCCTAAGTTGTGGTTCAGTCTCCCCCCCCAAAAAAGGGGGATTCGAATTCTCACAAAGTGGATATACTTCTGTCCTGTTAGTTTGTCGTATATATCAGCCAGCCAGTTTCTGCCACTTAGATTGCGTTGTTATATACACTAGGCCTAAGTTGTGGTTCAGTCTCCCCCCCAAAAAAGGGAGATTCAAATTCTCACAAAGTGGATATACTTCTGTCCTGTTAGTTTGTCGTATATCAGCCAGCCAGCCACTTTCAGCCACTTACATTGTGTTGTGTTTTGCACAGGGCCTGATTTTTTGTTCAGTCTCCCCCCCAAAAAAGGGAGATTTAAAATCTCAACAAGTTTATATACACCTTCTACCTTGTTTTACAGTACCATATAACGGTTGTTATTTTGGTTAGATTTTCCAAAAAATGGGGAAGTCAGGTGGAAGAGGCCGTGGGCGGTGGTTGCGAGCTGGTACTGATTGTGGTGGTGGTGCATCTGGTGGTAGTGGCAAAAGCACAATAGCACCTAAGGCTGGAGGTGTTGATCCATCGTCATCGTCTGGCTACACAAGGCCTCGAAGGCTCTCTTATCTGAGAGTAGGAAAACGGCTTTTAAAGCCTGAGCAGCAGGAAAAAGTTTTGGCTTTCCTTGCTGACTCAGCCTCTAGCTCTTTCGCCTCATCTTCATAAACCTCCAAATATACAAGCAGCGAGTCGTCAGTGGATGCTCCTGGTCAAGAACAAGACGTTTCCTTGTGTCCGTCACCCAAACCAAAAGTGAAGGATGCATCAGGCGACACTACAGGTTACTCCATGGAGCTCTTTACACATACCGTGCCTGGGTTAGAACGGGAAATTGCTAACTGCCCATTATAAGACGAATCGGACATGGAGTGCACTGATGCACAGCCACAGCTAGATTATAATGCTGTTCCATTGACTCAGATCACTACATTGCCCTCGCAGTGTACTGAGCCAGAATCTGACCCTGATGAGACTATGGTGCCCCGTCCCGAACGCTATAGCAACTTACATGGTGACACAGAGGAAGGTGCACATGACATTGAAGAGGAGGTGATAGATGACCAAGTTGTTGACCCAGTAGCTCAGAAGCGGACGAGGATGATCCACAGCAGCCATCTACATCGAAACAGCTGTCATCTGTCAGGCCTGTATCAGGCCAAAAACTTTTGTCAAAAACAGTTTTAGGACAGCGTGGCCATCCGGTGAAAGTAGCACAGCGTGCAATGCCTGAAAAGGTATTCCATAGTAGGAAGAGTGCAGTGTGACAATTTTTTAACCAAGATCCGAATGATCAGTCAAAAATTATCTGTAAGAAATGCTCAAAGACCTTTAGCAGAGGGAAGAATCTTCAAAATTTAAATACAACGTGCATGCTTAGACATTTAACCAGCATACACTTGCAAGTTTGGACTAACTACCAAACGTCCCGTACCGTTGGTTCACCTGCTCAGAATGAAGGTAGTCAGCAACGCAACATTGCTTCCCTCACTGTAAGCCCACCGGGCCTACTTTTTTTTTTAGGTCTACAAACTGTGTCTGCACCACTCATTACAGTTGTCCTCCACTGAACAAAGTTAAGCAGCCTGTTTAGTCCTGTTACCAATTCTGAACTGCATTTGGCCTACTTTTTTATTTTGGGCCTACTAACTGTGTCTGCATCACTCATTACAGTTGTCCTCCACTGAACAAAGCAATGCCACCTAGGCAGTGAGAATCTGGAATTGCTTGCCTGAGGAGGTGGTGATGGCGAACTCAGTCGAGGGGTTCAAGAGAGGCCTGGATGTTTTCCTGGAGCAGAACAATATTGTATCATACAATTATTAGGTTCTGTAGAGGGACGTAGATCTGGGGATTTATTATGATGGAATATAGGCTGAACTGGATGGACAAATGTCTTTTTTCGGCCTTACTAACTATGTTACTATGTTACTATGTTACACCTGTTTAGTCCCGTTACTAATTTTGAACTGCATTTAGCCTACTTTTTTATTGTGGGCCTACAAACTGTGTCTGCGCCACTCATCACAGTTGTCCTCCACTGAACAAAGCAATGCCGCCTGTTTAGTCCTGTTACCAATTTTGAACTGCATTTAGCCTACTTTTTTATTGTGGGCCTACTAACTGTGTCTGCGCCAATCATTACAGTTGTCCTCCACTGAACAAAGCAATGCCGCCTGTTTAGTCCTGTTACCAATTTTGGACTGCATTTAGCCTACTTTTTTATTGTGGGCCTATTAACTGTGTCTGCGCCAATCATTACAGTTGTCCTCCACTGAACAAAGCTATGCCGCCTGTTTAGTCCTGTTACCAATTTTGAACTGCATTTAGCCTACTTTTTCATTGTGGGCCTACAAACTGTGTCTGCGCCACTCATTACAGTTGTCCTCCACTGAACAAAGCTAGGCCGCCTATCTAGTCCTGTTACCAATTTTGAACTGCATTTAGCCTACTTTTTTATTGTGGGCCTACTAACTGTGTCTGCACCACTCATTACAGTTGTCCTCCACTGAACAAAGCAATGCCGCCTGTTTAGTCCTGTTACCAATTTTGAACTGCATTTAGCCTACTTTTTTATTGTGGGCCTACTAACTGTGTCTGCGCCAATCATTACAGTTGTCCTCCACTGAACAAAGCTATGCCGCCTGTTTAGTGCTCTTACCAATTTTGAACTGCATTTAGCCTACTTTTTCATTGTGGGCGTACACACTGTGTCTGCGCCACTCATTACAGTTGTCCTCCACTGAACAAAGCTATGCCGCCTGTTTAGTCCTGTTACCAATTTTGAACTGCATTTAGCCTACTTTTTTATTTTGGGCCTACTAACTGTGTCTGCACCACTCATTACAGTTGTCCTCCACTGAACAAAGCAATGCCTCCTGTTTAGTCCTTTTATCAATTTTGAACTGCATTTAGCCTACTTTTTTTGGGGGGGCCTACTAACTTTGTCTGCGCCACTTATTACAGTTGTCCTCCACTGAACAAAGATATGCCGCCTGTTTAGTCCTGTTACCAATTTTGAACTGCATTTAGGCTACTTTTTTATTGTGGGCCTACAAACTGTGTTTGCACCACTCATCACAATTGTCCTCTACTGAACAAAGCAATGCCGCCTGTTTAGTCCTGTTACCAATTTTGAACTGCTTTTAGCCTACTTTTTTTTAGGTTTACAAACTGTGTCTGCGCCACTCATTACAGTTGTCCTCCACTGAACAAAGCAATGCCACCTGTCTAGTCCTGTTACTAATTTTGAACTGCATTTAGCCTACTTTTTTTATTGTGGGCCTACTAACTGTGTCTGCGCCAATCATTACAGTTGTCCTCCACTGAACAAAGCTATGCCGCCTGTTTAGTCCTGTTACCAATTTTGAACTGCATTTAGCCTACTTTTTCATTGTGGGCCTACAAACTCTGTCTGCGCCACTCATTACAGTTGTCCTCCACTGAACAAAGCTAAGCCGCTTGTTTAGTCCTGTTACCAATTTTGAACTGCATTTAGCCTACTTTTTATTGTGCGCCTATAAACTGTGTCTGTGCCACTCATTACAGTTGTCCTCCACTGAACAAAGTAATGCCGCCTGTTTAGTCCTGTTACCAATTTTGAACTGCATTTAGCCTACTTTTTTATTTTGGGCCTACAAACTGTGTCTGCACCACTCATTACAGTTGTCCTCCACTGAACAAAGCTATGCCAACTGTTTAGTCCTTTTACCAATTTTGAACTGCTTTTAGCCTACTTTTGTATTTGAACCTACTAACCGTTTCTGTGCCACTCATTACAGTTGTCCTCCACTGAACAAAGCAATGCCGCCTGTTTAGTCCTGTTACCAATTTTGAACTGCATTTAGCCTACTTTTTTATTTTGGGCCTACTAACTGTGTCTGCGCCACTCATTACAGTTGTCCTCCACTGAACAAAGCTAGGCCGCCTGTTTAGTCCTGCTCAGGGTCAGATTATAAGAGGGTCAATCTGGGCAATAGCCCAGGGCCCAGTGGTGTGGGGGGGCCCTGGGCTGCCGCACAGATTGCCCGCCGGCCGCCGCCATCAGGGCATTACTGCACGTGCCCAGGGGTGGGCTGGGCTGGGTTGCAGGAATGCATATGCCCCCCGGGCCGGTGTGTAAGCAGCTGCTGAGGGCCGCTGGAGGACATGCACTGCAGTGTGTGATGAGTAGGAACAGGAGGGCGGGACACGCAGCCTGCACCTGTGGCTGGAGCCATGGCTGGCTTCTTTGATGTGCATGATGCGGTGAGTGGGGGCAGCTCCTGGCACACAGAAGAGGAGGATGGGTGCAATACTTACATAGTGATCGCATGCAGCCTCCTTCTCTTCTGTGTGCACTGTGCAGATCTGTCTCTGATGTCAGATCTGCCAGGACCTGGAGGGGGAGGAGCTACAGTGTGCAGAGCAGCAGCACAGGACAGGAGGGCAGGAGATGATGAGAGGTAGGAAGCTCTGTGTGCCCGCCACTGCCCAGCACATTCCAGCTAATCTCTCCAGCTGCTCATCTCAAGGTTTGCTGTGCTAAATAGCAGGGGGGAGGGGGCATTTGACAAATTAAATATGGCAGGTCAGTGTATGTGTTTTTTTCTGAGTATGTGTGGTTTCCTATGTGTGTTTTCCTGGGTGTGTGTGTGTGCAGGGGTGTAATTACACACTGACTGGGGCAATGCTGGAGACACTGGGGCAGATTGCTGGACACACTGGGGGCAATGCTGGAGGACACACTGGGGCAGATGATTGCTGGAGACACTGGGGCAATGCTGGAGACACTGGGGCAATGCTGGAGACACTGGGGGCAATGCTGGAGAACACACTGGGGCAGATGATTGCTGGAGACGCTGGGGCAATGCTGGAGACACTGGGACAATGCTGGACACACTGGGGCAGATTGCTGGACACACTGTGGGCAATGCTGGACAATTGGACATACTGGAGGCAATGCTAGACATACTGGGGCAGATTGCTGGACACACTGGGGGCAATGCTGGAGGACACACTAGGGCAGATGATTGCTGGACACACTGGGGCAATGCTGGAGACACTGGGGCAGATTGCTGGACACACTGGGGCCAATGCTGGAGGACACACTGGGGCAGATGATTGCTGGACACACTGGGGCAATGCTGGACACACTGGGGCAGATTACTGGACACACTGTGGGCAATGCTGGACAATTGGACATACTGGGGCATATTGCTGGACAGGACACACTGGGGGCAATGCTGGACATACTGGGGCAGATTGCTGGACACACTGGGGCAGATTGCTGGACACACTGTTGGTAATATGCTGGACACACTGGGGCAATGCTGGACATACTGGGGCAGATTGCTGGACACACTGGTGGTAATATGCTGGACACACTGGGGCAGATTGCTGGACACACTGTCTGGGGCAATGCTGGAGACACTGGGGCAATGCTGGAGACAGTGGGGCAGATTGCTGGACACACTGGGCAATGCTGGACAATTGGACATACTGGGGCAGATTGTTGAACACATTGTCTGGGGTCAATTCTGGAGACACTGGGGCAATGCTGGAGACACTGGGGCAATGCTGGACACTGGGGCAGATTGCTGGACACACTGGGCAATGCTGGACAATTGGACATACTGGGGCAGATTGTTGAACACACTGTCTGGGGGCAATGCTAGAGACACTGGGGCAATGATGGAGACACCTGGGCAATGCTGGACACTGGGGCAGATTGCTGGACACACTGTGGGCAATGCTGGACAATTGGACATACTGGGGCAGATTGCTGGACACTGTCTGGGGGCAATGCTGGACACACTGGGGCAGATTGCTGGACCCTGGGGCAATATGGTGGACATACTGGGGGAGATTGCTGGACACACTGGGGGTAATATGCTGGACACACTGGGGCAGATTGCTGGACACACTGGGGGCAGGACTGGAGGCATGGGCAGAATGTAGATACGAGGCATGATTGGAGACACGGGGCAGAATGAAAGACATTGGGCAGGATTGGATCATGGGGCAGGTGGATACGATGGAGACAGATGGGGCAGGATGGGGAGATCATATGGGGTAGAATGGATACTCATGAGGGCAGGATGCGAGAACATATGGCTGGAGCCAGGAATGAGATAAACGGGGCCAGGATGAAAAATATTATTACCATAGGGGCTAATTAAGGGATATTATTACTGCAGTGATGTATTTATTTTATTTTTTGAGTATACTGTTTTAAATGAGGGGGCGGTCCTGTTACTGTGCAGAGTGACACTATATCGCCTTTTTTTCTTCATGTGGTGTAATGTAGAAGTTGTGAAAAATTAAGTAATGTGTTCTGCAAGCGGTGTGTTATTTCCTGTGTTATTTCCTGAAGAAACGAGTCCTGGCTGGAAGAAATGATGGCGGTCTGTGCTGGATGAAAGATGAAGGACTTCACCTAGAGACGTCACTGGTGAGTCAGTGTTACCTATACACTGACACTATACACTGTATACTATATACAGAGGTCCTGTGTACAATGTCACCAGTGATCACTGTATTACCTATACATTAGATACAGAGCTCCTGTGTATAATGTCACCAGTTATCTCTGTATTACCTCTACACAGACACTGCATACTAAGTACAGATCTCCTGTGAATACTGGCACTTATGGTGATAGTATTGTGTTTTTTTTTTTTTTACTGATCAGTATTGTAGTATTCAGTCACTATGTGGTGGTAATATGTGGTCTGGAAATGGTGTTGTGGTATTTGTCCCTTGTATGTGATATTTGGTCACCAAGAGGTGTGTTATGATCCGGTGACCTTGGAGCTGCATGAGAACTTTCACTGGAGAAAGTGGCCACTATACTGACCGCAAACCTGAACTTAACACCGCGACTAGAAGTAGCCGTGGAGTGTACCTAACACACCTAGACACCTCGTCACAGCCGGAGGACTAACTACCCCTAAAGATGGAAATCGGAATACTATCTTGCCTCAGAGAAAATCCCCAAAGGATAGACAGCCCCCCACAAATATTGGTGGTGAGTCGGAGAGGAAAAAACATACACAGGCCGAAAAAACAGGATTTAGCACAGGAGGCCACTCTAGCTAGATAGGACAGGATAGGACAAAGTTCTGTGCGGTCAGTATTAAAACCCTTCAAAAAAATCCACAGCAGAATATACAAAAAACTTCCTACATCTACCTAAAAATGTAGGAGCGTATATCTGCAACTCCAGTGAAACCAACCAGACTGAGAAAACACAGACAAAGTCTAATCTGGACAAAAGAAAAACAAACGAACAGTACTGAAAACAAGCACACTGCATGTGTGCCACAGGAAATGAAACAGACACTTATCTTTGCTGAACTGGCAGATAAGCAGGAGAGGCCAGGCAGAGATCCAACACTTCCAAAGAAACATTGACAACTGGAAGGGGCTAAAGGATCCTGCACACCTAAATATCCCAGTCAGAATTGTAATTATCCGATACACCTGGCCAGGACTGCGAGTCAGAGACAACTGCATTCCCACCAACAACCACAGGAGGGAATCCAAGAGCAGAATTCACAACAGAGGTGGTAATATGTGGTCTTGACATGGTACAGTGGTATTTGTTCCTTGTATGTGATATTATTCGATCACTGTGGTTGTAATTTGTGGTCTGGTCATGGTTCGGTGGTATTTGTTCCTTGTATGTGATATTGGTCAAAATATACCTAAATTGTATTGCATATTTTAACAAATATTTAATAGGTTACAGTAGAGTAGGGCCCGGCCATTTTTCTGGAATAATATGGTTCAGGTATAACATGACCCCCGTCACATAACCGGCGGGGGGGGATCACAGTGTCTGAACAGCCCAGGGCCCTGGCTACCCTTAATCCACCCCTGGTCCTGTTACCAATTTTGAACTGCTTTTAGCCTACTTTTTTATTTTGGGCCTACTAACTGTGTCTGCGCCACTCATTACAGTTGTCCTCCAATGAACAATGCTATGCCGCCTGTTTAGTCCTGTTACCAATTTTGAACTGCATTTAGCCTACTTTATTATTTGGGCCTATATCTGTGTTTCCTCCTTATCATGCCCATTGCCCAGCCACTGCTAGATGAGTCTGCAGGTACATTGACCCAGACCACTACATTCCCCTTGCACTCTACACAGCCTGAATCTTACCCTGCTGAAAGTCAGGTTCTCCTTCCCGCATACTATACCACCTTACACGGGAACAAAGAGGAAGGTGCAGATGAAAGTGCAGGTTCCTTCATCAGGTGGGGAGCATACTCGTTGGCGACGTCACTGGCACAGGGCCCCTCATAGTACACAAAAGTGCCTCTGGCAGTGGGAGGCGCCACCCACCGTCAAACACACCGCCGTACTATGAGGGGCCCTGTGCCAGTGCCAAGTGCCAACGAGTGGCCCACCCCCTGCTTGCTCAGGATCACAGCACTTGCAAAGTTGAAATACTTACCTCTCCCTGCTCCACCGCCGTGACATATTCCGCGTTTACTGGGCCCACGAAAATCGTGAGCCAGCCCTATCCCCCACAACTTTAGCCAAATGACCCCCTGTTTTTAATGCCTAACTATTATTATAAAGTAAATTAAGATTGACAAGCTTAAGAAATAAGAATTGATGTTTTTGGCATTAAAATGGGCACTGTAGCTTTTTTCCTGTCCTCCACTCACTGCCGACTTTGATTCCCCTTTGACTTGCATTGGGTTTCATGTTTCGGTCGGCCCCCGACTTTTCGAAATAATCGGCCGATTTCACCCGACCCGACTTTTGAGAAAGTCGGGTTTTGCGAAACCCAACTTGATCCTAAAAATGTAAAAGTCATTCAACTCTATTCACTACATTTAGAAAGGACAGGAAAGATAAAAAAAAGGTGTGTCGGGATCACACTCAGTCGGAGCAGCCTTTGGAAGTGGAGAATCACCAGAAATAATACACAAGACACGTCTTGTATAGTGTATCACTGGGAAGTCTCTGAAGCACGCCTGCCTTCAAAGTGCTATCCCTTCTTTATATAGTGGTTTCAGTAGGTTTAGTGGTTATACAAGTTTTGCATGTTTAAACAAAGAGACAAAACAGGAAAGAAAGAAAAGAAAAGAATACAGTTTCGTGGGCGGCAGTTTCACAACAAACAGTACAAAGGCAATTCCACAAACAAGAAAAACAGGATTTCATACTATAGCTAAAATGTCCTTGAATGGACAGGTCAATGTTTATCACAAATTCTTTTTTTTTTTTTTTTTTGTTCATTGAGGTAATCATTTTTGTTCTGCTCTTCACAATCCCCCCTTTGACATATTCCATTCAAAACCTTGTCGATCATTTTAGTCATTCTTTTTGTGATATTACAAAAAAAAACCTTTATATTCTCGCATCCATTACACAAAATTTATTTGTGCATACCGAGATACCCTTGAGTACAACCTTGAATAATACATATATAATTACAATAACCATAACTGTATGTATTAGGCTTTGCATAATCCCGGTAACCCACCCACCGATCCCTCTGAACCAATTGGCCGGGTTAAGAAAAGAAAAGGTATCTGACCACCAACTATCCTTATTTTGGTCATTGTCTTTGTCATACTGATCCCTGAGTCGTTGTACGTCTTTTAATTTAAATCTCATACTCATAGTACTATTCGGGTCTATATAATGACAGCAGGTGGGTCTGATGATTTGACACATACCCCCTTGTGAGGCAGTTAGGTAATCCAATACCAGGGTATGTTGGTTAGTGACTATTATAAGCTGATTCTGTACAGCTATACTAGTATTTAATATGTCCAATATATCCCAAATCTGATCATCTAGATAATCCGTGGCTCTAACTAATTTATCCCACATTTGTGTTAACATAGGATAAATAAAAATGGTACTAGCAATTTTGTTGGGAATTCCCATTTGTACTATATGCGGCCTCCCCGAGGGACGTGGTGAGTTATCTGCAGCTCTTTTATACAGTGTGTGCTTGGGCACGGCTTGCATATTCACTTGTTTATTTGAAATTATGAAAGTAGCCGGGGTTAGGCGTCCTAATGTACAAGTACCCTTTATACCTACGGGAAGCCATTTATATGCTCCTTCTCCGCATATCCAAAATGTACCCTCAGGCAGATCCCACAAAGCTGAGTGCTGCAATACCAATCTGTGAGCCAAATCCACAAAACTAGATACATTCTGAAGCATACACCAAGAGGGTTTTTGTCCCAAGGGGCTACAGTACCCGGCTGCGGGATTCCCACATACATGCATTCCGTTGACATACTCATTGGATTCATTACAAACCAGGTTTCCCGGCTTACTTGTACAACTGTTTGCATCACCTTGGGGGAACAACTCAGAATGTTCCCATTTTCTATTATGTATGTATCTTTCCAATACTGTAGGTTTGAAAGCATCAGAGGAAGGGGTGGTTGTACTGAAACTGAGCTGTAGATTTTCAGTGGGGACCTGTCCTAAATCAGTTAATCCAGTCTTATTCCTAGGTACCCATTTTCCTCCCTTGAATGCTAAATATTGTAAGTTGTCTATTTTTCCTGTAAGATTGCCCTGCCACCAAGGAAATTCTACCCATCCCACAATTGGTATGGCGATTGTAGTATTCCATAGTCTAGTATTGCCAGGTTGGTTGTTGGCCAGGTTGTCTGAACAATTAGGCCAAGCGAATATTTCTTCAGCTGACACGGGAACTGCTAGAAAAGGTATACTTGTGGCTGATACTGGTGAATGGGTACAGATCCAACAATCTGCCTGGGGTTGCGTATTATTTAACAAGTCATGCACTAATTTTCTATGATGTTGTACGAATCTATTGTTCAAAGGGGCTAGAGAATTCAGTCTTTCCCATGCCTCCGTTGAGGTTAACTTTATTAACATCAATATCATGAGTCTTATACTGCTTTTTTGCAATGGCTTGCATGTATCCATGATGCCTTTCCTTCAAGCT
Organism: Ranitomeya imitator; assembly: GCF_032444005.1. NCBI lineage: Eukaryota > Metazoa > Chordata > Amphibia > Anura > Dendrobatidae > Ranitomeya > Ranitomeya imitator. The sequence goes on along the minus strand of NC_091282.1, from coordinate 825,534,690 downwards.
TGACTGCTGTTGGAGTTGTTAACAGGACTTGGAAAGGTCCGTCAAATCTCGGTTCCAGAGTCTTTCTGGTGTGTCTTTTCACGTAGACTTGATCACCAGGTTCCAACTTGTGGCCTCCTTCGAGATTTTCTGGATCTGGAAGGGAAGCAAAAACTTGCGAATGCACTTTAGTTAAACGTTTTTGTAATTCTTGTACATAAGCAGTTAAAGTCTCAGTATTCAACATCAGTTGTTGTGGAAAATAACAACCCAAATTTGCTGCTCTACCAAAAAGAATCTCATGTGGTGACAGCTTAGCCTTCCCCCTTGGGGTGTTTCGGATGGAATACAGGGCAAGTGGTAGACACTCGGTCCAAGGCTTTCCTGTTTCTGCCATGGCCTTCTGGATTTTTAATTTTATTGTCCCATTTAATCTTTCCACTTTACCTGGACTCTGTGGATGATATGGAGTGTGAAACTGGTTTTCTACTCCCAACATTTTCATAACATTCTGGAATATTTCCCCAGTAAAATGGGTACCCCTATCTGACTCGATCACCTCAGGCATGCCGTAACGGGGTATCAGTTCATGTGCTATTTTAATGGCAGTAGTTTTTGCTGAGGCTTTACGAACTGGATAAGCCTCTGGCCACCCTGAGAACATGTCCACACACACAAGCACATATTCGTATCCATTGTACCTAGGAAGTTGGATGTAGTCGATCTGGAGTCTTTGAAAGGGATACAGTGGTCTTACATGATGCTTGGTTGGGGTTTTAATGGCCTGACCTGGATTGTGTGCCAGGCATATAGCGCATGCAGCACACATGTTCCGCGCAAAATTACCAAAGCCTGGAGCCAACCACCTTTCTTTTACCTTGAGCGTCATACCATTTGCCGACACATGCGTGGGTAGGTGGAGGTCACTTGCCACTGCGGGGTACCAGGCTCTGGGTAAACACAACAAAGTTCCTTTTTTTCCATAATCCTTGCTGATCTTCTGCCCCTTTTTTCTGCCACTGCCCTCGTTCTTCGTCGTCTACCTGTTTCTGAGCTTCCTTCAATCTTTCCTCATCATCTTCAGAGCTATCTAGTGTGTGGGCATGATGTAAGGGTTTACGTGCTGCCTGTTTTGCTGCCTTATCGGCTTTATCGTTACCCCTGGCTTCCTCGGTGTCGAGTCTCACATGTGCAGCTACCTTTATCACCGCTATTTCTTTAGTTTCTTGTGCTGCCTCCAGAATCTGTCTAATGAGGGAGGCATGTTTAACAGGTTGGCCTGAAGCAGTCATATAACCTCTGGCTCTCCATATTACGCCAAAATCGAAAATAATGCCATGTGCATATCTAGAATCAGTGTATATGTTTGCTGTCTGATCTTTGGCTATTTTTAGAGCTTCAACTAATGCCGTAAGTTCTGCTTCTTGTGCAGACTGATTAGCAGGGAGAGGTTCTGCTTTCAGCACTTTATGCTGAGTTACTACCGCATAACCTGTATGAAATTGTCCATTCATATCTGCATATCTACTGCCATCTATGAAAAGTTCAAATGTAGCATTACAGAGTGGCTTGTCACGTACATTACATAAGCCCTGAGTCTCTTGTTCTATTAATTGTACACAATCATGCATTGACTTTGATGGGTCAAAGGAGTTGGAGAGTGCAGTTTCAAAGGAGTTGGAGAGTGCAGTTTCCTCAGGTATGGTACCCCCCTCAGACTCTAAAGGGAGCAAAGACGCGAGATTAAGAGTCTGAATCCTGGCAAAGGAAATGTTGGGCGGCAGTAGTAGGGAACATTGGAGACGGAGGTGTCTGGCCATTGAAATATGTTTAGGTTGGACCTGGTTAAGAATACCATGTACATCATGAGTGGTCTGAACTAGAAGTGGGTGATCAAGAACAATCTCAGAAGCTTTATCTAATAACAGTGAAATTGCGGCTACTACTCTTACACAAGAAGGTGCGGCTCTAGCTACAGGGTCCAGATGAGCTGATATGTATGCCACAGGTCTCTGTTTGTTTCCATGTTTTTGTGTGAGCACCCCTGTAGCATGTGAGGATATCTCAGCTGCCATCAATTGAAAAGGTTTAGTGTAGTCTGGGAGTCCCAAAGCCGGAGCTGATACCAGTGCTGTTTTCAAAGAGGAAAATGACTGTTTAGCCTCTTCACTGAGTGAATATGGTGTGTTGGCAATACAGTCATATAAAGGCTGCATGAGTTGACTTGCATGTATGATCCACTGTCTACAGTGTGAAACAATACCTAGGAAAGCACGCAGCTGTTTGTGATTCCTGGGTTCAAGCATGTTACGTATGGCTTCCGTACGTTGAGGTGTGAGGTGTCTGATGCCCTGTGATATGCAGTGACCTAAAAACACGACTGTTTGTTGACAAGCCTGGAGTTTCTGTCTATTTACTTTACAGCCTTCTTGCGCTAGGAAAATTAAGAAATTAACAGTTGAGGTAACTGCCGTCTGCTCATCAGGGCAACAAATAAGTAAGTCATCTACATACTGTAGAATGACTACTCCTGGTTCTGGGATGAAATTTTTTTAGCACGGTCTGCATTGCTTCAGAGTACAAAGTTGGTGAGTGTACCATACCTTGTGGCAATCTTGTCCATGCTAATTGTTTACCCTTGAATGTAAAGGCAAACAAATGCCAACAGTTCTTATGTAGTGGCACAGAAAAAAATGCGTAAGGTATGAGGATTCGGTACCACAGGGGTGACCGGTGCCAAAACCTTATTGATTTCCCGTAAGTCGTGCACCATGCGATATTTCACCATAGTTTCTTTGGAGGACACTTTCTTTTTAACAGGATATAAGGGTGTATTGGCGGGTGACCTGATTTCTACCAAAACACCTTGTAACACATAATCCTGAATTTGTTGAGAAATCGCCTGTTCTTGCTGGGCGCTGATGGGGTATTGCCTAAGCTGAGGTAATATGGTTCCCGGGGCAGTTTCTAACAGTATAGGAGCTACTAATAAAAATCCTACATCAGTGTCTCCTTTTGCCCATAGGCTGTCAGGAACCCGAGACAAGTCAATTTTTGCTTGTTGAGTGTAAATTTCGGGAAAATCCTCCATTGCCTGTATTCTAACATATGGTTCCAGAGTTTCTGCATCTTCAGGGATGGTCAGCATAACTGTGCCATCTTCTCTAAAATGGATGTTTGCATGCATTTTACTTAAGACATCAGTACCCAACAAGCAGGTAGGTGCACCTTTAGCAAATAAAAATTTGGATACAAAAGTTTTAGGGCCAAAGCTCACATTTAAAGGTTTTGTAAAGGGCAACGCCTGAATTTTACCATCATACCCTTCTGCATATGTAACCTTTGAGGATATATTGTCAGGATATGGTAAAAAGTCCTGATTTAAAATGGAGGATGTTGCTCCCGTATCTATCAGAAAAGGTACATTTTTACCCTCAACTTCAACTTGTATTATTGGTCTTCTAGAAGGAAGAGAGACCTGCATAACTTTCAGTCATTCTGAGCTGTCTGTTTGATCAGGCACTGGGTTATTTATCCTATTTTTGGGTACAAAGGTTCCTGAATCTATATCTGCTTTTCTCTTCCTACATTCCCTTTGGAAATGTCCTGGCTTCTTACAGTAATGACAAATAAACTTTTGATTAGCAGAGCCAGTATTAGCCTGTGCAATTCTTACTGGCTTAGAATTTTCTCTTAAGTCCATTTCTATCCCTACAGCTTTCTGTCTAGCCAGGTGTGGGTCTTCCAAGGTTCTCCAATCAGGGGTTGCGGCCTTAAGCTTTTCCTTCACTTTTGGAGACAATCCATCTATAAAGGTTTTTGTAACTAACCTCATCATTCCTGGAGCGGTTAGATCCATGCCTTCATCTCTGAAATTATTTTCAACACTTCGATAATATTCGTCTACTGATTGTCCAGATTTCTGAGCCACCACTCCCGTTGTTCCTCTCTGCCTCTGTCTCTCCCTCATGAAAACCATTAAGTGATCTACAAATTGTGTACCTGATTCTATCGTTTGTAAGGCACCATCTCCTGCTTGGGGCCTATGTACCTGTAGATTTGCTAATAGCTCCTGGAAGAGTCCAGGAGTCATTTTCATTCTACATAATTCTTCTCCATCTGCCCAAACTCCAGCGTGAGTCTGCATAATTTGCTGTATATATTGTGCAAATCTAACTGGACACTGGGTGGGATCTGGTGCGTTATGCAAGAGAGACATGCCTTCAGCGGGGGACCAAGGGAAATATTGTCGAGTTTGGTGATATCTAGTTCCCCTTACTCCGTCAGCACCAGGTTCCCTAAAGGGTCTTGGTACTACCCTAACAGGGGCAAGTACAGCACCATGTCTAGGTGTACCACAGGCTAGGCAATCATTTCTCCAGTCTGGATTTTGTTGTCCACAGTGCGGACATACCCATCCTCCTGGTCCGGCTAAACTTTGAGGTGGTGTTTGGAGAAAAGATGGGGCATGTGGGTTAAGGTATGGGGGTGGGGTATTTTTAGATTCCACATTTTGTTTTTCTCCACAGCCTGTGGGTCTAATACACCACTTTTTACTCTGTTGATTATATGTCCATCCCTCATTTTCTGCTACCCTAGAGACATCAATCAATGCTTGGATCTGATCTATCCATTTCTTGTCTCTGATTATGCCTTTTTTCCTTTCCTGAATTCCTTCCCATAGTTTTCTACTAAAAGCTTCTGCCCTAGTAACTCCAAACTTACTAAAAATCTTTTTCAGCCCCTTAGTGGCATCTTCACCACTTCTCTCCTTTATGATAGTATAGATATCTAATTCTTCTGGTTCCGACTTTGTTTGCTTATTCCCCATTTTCTTATCCTGAGCTTTCTTGCCCTAGGTGGCGTTTGGGTATGAGAATACCTCGTTACCTTCTTCCTAAGAAGCTAGGATGTCTTTTTCTTGCCCTAGGTGGCGTTTGGGTATGAGAATACCTCGTTACCTTCTTCCTAAGGAGCTAGGATGTTTAAACTGTGTTGATGTAAGAAAATCCTGATTCCTACACCTATAGCAAACAACACAAATGCAACCAGACAGAAAAAGAAAAAGAACATACAACGTATCTTGTCCCAGGCTAATATATCTGTCCTGGGCTCATACTATCATACACTTATCCGTCACCAGGTTTTTGTCAAAGACAGGATCAGAGATTGAACATAGGCGCGGAGGTCTCCCCGAAAGGACGCAACCACGTTGCCCAGTGGGACAGTCACTTCTTCTGTTTCAACCCCCTGGGCGGCTTATAGGGCTATTCCCAACTTCCACACACCTTCTATTCACATTCACTCTCATTCAATGCCGTACTCCGTGAGGTGATCAATTCCTAAATAGTTCAAGAACCCGAGCTATAGGTATCCTCCTCTACTAGAACTACCCGCTAAAGAACACGACACAGAAAATCTTACGGACAGTGCAGGGCAGATATAAGAGATCTAACAGTGTCTCTTACCTGGCCAGGTTTTTGTTCATCTGCCGTCCATTATCCCAGATTCTCTTTTCGTTCGTATTCTGCCGGTGTTCTTGAAGGAATACACAGACCTCGGGTCCCTGTTCAGGCGCCAGGAAATGTCGGGATCACACTCAGTCGGAGCAGCCTTTGGAAGTGGAGAATCACCAGAAATAATACACAAGACACGTCTTGTATAGTGTATCACTGGGAAGTCTCTGAAGCACGCCTGCCTTCAAAGTGCTATCCCTTCTTTATATAGTGGTTTCAGTAGGTTTAGTGGTTATACAAGTTTTGCATGTTTAAACAAAGAGACAAAACAGGAAAGAAAGAAAAGAAAAGAAAACAGTTTCGTGGGCGGCAGTTTCACAACAAACAGTACAAAGGCAATTCCACAAACAAGAAAAACAGGATTTCATACTATAGCTAAAATGTCCTTGAATGGACAGGTCAATGTTTATCACAAATTCTTTTTTTTTTTTTTTTTTGTTCATTGAGGTAATCATTTTTGTTCTGCTCTTCACAGGTGGAGGGGTTAGCATCTTAGTAAAATCCACAATAAAACCTGTACTCAATGAAGACATTGGGGGAAGTTACAGCAATGTAGAGTAACTATGGGTAAATGTACATGGGGATGTAATAATGGAAAGCTGCTAATTGGAGTTTGCTGCAAGCTTCCGAATATAGATGAATAGGTAGAGGATGAAATGCTACAGCAAACTAAAAAGGCAGCAAACAGTAATAGGGTTCTTGTTATGGGGGGATTTTTACTATCCAGACATTCAATGGGACATAGAACCTTCTGTTTGTACTAAAACCTACAATTTCTTATCCACAGTTAAGGACAATTACCTCACTCAGCTGGTAGATGAACCGACCAGAGAAGGTAATCTGCTGGTTCTGGTTCTGTCAAATACACCTGATGCAATTTCAGATCTACAGGTCAGGGAGCAATTTGGAAGCAGTGACCATAACATGGTAAGATTCAATGTAATTACGGCCATGCACTAGTATAATTCAGTATTTAGTCAGTCAGCAATAGTGCAAGTTCCACCACTTAAAAAGATGAGAGGCGTTTGTAATTTACATCATAGGTAGACCTCAACTATGGGAGACAAACTGAGAAAAAAAAATCCAGAAAATCACATTGTCTGTTTTTTTAACATTTTATTTGCATATTATGGTGGAAAATAAGTATTTGGTCAGATACAAACAATCAAGATTTCTGGCACTCACAGACCTGTAACTTATTTAAGAGTCTCCTCTTTCCTCCACTCATTACCTGTAGTAATGGCACCTGTTTAAACTTGTTATCAGTATAAAAAGACACCTGTGCACACCCTCAAACAGTCTGACTCCAAACTCCACTATGGTGAAGACCAAAGAGCTGTCAAAGGACACCAGAAACAAAATTGTAGCCCTGCACCAGGCTGGGAAGACTGAATCTGCAATAGCCAACCAGCTTGGAGTGAAGAAATCAACAGTGGGAGCAATAATTAGAAAATGGAAGACATACAAGACCACTGATAATCTCCCTCGATCTGGGGCTCCACGCAAAATCCCACCCCGTGGGGTCAGAATGATCACAAGAACGGTGAGCAAAAATCCCAGAACCACGCGGGGGGACCTAGTGAATGAACTGCAGAGAGCTGGGACCAATGTAACAAGGCCTACCATAAGCAACACACTACGCCACCATGGACTCAGATCCTGCAGTGCCAGACGTGTCCCACTGTTTAAGCCAGTACATGTCCGGGCCCGTCTGAAGTTTGCTAGAGAGAATTTGGATGATCCAGAGGAGTTTTGGGAGAATGTCCTATGGTCTGATGAAACCGAACTGGAACTGTTTGGTAGAAACACAACTTGTCGTGTTTGGAGGAAAAAGAATACTGAGTTGCATCCATCAAACACCATACCTAGGGTAAAGCATGGTGGTGGAAACATCATGCTTTGGGGCTGTTTCTCTGCAAAGGGGCCAGGACGACTGATCCGGGTACATGAAAAAATGAATGGGGCCATGTATCGTGAGATTTTGAGTGCAAACCTCCTTCCATCAGCAAGGGCATTGAAGATGAAACGTGGCTGGGTCTTTCAACATGACAATGATCCAAAGCACACCGCCAGGGCAATGAAGGAGTGGCTTCGTAAGAAGCATTTCAAGGTCCTGGAGTGGCCTAGCCAGTCTCCAGATCTCAACCCTATAGAAAACCTTTGGAGGGAGTTGAAAGTCCGTGTTGCCAAGCGAAAAGCCAAAAACATCACTGCTCTAGAGGAGATCTGCATGGAGGAATGGGCCAACATACCAACAACAGTGTGTGGCAACCTTGTGAAGACTTACAGAAAACGTTTGACCTCTGTCATTGCCAACAAAGGATATATTACAAAGTATTGAGATGAAATTTTGTTTCTGACCAAATACTTATTGTCCACCATAATGTGCAAATAAAATGTTAAAAAAACAGACAATGTGATTTTCTGGATTTTTTTTTCTCAGTTTGTCTCCCATAGTTGAGGTCTACCTATGATGTAAATTACAGACGCCTCTCATCTTTTTAAGTGGTGGAACTTGCACTATTGCTGACTGACTAAATACTTTTTTGCCCCACTGTATGTGTGGATGTATGCCTGTTCTGGTGAAAGCTCCGAATCATTCCCATCCCTAGAGTTGTTGAATGCTCGCGAGTGTTGTAGCTGTCTAGAGCCAGATAGTGCCATCCAGCACCAGGCACAAAATATACTGCGCTTATCCTGCAGTGACCGCCGCTGCGGTACAGGTACTGTATGCACTCTGTGCAGCTATCTTTAGCGTCTCCTGACTATCCGTCAGAGTAAGGTGGGAACTCCTGTTTGATCCCAGCATCTGACTCAGGGCGTCCTCAGGCGCGTGCTCAAAAGCCACCAAGGGTCAGAGTGGGATCAACCACCAGCATTTTGGGGGTGAGTGGCAGGGATCCCACTAGCATCCAATTGCTGCGCCCTGTGACTGCTAACATGGCTCAGCATTATCTTTAATCCCAGCGACTCTGGGAAGCAACAGAGTTCGCTCCTATACAGACCGGGTGATGGTACCAGTGTCTATTCAGGTGTAGTACCGCCATATAGTGCCACCATTTACTAGCAGCAGGTTCCACTCCTGCACGGTGGACCCCAGGCTGCCAACACACCTATACTATCTCTATATTTACTCGGTGCGTTCTGCCAGCCCTAACACTGGAAAAGTTATCTACAGGGAAACAAATAGCCAACAACATTAAAATAAATTCCAACATTTTTTATAAATACTTCAATGCCAAAAAGAAAAAAAAAATAGATGGTATCGGCCCCTTAAAAGATGACAACAACAAGATAATCACAGAGGACAAAGAAAAGGCAGAGATAATAAACAGACACTTTTCATCTGTGTTCACCAATGAACTGCCTGTTACAGGGATCATTCAACAAGACAAAAATCAAAATTCACAACCGGATATAACTAGTTTAACACAAAAGAAGTGAATTTACCTCTGAGAAATTTAAACATTGACAAAACCCCTGGCCCAGATGGCATTCATCCACGGATACTGAGGGAATTGAGCTCAGTAATTGACAGACCGTTGTGTCTTCTATTCTTAGACTCTCTGGTAACAGGAGTGGTGCCACAAGATTGGAGGATGGCTCACGTGGTACCAATATTTAAGAAAGGTAAGAATGTGAATCCAGGCAACAACCATCCTGTAAGCCTCCAGACCCTGTCTCCTAGTGAGTATATTACTTATTTATCTTCACATGCAGTGGGTGATGCCTGTGGTTCCATTTCTGTCTTTTTTTTTTTTTTAATCTAAATGTATCATAATATTGTTTATGTGCATTTCCATGCCCACAATATATGAAGGGCTCATTGTTTAGTACTTAGTGGACATATTAAATGGATATCTGCATGTTCTTAATTAGTCATCTAAACCTTGGGATATCATAGTATTATTATATATAACAAGAGCCGGATATCTATTTTGGACATTATTAAACCACGTCAGGACGGCACCAGAGGACACTTATCTGCATTGCTCTGACTTTATACTATTTTGCAACTCACAGAGCTACGCCACAGGATTATTTTTCCTAGGGGGTCTGGTTCCTATCATGTCCCCATACAGAGGACATTGAAAGTAGTGTGTATAGGCATATGTTTTATGCTGTTTTTAATGTAAGTTTAGCACTGAAGTTTTGGTCTCAATAAAGATTTGTTTATATTGATTACATTGGCTCAGTGTGCACCTCTTTGCGCTTCTCTTTTCTTCTTTCTTTATAGTACATCCTGTAAGCCTGACATCAGTAGTGTTCAAAATTTTTGAGGCCATTATAAAAGATGACATGCAGAAATATATTGCAGAGAATATTATAATAATGGACAACCAGCATGGATTCATGAAGAAAAAGTTGTGTCTACCATGTTGAGTTTCTATGAGGAGGTGAGTGCAAATCTGGATGTAGGTAAAGTTGCGGATGTGATTTATCTGTACTTTGCAAAGGCATTTGATATAGTTCCATATAACAGACTTATACTTAAGCTACAGATGCAAGGACTGGGGGAAACTATGTGCAGATGGGTAAGGAATTGGCTAAATGACCGGAAACAAAGAGTTGTCATAAATGGGATACAGTTAGCAGTGGGGTACCACAGGGATCTGTGCTAGAACCAATTCTTTTTAGCCTCTTCATTAATGATCTTGTGGATTTTACAAGCCATTAAGCTATTCAGATTTCATATATTGCATATTTCCTTGCTTTAGTACAGTTGAGTGCAGCCATTGATCTATTTGCTATGTAAGTCTTTTTTGGTTATGCACCAGTTCAGACTAGATTGCTGTTCAGTCAGTTTACCTATATTTGCTATGTACTATTTTTTCTGACTTGAACGCCCCGCCCTTCACCATGCTGTGATTTTAATTACATCCAAACACAGTTGGTTCCGACCTTCCTATTAATGCAGGCTTTACCATGTTATTAGCCAGAGGTAAGTGTTCACACTAGGCAGTCAGGTCAGGGACCAATCCGATCTGAGATTACCTTGACATTTGGTGGATGGAATCACATTATTTGGCCAAATCTTGTGCTAAGCATCTCAAGTGTTTTTTCATAGATTTCACAAGCCATTAAGCTATTCACATTTCATGTATCGCACATTTCCTTGCTTTAGTACAGTTGAGTTCAGCCATTGATCTATTTGCTATGTAAGTCTTTTTTTGGTTATGCACCAGTTCAGACTAGATTGCTGTTCAGTCAGTTTACCTATATTTACTATGTACTATTTTTTCTGACTTGAATGCCCCGCCCTTCACCATGCTGTGTGTTATGAACTGGTGATTGAGGAGCGACATGCGTCTGAGCTCTGAGCAGGTGGCAACTATACTGACCGCAGTCCCTAAGCTCAACACAACACTAGAAGCAGCCGTGGAATGCTCCTAACTCTGCCTAGGCATCTTGTCACAGCCTAAGAGCTAACTACCCCTAAAGATAGAAGCAGGAAAACTATCTTGCCTCAGAGAAAATCCCCAAAGGATAGATTAGCCCCCCACAAATAATGACTGTGAGAGGAGAAGGAAATGACATACGTAGTATGAAACAAGATTTAGCACAGGAGGCCACTTCTAGCTAGATAGAAAATAGTACAGGACAGAACGATGTGCGGTCAGTAATAAAAACTAGAAAAAGTCCACTGCAGAGAAATGCAAAAATCTCCACACCTGACTAAAGGTGTGGAGGGCAAACTCTGCTGCCCAGAGCTTCCAGCTTAGCTGAATAGATCCATACTGAAAAGCTGGACAAATGAACAAAAACAAGAAAGTGCTGAACAACAAGTCCACAACAAGAGAACAGCAAAAGGACAAGCAAGGACTTAGCTTTGATGAACTGGTCAGAGTGTCAGGAAAGTCCTAAGAGCAATGACTCCAGGCAGGAACAATTGACAACTGGCATTGAATGAGGGATAAGGCCAGACTAATATAGCCGAGCTAGAAAGACGATCAGTGAAAACAGAAGCTAACTCCAAGAAGCAGCCATACCACTCAAAACCACAGGAGGGAGCCAAAGAGCAGAACTAACAAAAAAGCCACAAACAACCACCGGAGGGAGCCCAAGAGCGGAATTCACAACAGTACCCCCTCCTTAAGGAGGAGTCACCGAACCCTCACCAGAGCCCCCAGGCCGATCAGGATGAGCCAAATGAAAAGCATGAACCAAATCGGTGGCATGGACATCGGAGGCAACAACCCAAGAATTATCATCCTGGCCATAACCCTTCCACTTGACAAGATACTGAAGCTTCCGCCTCGAAAAACGAGAATCCAAAATTTTCTCAACCACATATTCCAACTCCCCCTCAACCAACACCGGGGCAGGAGGATCAACAAATGGAACAACGGGCACCACATATCTCCGCAACAAAGATCTATGGAAAACATTGTGGATGGCAAAAGAGGCTGGAAGGGCCAAACGAAAAGACACAGGATTGATAATCTCAGAAATCTTATAAGGACCAATAAACCGAGGCTTGAACTTAGGGGAAGAAATCTTCATATGAACATGACGAGAGGACAACCAAACCAAATCCCCCACACGAAGCCGAGGACCAACACACCGACGGCGGTTAGCAAAACGCTGAGCCTTTTCCTGGGACAACGTCAAATTGTCTACCACATGAGTCCAAATCTGCTGTAACCTGTCCATCACAGAATCAACACCATGACAATTAGAAGGCTCAACCTGCCCTGAAGAAAAACGAGGATGGAAACCAAAATTACAAAAGAAAGGCGAAACCAAAGTAGCCGAACTGGCCCGATTATTAAGGGCAAACTCGGCCAACGGCAAGAAAGTCACCCAATCATCCTGATCAGCAGACACAAAGCATCTCAAATAGGTTTCCAAGGTCTGATTAGTTCGCTCAGTTTGGCCATTGGTCTGAGGATGGAACGCCGAAGAAAAAGACAAATCAATACCCATCCTAGCACAAAAGGCCCGCCAAAACCTGGAAACAAAATGGGAACCTCTGTCAGACACAATATTCTCCGGAATGCCATGCAACCGAACCACATGCTGAAAAAACAATGGAACCAAATCAGAGGAGGAAGGCAATTTAGGCAAAGGTACCAAATGGATAATTTTAGAGAACCGGTCACAAACCACCCAGATAACAGACATCCTCTGGGACACAGGAAGATCCGAAATAAAATCCATGGAAATATGGGAACAGCAAGGCTTGGCTTGGGCACAAGTCCCACTGGACTGCACAAAAGCACGGACATCGCGCAACAAGGAAGGCCACCAAAAGGACCTAGCAACCAAATCTCTGGTACCAAAAATCCCAGGATGACCAGCCAACACTGAACAATGGACCTCAGAAATCACCTCACTCGTCCATCTATCAGGAACAAACAGCTTCCCCACAGGACAGCGGTCAGGCCTATCAGCCTGAAATTCCTGAAGCACCCGCCACAAATCAGGGGAGATGGCAGAAAGAATCACCCCTTCCTTAAGAATGCCAACCGGCTCAAGGACTCCAGGAGAATCCGGCAAAAAACTCCTAGAGAGGGCATCCGCCTTAACATTCTTAGATCCTGGAAGATACGAGACCACAAAATCAAAACGGGAGAAAAACAGGGACCACCGAGCCTGTCTAGGGTTCAGCCGCTTGGCCGACTCAAGGTAAATCAAATTCTTATGATCGGTCAAGACCACAATGCGGTGCTTGGCTCCCTCAAGCCAATGTCGCCACTCCTCAAATGCCCACTTCATAGCCAACAACTCCCGATTGCCGACATCATAATTGCGTTCCGCAGGCGAAAACTTTCGGGAAAAGAAGGCACATGGCTTCATCAAGGAACCATCAGAATTCCTCTGTGACAAAACGGCCCCTGCCCCAATCTCAGAAGCGTCAACCTCAACCTGAAAAGGAAGAGAAACATCCGGTTGACGCAACACAGGGGCAGAAGTAAATCGGCGTTTAAGCTCCTGAAAGGCCTCAACAGCCGCAGAGGACCAATTAGTCACATCAGCGCCTTTCTTCGTCAAATCGGTCAGGGGTTTAACCACACTAGAGAAGTTGGCAATGAAACGGCGATAAAAATTAGCAAAGCCCAAAAATTTCTGAAGGCTCTTCACAGATGTGGGTTGAATCCAGTCTTGAATGGCTTGGACCTTAACAGGATCCATTTCTATAGACGAAGGAGAAAAAATAAACCCAAAAAAGAGACCTTCTGAACTCCAAATGGGCACTTAGACCCCTTCACAAATAGAGCATTATCACGAACGATCTGGAATACCATCCTGACCTGCTTCACATGAGACTCCCAATGTTAGGTCTCGAGTTCCCGCTTCTGCACAGGGGGAATCTCAAGCCATCTACGCTGCGGTCTCCCATTCTTATCCAGCCGCAGTGGAGTCTGCTCAGCAGGGACGTCGGTCCCAGCGTCTTGCTCAGTCTCACTCTGTGCAGAGAGTTACTGCTGCTTCTTCAGCTTCTGCCATTGAAGCCAGTGCTGGTCAGCGGCGAGCGGACTTCTCTGGGACTGAGTCCTTGTCTGCACACACTGAGCATGCCCAGGGCGAGATCTCCCGTTGGAGATCGAGGGTCATGTGCTCAGGCTCTGCAGCACATTCCATTGGTCCTCTTGGCAGGTCTTGGAAGGGCAAAGTTTCTGTGGCCACTTCCTGTGCTGCAACTATATAAACTGCGCATGACCGCACGGCCATGCGCTAGTGTACAATTGTTAATGTGTGTATGTTGTGAGTGCAAGTCGTCCTTGGATACCCCTACCCTATTGAATGTCTGTTCGCGGAAGGTGTATGGTTGCTATCTGGCGCCCGACTTATCCTACAGCACGAATCACACATTACAGCGTCCAGTTGCTGTGACCGCCAGTACGGCGCCGTGCACTTCCTCTGTGCTTTCCTTACCCAAGCCTGGGTGGTTAGTGGCTTTCGTCAGTGCGGCACAGCATGCACTCTTGTGCCTTAATATATATTGCTATTTTGTTTCCTTACACACCCAGTTGCGGTGTTGTGCCAGCAAGGGTCTAATCGGACTTCAATCCTAGTTGGGGTTGAGTTCGCTGACTACTTGCTCGCGCTCTATGTGCGGTACCGCGGTCCTGTGACGCAACAGGATCGCTTCCTTCACGCTGGGTGAAGTTTAACCCACGTGTGTATACTTATGAGTACCGCCATATAGTCCGTCATTACTTGGCAGCAGGTTCCATCTCTGCACGGTGGACCCCGGGCTGCGAACGCACCATACTCTATCTGTCTTATTATTTGGTGCGTTCCGCTAGCCCTAACATTACACTAGCGCCAGGGTCTGGCTAGTAATGACGGACAAACAGCAATCCTTGCGGTATATCCAGCAGCTGGAGGGTAGGTTGGCGGCTCTTGAGAGCGCAACCTCAGCTGTGGATGTTACCGCAGTTGCTGTACAGGCTGCTAGCGTGGCTGCAGCAACCCTGTCCATTGCCACCCCTGCTCCGACATTTTCTCGCCTCCTGCTGCCAGAAAAATTTTCTGGTGATAGCAAATTTTGTAGGGGATTTGTGAGTCAGTGCTCTATTCACCTCGAGCTCCTGGCTGCACGTTTTCCCACAGAGCGGGCTAAGGTGGGATTTATAGTGTCTCTCTTGTCGGACAGGGCGTTGGAATGGGCTACGCCGCTGTGGGAGCGTGGCGATCATGTGGTGCAGAGTGCTCCGCTGTTTCTGAGCACTCTGAAACAGGTCTTTTTAGGACCTCAAGTCACCCATGATACTGCGCTCCAACTGCTGGCATTAACTCAGGGTGAGTCCTTGGTCAGTCATTTTGCCGTCCAATTCCGCACTTTAGCTTCTGAGCTGGATTGGTCGGATAAAGCTCTTATCCCCATATTTTGGAGGGGCCTGGCTGACCACGTGAAGGACGCTCTGGCCACTAGGGAGATTCCTGCCACACTGGAGGAGTTAATAACTGTCTCCACTCGAATTGACCTCCGTTTTAACGAGCGGAGGTTAGAGCCAGCCCAGTGTAGGCAGAGGTTTCGGCTGGCTCCTACCTTCGCCAAACCTCTGGAATCTCCGGTCCTGGTTCCTGAGTCACATGAGGCCAGGGAAGTGTCACAAGCGGGATCTAAGTCCCGGACCGCTTGTGCACTCAAGGTCTGTCATGTTTGCCAGCAGTCAGGACATCTAGCCACCAGATGTTCTCAGCGGTCGAGGAAACGTCAGCGTCTAGTGGTAGTAGGTGGTGGTACACAAGACACGGCGACGTTTGCCTCTAAATTATCCTTTAAGGGGACAATTACTATAGGCTCATTCTCCCACTCGGTAGAGCTCTGCGTGGATTCTGGGGCGGAGGGCAATTTTATGTCTTCTGCCTTCGCCCAACGTCACGCAATACCCCTGGTTATGCTAGCTCAACCAGTAACGGTACGAGTGGTGAATGGGTCGACACTGCCCTCACAGATAACACACCAGACCATCCCTTTTACTCTGTCCATGTCGCCATCTCATCAGGAGATTATATCTCTGCTCATCATTCCTGAGGGAATTGATGAGGTACTGTTGGGAATACCTTGGCTACGGTACCACTCTCCTCATATCGAGTGGTCCTCTGGCAGAATCCTGGGATGGGGCGAATCTTGTGGGGGTAGGTGTCAGAGGGAGTGCGTTCAGGTTGCTACTACAGAGGTACCCGCAGATCTATCCTCTCTCCCCAAGCAGTATTGGTCTTATGCAGACGTGTTCTCCAAAAAGGCGGCGGAGATCCTTCCGCCCCATCGCCCCTATGACTGTCCTATTGATCTCTTGCCTGGTGCTGAGCCTCCCCGGGGTCGAGTCTATTCGCTATCTCTCCCGGAGACGGAGGCCATGTCACAGTACATCCAGGAAAATCTGGCAAGAGGATTCATTAGGAAGTCAGTGTCATCTGCTGGGGCAGGGTTCTTCTTCGTGCAGAAGAAGAATGGGGAACTACGTCCATGCATAGACTACAGGGGTCTTAACGCCATCACCGTTAAAAATAAGTATCCTTTGCCCTTGATATCTGAGCTCTTCGATAGGCTTCGGGGAGCAAGGGTATTTACTAAACTAGATCTGCGGGGTGCTTACAACCTGATTCGCATCCGTGAGGGGGACGAATGGAAGACGGCTTTTAACACCAGGGATGGGCACTATGAATATCTGGTGATGCCCTTCGGGCTCTGTAATGCCCCAGCCGTTTTCCAAGACTTTGTGAACGATATCTTCCGGGATATGCTTTCCACCTCGGTCGTAGTCTATCTGGATGATATTCTCATCTACTCTCCAGATATTGACTCCCACCGGAGAGATGTTTGCAAAGTCTTCGACCTCCTACGGGCAAACTCCCTCTATGCCAAGTTGGAGAAGTGTATGTTTGAGCAGGAGTCCTTACCTTTCCTAGGCTACATCATCTCTGCCCAGGGATTGGCTATGGATCCTGCCAAACTACAGGCTGTGATGGACTGGCAGGAACCCCATTCTCTTAAAGCGGTGCAGCGCTTTATGGGGTTCATTAATTATTATCGCCAGTTCATTCCGCACTTCTCAACTTTGGTAGCTCCCTTGGTTGCCCTCACCAAGAAGGGGGCGAATCCCAAATTGTGGTCTGAGGAGGTCTCCAAGGCCTTTAACTCTATAAAGTCACACTTCGCTAGCGCTCCCATTCTACATCGCCCCGATGTTGATAAGCCATTTATCATGGAGGTGGATGCCTCTTCTGTTGGTGCTGGAGCAGTCCTCTTCCAAAAGGATGCTCAAGGTCGGAAGCATCCTTGCTTCTTTTTCTCCAAGACCTTCTCACCAGCAGAGAGGAATTATTCCATCGGGGACAGGGAGTTGCTAGCCATGAAGTTGGCTTTCTCAGAGTGGAGACATCTCTTGGAGGGAGCACGTTTTCCCTTCCAAGTCTTCACAGACCATAAAAATTTGGTGTACCTGCAGACAGCCCAGCGGTTGAATTCTCGCCAGGCCAGATGGTCCTTATTCTTCTCCCGGTTTCATTTCACCCTCCATTTTCTTTCTGGGGAGAAGAACATTCGGGCCGACGCCCTCTCTCGCTCCGTTGTGTCATCTGCGGAGGAGGAGGAGGAGCCTCGTCTTATTGTCCCCACCGAGAGCTTGAGAACTGTGGCCCCAGTTTCGCTAGAGTCTGTGCCCCCGGGCAAGACTTTTGTTCCATCCAGTTTGCGACCATAGGTTCTCTTTTAGGCACACTCGTCCAGGGTGGGTGGACATTTTGGTACCAAAAGGACATCTGAGTTACTGGCGAGGACATACTGTTGGCCGCATATGGCTCGTGATGTCGCAGAGTATGTTCGGGCGTGTGTCTCTTGCGCCAAGAACAAGACTCCTCGGCAACGGTCAGCAGGTTTGCTTTATCCTCTGCCGGTGGCGGACAGGTCCTGGGAGATGGTCGGGATGGACTTTGTGGTGGGCTTACCCAAGTCTCGTAACTGCACCATTATCTGGGTGATCACCGACCATTTTTCCAAAATGGTGCACTTGGTGCCTCTTCCACGGCTACCTTCTGCACGGGCGTTGGCTGTCTTGTTCGTCAAGCATATCTTTCGCCTACACGGTATGCCAGACAAAATTGTTAGTGACCGGGGTCCCCAGTTTGCGTCTCGATTCTGGAGAGAGCTTTGTCGTCTGCTCAGTTTTGAGTTGAATCTCTCTTCGGCATATCATCCCGAGACGAATGGGTTGGTAGAGAGGGCCAACCAGACCTTGGTCACATATTTACGACATTTTGTTTCTGCCAGGCAGGATGACTGGGCATCCTTGCTACCGTGGGCAGAGTTTGCACTTAACAATGCCGTAGCCGACTCCACCGGTCAGACTCCATTCCTCCTAAATTACGGCCAGCATCCGCGTGTTCCTGTGCCCATGCCTGTGTCTTCTGCTGACTCCAGGGTGGCAGACTGGGCTGTGGAGGCACGGGACATTTGGGACCCCACGCAGGATGCCATTCGGGCCTCCAAGGAGAGAATGAGGTCCTCCGCTGATGTTCATCGGCGCCCCGTACCGACCTTTGCTCCTGGCGACTTGGTGTGGCTCTCCGCCCGTAACATCAGGCTGCGAGTTGAGTCCACTAAGTTTGCTCCTCGCTACTTGGGTCCCTTCAAGGTTCTCGAACGGGTTAATCCTGTGGTCTACCGTTTGGCTCTTCCTCCACGCTTGGGTATCACCGACACCTTTCATGTGTCCCTCTTGAAACCCGTATACATGTCCTGGTTTTCCGAGTCATCTGCCGGGACATCGGGTTCGTCTACGGACGATTACGAGGTGAACGCTGTTTTGGGGTGCAAGGCGGTACGCGGCAAAAAGTTCTATCTGGTGGATTGGAAGGGTTATGGCCCAGAGGACAGGTCATGGGAGCCTGCTGAAAACATTCGGGCCCCACAACTCATTGCTGCCTTCGAGCGTAGCGAGGCCCAAGGAGGGGGGGGGGCCCTAGGAGGGGGGGTAATGTTAGGTCTCGAGTTCCCGCTTCTGCACAGGGGGAATCTCGAGCCATCTCCGCTGCGGTCTCCCATTCTTATCCAGCCGCAGTGGAGTCTGCTCAGCAGGGACGTCGGTCCCAGCGTCTTGCTCAGTCTCACTCTGTGCAGAGAGTTACTGCTGCTTCTTCAGCCTCTGCCATTGAAGCCAGTGCTGGTCAGCGGCGAGCGGACTTCTCTGGGACTGAGTCCTTGTCTGCACACACTGAGCATGCCCAGGGCGAGATCTCCCGTTGGAGATCGAGGGTCATGTGCTCAGGCTCTGCAGCACATTCCATTGGTCCTCTTGGCAGGTCTTGGAAGGGCAAAGTTTCTGTGGCCACTTCCTGTGCTGCAACTATATAAACTGCGCATGACCGCACGGCCATGCGCTAGTGTACAATTGTTAATGTGTGTATGTTGTGAGTGCAAGTCGTCCTTGGATACCCCTACCCTATTGAATGTCTTTTCGCGGAAGGTGTATGTTTGCTATCTAGCGCCCGACTTATCCTACAGCACGAATCACACATTACAGCGTCCAGTTGCTGTGACCGCCAGTACGGCGCCGTACACTTCCTCTGTGCTTTCCTTACCCAAGCCTGGGTGGTTAGTGGCGTTCGTCAGTGCGGCACCGCATGCACTCTTGTGCCTTAATATATATTGCTATTTTGTTTCCTTACACACCCAGTTGCGGTGTTGTGCCAGCAAGGGTCTAATCGGACTTCAATCCTAGTTGGGGTTGAGTTCGCTGACTACTTGCTCGCGCTCTATGTGCGGTACCTTGGTCCTGTGACGCAACAGGATCGCTTCCTTCACGCTGGGTGAAGTTTAACCCACGTGTGTATACTTATGAGTACCGCCATATAGTCCGTCATTACTTGGCAGCAGGTTCCATCTCTGCACGGTGGACCCCGGGCTGCGAACGCACCATACTCTATCTGTCTTATTATTTGGTGCGTTCCGCTAGCCCTAACACCCAATCATCGGAAAAAATCAAAATATCATCCAAATACACAATCAAGAATTTGTCAAGATAATTGCGGAAAATATCATGCATGAAAGACTGGAACACAGATGGAGCATTAGAGAGCCCAAATGGCATCACAAGGTATTCAAAATGGCCTTCGGGCATATTAAATGCAGTCTTCCATTCATCACCCTGTTTAATACGAACAAGATTATATGTCCCTCGAAGGTCAATCTTGGTAAACCAGCTAGCCCCCTTAATCTTAGCAAACAAATCAGAGAGCAAAGGTAAAGGGTATTGGAATTTGACCGTGATCTTATTAAGAAGGCGATAATCAATACAGTGTCTTAAGGAGCCATCCTTCTTCTTCTCCTGGCAACAAAAAAGAATCCCGCTCCCAATGGTGACGAAGACGGCCGAATATGCCCCTTCTCTAAAGACTCCTTAACATAGCTCCGCATGGCGGCATGCTCTGGCACAGACAGGTTGAAAAGTCGGCCCTTAGGGAACTTACAGCCAGGAATCAATTCAATAGCACAATCACAGTCCCTATGTGGAGGAAGGGAACTGGACTTGGGCTCATCGAATACATCCTGGAAATCTAACAAAAATTCAGGAACATCAGAAGAGGGGGAAGAGGAAATTGACATCAAAGGAACGTCACTATGTACCCCTTGACAACCCCAACTAGTCACAGACATTGATTTCCAATCCAGCACTGGATTGTGTACTTGTAACCATGGAAAACCCAGTACAACAACATCATGTAAATTATGCAACACCAGAAAACGGCAATCTTCCTGATGTGCAGGAGCCATGCACATAGTCAGCTGAGTCCAATACTGAGGTTTATTCTTGGCCAATGGTGTAGCATCAATACCCCTCAAGGGTATGGGACTCAGCAAAGGCTGCAAAGAAAAACCACAGCGCCTAGCAAATTCTAAGTCCATTAAGTTCATAGCAGCGCCTGAATCCACAAATGCCATGACAGAAAAAGATGACAATGAGCAAATCAGGATCACAGACAGGAGAAACTTAGGCTGCACAGTACTAATGGTAACAGATCCAGCGACCCTCTTAATACGCTTAGGGCAATCAGAAATAGTATGAGCAGAATCACCACAGTAAAAACACATCCCATTCTGACGTCTGTATCCCCTCTGGTCCGCTCTAGTCAAAATCCTATCACATTGCATGGGCTCAGGACTTTGCTCAGAGGACACTGCCATATGGTGCACCACTTTGCGTTCGCGCAGGCGCCGATCAATCTGAATGGCCAGAGACATAGATTCGCTCAAACCAACAGGCGTGGGAAACCCCACCATAACATCTTTAAGGGCTTCAGAAAGACCCTTTCTGAAAATTGCTGCCAGAGCCTCCTCATTCCATTTAGTGAGCACAGACCATTTTCTAAATTTCTGGCAGTATAATTCTGCCGCTTCCTGACCCTGACACAGGGCCAACAGTATTTTCTCAGCATGCTCTACAGAGTTAGGTTCGTCATACAATAATCCGAGCGATTGAAAAAATGCATCTACATTAAGCTATGCCGGATTCCCTGGCTCAAGTGAGAATGCCCAGTCCTGAGGGTCGCCACGCAGAAGAGAAATAACTATCTTTACCTGCTGAATGGGGTCACCAGAGGAACGGGGTTTCAGAGCAAAAAACAATTTGCAATTTTTTTTAAAGTTCAAAAACTTAGATCTATTCCTGTAAAACAAATCCGGAGTAGGAATTCTAGGCTCTAAGGCCGGAGTCTGAACGACATAATCTTGAATACTCTGTACTCTTGCAGCAAGCTGATCCACACGAGAAAACAAACCCTGAACATCCATGCCTGCATCCAAATCCCGAATCACCCAGAGATCAAGAGGAAGGAAAAAGACAAAACAAACTAAAGGAAAAAAAATGGCTCAGAACTCTTTTTCTCTTCCTTCTTTTGAGAGGCATTCAGCTCATTTATGGCCAGTTGTACTGTTATGATCTGGTGATTAAGGAGCGACATGCGTCTAGCTCTGAGCAGGTGGCAACTATACTGACCGCAGTCCCTAAGCTCAACACAACACTAGAAGCAGCCGTGGAATGCTCCTAACTCTGCCTAGGCATCTCGTCACAGCCTAAGAGCTAACTACCCCTAAAGATAGAAGCAGGAAAACTATCTTGCCTCAGAGAAAATCCCCAAAGGATAGATTAGCCCCCCACAAATAATGACTGTGAGAGGAGAAGGAAATGACATACGTAGTATGAAACAAGATTTAGCACAGGAGGCCACTTCTAGCTAGATAGAAAATAGTACAGGACAGAACGCTGTGCGGTCAGTAATAAAAACTAGAAAGTCCACTGCAGAGAAATGCAAAAATCTCCACACCTGACTAAAGGTGTGGAGAGCAAACTCTGCTGCCCAGAGCTTCCAGCTTAGCTGAATAGATCCACTGAAAAGCTGGACAAATGAACAAAAACAAGAAATGCAGACCCGCTGAAGCGCAAGGACCGCGCAAAACGGCCGTCGTCTCCCCTGCTCGCACGAGCTCCTTTTCTTCTCCCCCGGCCATGAAGTTTTAATTGTGAAGACTCAATAAAATTTGCTACTTTGAAGATTGGTGAGTGCATCCTGCTTTTTTCTTTTGCTACCTGGGACACATATGTTATTTCATGGTTTTGCACCCGATATCTTTTTTGCCATGGCTGTTGCTGACATGATATAGCTTTCTAGTACCGACTTTCCTGAAGATTATGGATTTAGTTGGGGCAGTGCCGTCTATATGCTATTTTCTCTCTTTTATTCGTTTTTAAAGTCCTAAGAGCAATGACTCCAGGCAGGAACAATTGACAACTGGCATTGAATGAGTGATAAGGCCAGACTAATATAGCCGAGCCAGAAAGACGATCAGTGAAAACAGCTGCTGAAGCTAACTACAAGAAGCAGCCATACCACTCAAAACCACAGGAGGGAGCCAAAGAGCAGAACTAACAAAAATGCCACAAACAACCACCGGAGGGAGCCCAAGAGCGGAATTCACAACAGCTGTGATTTTAATTACATTCAAACACAGTTGGTTCCGACCTTCCTATAAATGCAGGCTTTACCATGTTATTAGCCAGAGGTAAGTGTTCACACTAGGCAGTGAGGTTAGGGACCCATACGTTCTGAGATTACCTTGACGTTTGGTGGATGGACTCACATTTTTTGGCCAAATCTTGTGCTAAGCATCTCAATGTATTTTTTCATAGATTTCCCAAGCCATAAAGCTATTCACATTTCATGTATCGCACATTTCCTTGCTTTAGTACAGTTGAGTGCAGCCATTGATCTATTTGCTAAGTCTTTTTTGGTTATGCACCAGTTCAGACTAGATTGCTGTTCAGTCAGTTTACCTATATTTATCAGCTTTTAAAAAAGGGCTGTACGATTTCTTTGATAGACATAACATTGCGGGTTATTGCGAGATTAGTGACGAAATGTACAGTTGGTGGAGAAAGGTTGAACTTAATGGACCTAGGTCTTTATTCAACCTATGTAACTATCTAAGCATAGTTCAAATGATTTTTTTTCCTGAAATTGACTGATTTATTTTCTTAGAGTATGTGCAGATGGTCAGTAATTGGCAGCACTTTGGATGTAGCACATGTCTGCTGCGTTCAAAGCGCTGCGAACTATTGAACGCAGGTGTCTCCTCTGTAATCACTGATCCGTGCAGATTCACCATGTCCAGTACATTGTATGGGTGAGATTTATCACGTCTCCATAAGATAAATACAATCAAATAAATAAGGCAGCACATTGTGGCGCCAAAACCTGCAAACATGAAAATTGAATTGCATTACTGCACTAGAAATATGAAAAATTGAGAAAGTTTAGCACATAAATTGGCCAATTTATATATACCTTGTAGCCACGTTAAGGCATTTCTCGTATGCAAGGTCCTAGCAATGCCTTTCCTCTCTGAGAATAAAGTCTTCATCTGAATGGAAACCTAAAAGGGAGTCCTCTATTTGACTAAAAATCTCTCTCTCTGTGGAGCAGTAGCGGACCTACTGTGATTAAAAGCACCTGTGGCTAAAAGGAGGTGTGCTCAGTCAGAAGGCTAGTGAATACAAACTTCAAAAAACTGACCATCACATCCAAACATAGACTAAGTGTGAACAGGTGCTGAACCTAGAGTCACCAACTTGTATACAGTCAAATAAATAAGGCAGCACACTGTGGTGCCCAAACCTGCAAACATGAAACATGAAAATTGAATTGCATTATTGCACTAGAAATATGAAAAATTGAGAAAGTTTAGCGCATAAATTGGCCAATTTATGTGTACCTTGCAGCCTCGTTTCTCAATTTTTCATATTTCTAGTGCAATAATGCAATTCAGTTTTCATGTTTGCAGGTTTTGTACATGTGGAATTCATTTGAACATCATTCCTGTAATTGCAATCGATGGTTCTATAGGGGAGTCAGGCTGAACCCACCGGGCGCAGCAAAGAAAGACAGTGTGAACAGGCCCTAATGTAAAACACAGGCATTAGACATTAACTGCTGATCCCTATTATGGCTACACTACAATTACAGAACTATATATGCAGCACATATACACTATACATGTACACACACATTATATTTCCTTTATAACTATATAAACGCACACTATATATATTTTACATATACAGTATAGACAGCGTGTACAAGCAAAGTATATATACACAGAAACATTCAGTTTACCGTATATACAGTATGCTCACATACATATACAGCTTATATATATTTACACAATATACTGCACACATGCAGTATACAAATATAATATGCACATACTATATACTGTATGTACAAAATTTGTTTGGCTTTTTTGCTATTTTCATTAAATGCTAAAACTGACCTGCCATTATGATTCTCTAGGTCATTACAAGTTCATAGACACCAAACATGTTTAGGTTCTTTTTTATCTAAGTGGTGAAAAAAAAATTCCAAACTTTGCTTAACCCCTTAAGCCCCAAGGGTGGTTTGCACGTTAATGACCGGGCCAATTTTTACAATTCTGACCACTGTTCCTTTATGAGGTTATAACTCTGGAACGCTTCAACAGATCTTGGCAATTCTGACAATGTTTTCTCGTGACATTTTGTACTTCATGACTGTGGTAAAAAATTTTTGATATAACTTGCATTTATTTGTGAAAAAAATGGAAATTTGGTGAAAATTTTGAAAATTTTGCAATTTTCCAAATTTGAATTTTCATGCCCTTAAATCACAGAGATATGTAATGTAAAATAATTAATAAGTAACATTTCCCACATATGTACTTTACATCAGCACAATTTTGGAACCAAAAATTTTTTTGTTAGGGAGTTATAAGGGTTAAAAGTTGACCAGCAATTTCTCATTTTTACAACACCAATATTTTTTTGGGACCACATCACATTTGAAGTCATTTTGAGGGGTCTATATGATACAAAATACCCCACTGTGACACCATTCTAAAAACGGCACCCCTCAAGGTGCTCAAAACCACATTCAAGAAGTTTATTAACCCTTCAGGTGTTTTACAGGAATTTTTGGAATGTTTTAAAAAAAATTAACATTTAACTTTTTTTCACAAAAAATTTACTTCAGCTCCAATTTGTTTTATTTTTTGAAGTGTAAGAGAAGAAATTGGACCCCAAACGTTGTTGTGCCTTTTGTTCTGAGTACGCTGATACCCCACATGTGGGGGTAAACCACTGTTTGGGCGCATGGCAGAGCTCGGAAGGGAAGGAGTGCAGTTTGACTTTTCAATGCAAAATTGACTGGAATTGAGATGGGACGCCATGTTGAGTTTGGAGAGCTTCTGATGTGCCTAAACATTGAAACCCCCCACAAGTGACACCATTTTGGAAAGTAGACCCCCTAAGGAACTTATAGACGTATGGTGAGTACTTTAACCCACCAAGTGCTTCACAGAAGTTTATAATGCTGAGCCGTAAAAATAAAAAATCATATTTTTTCACAAATATGATATTTTTGCCCCCAATTTTTTATTTTCCCAAGGGTAAGAGAAGAAATTGGACCCCAAAAGTTGTTGTGCCATTTGTTCTAAGTGCGACGATACCCCACATGTGGGGGTAAACCACTGTTTGGGCGCATGGCAGAGCTCGGAAAGGAAGGAGCGCCATTTGACTTTTCAATGCAAAATTGACTGGAATTGAGATGGGACACCATGTCACATTTGGAGAGCCCCTGATGGGCCTAAACATTGAAACCCCCCACAAGTGCCACCATTTTGAAAGTAGACCCCCTAAGGAACTTAGCTGTGTTTTGACAGCTTTGAACCCCCAATTGTTTCACTACAGTTTATAATGCAGAGCCGTGAAAATAAAATTATTTTTTTTTCACAAAAAATGTTTTTTAGCCCCCAGTTTTGTATTTTTCCAAGGGTAACAGGAGAAATTCGACCCCAAAAGTTGTTAACCAATTTGTCCTGAGTACGCTGATACCCCATATGTGGGGGGGAACCACCGTTTGTGCGCATGGCAGAGCTCGGAAGCGATGCAGCGCCATTTGGAATGCAGACTTAGATGGATTGGTCTGCAGGCGTCACGTTGCATTTGCAAAGCCCCTGAGGCACCTACACAGTAGAAATCCCCCCAGAAGTGACACCATTTTGAAAAGTAGACCCCCTAAGGAACTTATCTAGCTGTGTTTTGACAGCTATGAACCCCCAAGTGTTTCACTACAGTTTATAATGCAGAGCCGTGAAAATAAAAATAAAAAAATTTCACAAAAATTATTTTTTAGCCCCAAGTTTTGTATTTTCCCAAGGGTAACAGGAGAAATTCGACCCCAAAAGTTGTTATCCAATTTGTCCTGAGTACGCTGATACCCCATATGTTGGGGGGGAACCACCATTTGTGCGCATGGCAGAGCTCTGAAGTGATGGAGCGCCATTTGGAATGCAGACTTAGATGGATTGGTCTGCAGGCGTCACGTTGCCTTTGCAGAGCCCCTGATGCACCTAAACAGTAGAAACCCCCCACAAGTGACACTATTTTGGAAACTAGACCCCCAAGGAACTTATCTAGATGTGTTTTGACAGCTTTGAACCCCCAAGTGTTTCATTACAGTTTATAACGCAGAGTCGTGAAAATAAAAATTAATTTTTTTTCCACAAAAATGTTTTTTTTAGCATTATTATCCAATTTGTCCTGAGTATGCTGATACCCCATATGTGGGGAAGAACCACCGTTTGGGCGCATGGCAGAGCTCAGAAGGGAAGGAGCACCATTTGGAATTCAGACTTAGATGGATTGGTCTGCAGGCGTCACATTGCATTTCCAGAGCCCATGATGCACCTAAACAGTAGAAACCCCCCAGAAGTGACACCATTTTGGATAGTAGACCCCCTAAGGAACTTTTCTAGATGTGTTTTGACAGCATTGAACCTCAAAGTGTTTCACTACAGTTTATAACGCAGAGTCGTGAAAATAAAAAATAAATTTTTTCCCACAAAAATGTTTTTTTTAGACCCCCCAATTTTTATTTTTCCAAGGGTAACAAGAGAAATTGGACCCAAATAGTTGTTGTGCAGTTTGTCCTGAGTATGCTGATACCGCATATGTTGGGGTAAACCCCTGTTTGGGCACACGGGAGAGCTCAGAAAGGAAGGACCACTGTTTTACTTTTTCAGTGCAGAATTGGCTGGAATTGAGATTGGATGCCATGTCGCGTTTGGAGAGCCCTGATGTGCCTAAACAGTGGAAACCCCCAATTCTAACTGAAACCCTAACCCCAACACAACCCTAACCCTAATCCCAACCATAACCCTAACCACACCCCTAACCCTGACACACCCCTAACCCTAATCCCAACCGTAAATGTAACCCTAATCCTAACTTTAGCCCCAACCCTAACTTTAGCCCCAACCCTAACTTTAGCCACAACCCTAACTTTAGCCACAACCCTAATTCTAACTTTAGCTCCAACCCTAACTTTAGCCCCAACCCTAACCCTAGCCCCAACCCTAGCCCCAACCCTAACCCTAACCCTAGCCCTAACCCCAACCCTAACCCTAGCTCTAACCCGAACCCTAGCCCTAACCCTAGCCCTAGCCCTAACCCTAACCCTAGCCCTAACCCTAACCCTAGCCCTAGCCCTAACCCTAGCCCTAACCCTAATGGGAAAATGGAAATAAATTCATTTTTTAATTTTTTTTATGTTTCACTAACTAAGGGGGTGATGAAGGGCGGTTCAATTTACTTTTATAGCGGGTTTCTTAGCGGATTTTTATGATTGGCAGCCATCACACACTAAAAGATGTTTTTTATTGCAAAAAATATTTTTTGCGTTACCACATTTTGAGACCTATGATTTTTCCATATTTTGGTCCGCAGAGTCATGTGAGGTCTTGTTTTTTGCGGGTAGAGTTAACATTTTTATTGGTAGCATTTTCAGGCATGTGACATTTTTTGATCGCTTTTTATTCCGATTTTTGTGAGGCAGAATGACCAAAAACCAGCTATTCATGAATTTCTTTGGGGGGAGGGGGGCGTTTATACCGTTCCGCGTTTGGTAAAATGGATAAAGCAGTTTTATTCTTCAGGTCAGTATGTGTACAGCGATACCTCATTTATATTATTTTTTTATGTTTTGGCGCTTTTTATACGATAAAAACTATTTTATAGAAAAAATAATTATTTTTGCATCGCTTTATTCTGAGGACTGTAACTTTTTTATTTTTTCGCTGATAATGCTGTATGGCAGCTTGTTTTTTGCGAGACAAGATGACGTTTTCAGTGGTACCATGGTTATTTATATCTGTCTTTTTGATCGCGTGTTATTCCACTTTTTGTTCGGCGGTATGATAATAAAGCGTTGTTTTTTGCCCCATTTTTTTTTTACGGTGTTCACTGAAGGGGTTAATTAGTGGGACAGTTTTATAGGTCGGGTCGTTACGGATGCGGCAATATACGTGTAAATACTGTATTTATGGGAACAATATATATATTTTTTTCTTTATTTAGGAATTTTTTTTAGTATTTTTTTACACATCTAAAAATTTTTTTTTTAACTTTTTGACTTTGTCCCAGGGGGGACATCACTGTATAGTGACAGATCGCTGGTCTGACAGTTTGCAGAGCACTGTGTCAGATCAGCGATCAGGCGTGCCCTGCTGCTAGGTTACCAGAGCCTGCTCTGGACTCGGAAGTACTCCCTGCAGGACCCGGAAGTAGTCCCACGGCCATTTTGGATTCGGGGCCTGCAGGGAGGAGACACTCGGTACAAGGTGAGCACATCGTCTTGTACCGATCGTCTCAAGGAAGCACGCAGGGAGCTCCCTCCCTGCACGATGCTTCCCTATACCGCCGGCACACTGCGATCATGTTTGATCATGGTGTGCCGGGCGTTTATGTGCCAGGAGCGGTCCGTGACCGCTCCTGGCACATAGTGCCGGATGTCAGCTGCGATAGTAAGCTGACACCCGGCCGCAATCGGCCGCGCTCCCCCCGTGAGCGCGGCCGATCGCGTATGACGTACTATAACGTCACTGGGAATTAAGTCCCAGGTCACCTTGATGGGATAGTACGTCATATGGGATTAAGGGGTTAAAAAAATGTGCAATTTTTCAATACCCGCAGCATCGCTATTTTTTGTGATCTGGGGTAGGGTGAGGGCTTCTTTTTGCGTGCAGATACGATCTTTTAATCGCCCTTTATTGCATTTTAATGCAATGTCACGGCGACAAAAAAAAACGTAATTCTGGCATTTTGAATTTTTTCTCGCTACGCCATTTAGCGATCAGGTTAATCATTTTTTTTATTAAAAGATTGGGCGATTCTGAATGCAGTCATACCAAATGTGTTTTTTTTTATTGTTTTATTTTGAATGGGACGAACAGGGGGTGATTTGAACTTTTATATCTTTTATATTTTTCATATTTTTAACCCCTTAAGTCCCGAGGGTGGTTTGCCGGGCCAATTTTTATGTCACCCAAAATACTTAATAAGTAACATTTCCCACAAGTCTACTTTACATCAGAACAATTTTGGAAGCAAATTTTTTTTTGTTAGGGAGTTATAAGGGTTAAAAGTTGACTAGCAATTTCTCATTTTCACAACAAAATTTACAAGACCATTTTTTTAGGGACCACCTCACATTTGAAGTCACATTTAGGGGTCTATATAGCAAAAAATACCCAAAAGTGACACCATTCTAAAAACTGCACCCCTCAAGCTGATCAAAACCACAGAGAGGCCTGGGGAGTGGAGCCAGGCCCTGGGATGCCGACGCCATCTTCCTCCAGGTAAGATGGTGCCAGAATTTTAATGCGATCACCGCGACTTAAGTTGCAATGTTGCATTAAACAGTATGACATACTACCTCACCACTGAGAATTAAATCCCACGTCACCTTGACGGGATAGTACGTCATATGGGATTAAGAGGTTAAAAACTTTTTTTTACTTTCTCCATGCTTCAATAGCCTTCAATGGGAGGCTAGAAGCTGGCAAAGCCTGATCGGATCTACTATATAGGGGTGATGCTCAGATCTCCCCTATTTAGCAAAACTACTGCATTGCTATGAACACCGACCACTGAGTGGCTCTCACAGCAATCCGGCATCAACAACCAGAGGTCTGCTGGGGAACTCTCGTTGTTATGCCGATGCATCGATGACCCCCGACCACGTGCATTTCCGGCCAGATGGACGGAAGTGCTTGTTAACCCCTTAATGACAGCCAATATGTCTTTTAACTGACCTGAGATATAAGAGAATAGCCTCCCCATACAGGTGACAATTCAGCAGCTGTCGGCTGTCCACTATAGCTGACAACTTGCTGCATCAGCCACGATCAGTGTTTGCACCATCCAAATCTGTTTAACCCCTTAGATGCTGCTGTTAATAGTAACTACATCACTATAAAGGGTTAACACAGTGTGGGGGCTTCCTCTTTATCCAAATTGGTGCCCTCAGATCATGATTGTGTGGTCCTGATGTTTGCAATGGCAATTCATGACCAAATAGTGGCCTTAAGGTACCTTCACACTGAGCAACTTTCCAACGAGAATGACAGCGATCCGTGACATTGCAGCGTCCTGGATAGCGATCTCGTTGTGTTTGACACGCAGCAGCGATCAGGATCCCGCTGTGACATCGCTGGTCGTAGCTAGAAGTCCGGAACTTTACTTGGTCGTCAGATCGGCGTGATTCGTCATGTTTGACAGCAAAAGCAACGATGCCTGCAATGGTTTTTCATGGAGCTAACAACCAGCGAGAACGATAAGTACGTTACTGAACGCTCCTGCATCGTTCAGCTGTTGCTGGTGTTTGACGTCTCCTAGCCACCTAAACAGCGATGCTGCAGTGATCGGCTCATTGTCTATATCGCTGCAGCGTCGCTTAATGTGACGGTACCTTTAGAGTCTGATTGCTGTAGTAATCTGTTCAGAAGTTAGAGACATTTAGGTGGTAAACATACACATTTTTATTTCTGTCATGCCACTTTGCATTAATTCCTGTAAAGCACCTGAAGGGTTAATAAACTACCTGACAGCAGTTTTCAATATATTAGGGGGTGCAGTTTTTAAAATGGTATCACGTTTGGGGGTTTCCCAATATATGAGACCCCTAAAGTCACTTCAAACATGGATAAGTTCCTAAAAAAATAAATTTTGTAAATTTCCTTGAAAAAATGAAAAATTACTGCGACATTTTTAAACCTCCTAAAATGCTAACAAAATAAAATAACATTTTACAAATGGTGCTGATGTAAAGCAGACACAAGGGAAATGTTATTTATTAATGGATTGCTGTGGTATGACCATCTGGATTAAAGGGATAATCATTCAAATTTAGAACATTGCTAATTTTTTAACATTTTTCTCAAATTTTTGATATTTTTTATAAATAAACGGAAAACATATTTACATAAATTTACCATTAACATAAAGTATAATATGTCATGAAAAAACAATCTCAAAATAACTGGGATTTGTTGAAGCGTTGCAGAGTTATTACCACATAAAGTGACACTGGTCAGATTTAAAAAATTTGGCTCTGTCACTAAGGGGTTAAATTCTGCTATCAGAGTTTGACAGCGGTATTTAACTAGTTAATAGGTGCGGGCGGATTGCGATTCCGCACCGCCAATTGCAGGCACATGTCAGCTGTTTTGAACAGCTGACATGTCCCGGCTTTGATGTGAGCTCACCGCCGTAACCCGCATCAAAGTGGGGGGTTCTGCCATTGGACGTACTATTCTGGCCAATTTCAGAAAGGGGTTAAGAGACCACCTTATCAATACCCTGTCATGGGCAGCTCAATCTACAGACTTGAACCCCATTGAAAAACTCTGGAATGTAATCAAGAGTGTGATGGATAGCCACAAGCCATCAAACAAAGAAATGCTTAAATTTTTGCGCCTGAAGTAGTGTGAGAGGCTGGTGGGAAACATGCCAAGCTGCATGAAAGCTGTGATTAAAAATCATGGTTATTCCACATAATATTGATTTCTGAACTCTTCCTCAGTCAAAACATTTGTATTGTTGTTTCTAAATGGCTATGAACTTGTTTGCTTTGCATTATTTGAAGTCTGAGAGCAATGTTTGTTTGTTTTTCAAATTTTAATCATTTTTCTTCGTCAGAAAAAAAATACAAAGTTATTGCTTGGAAATTTGAAGACATGCCAGAAGTTTCTAGAATAAAAGAATTTATATTTTACTAAAAACTCCGTGTGAAAATTCCGACGGCTGAACATTTTGCAGTGGTCTCTTAATTTTTGCCAGAGCTGTGTAATATATAATGTATGTATGTATATATATATATAAATATATATATATATATATATATATATATATATACTGTATATATATACAGTAAAGACCACCACACCTTCTCATTTAAAGGGAACCTGTCACCTGAATTTGGCGGGACTGGTTTTGGGTCATATGGGCGGAGTTTTTGGGTGTTTGATTCACCCTTTTCTTACCCGCTGGCTGCATGCTGGCTGCAATATTGGATTTAAGTTCATTCTCTGTCCTCCATAGTACACGCCTGCACAAGGCAAGATTGCTTTGCGCAGGCGTGTACTATGGAGGACAGAGAATGAACTTCAATCCAATATTGCAGCCAGCATGCAGCCAGCGGGTAAGGAAAGGGTGAATCAAACACCCGAAAACTCCGCCCATATGACCCAAAACCAGTCCCGCCAAATTCAGGTGACAGAGTCCCTTTAAAGATTTTTCTGTATTTTCATGACTGAGAAAATTGTACATTCACACTGAAGGCATCAAAACTATGAATTAGCACATGTAGAATCATATACTTAACAGAAAAGTGTGAAACAACTGAAATTATGTCTTATATTCTAGGTTCTTCAAAGTAGCCACCTTTTGCTTTGATGGCTGCTTTGCACACTCTTGGCATTCTCTTGATGAGCCTCAATGGTTTTCACTTCACAGGTGTGCCCTGTCAGGTTTAATAAGTGGAATTTATTGCCTTATAAATGGGGTTGGGACCATCAGTTGTGTTGTGCAGAAGTCTGGTGGATACACAGCTGATAGTCCTACTGAATAGACTGTTAGAATTTGTATTATGGCAAGAAAAAAAACAACTAAGTAAAGAAAAACGAGTGTCCATCATTACTTTAAGAAATTAAGGTCGGTCAGTCCGAATATTGGGAAAACTTTGAAAGCGTCCCCAAGTGCAGTGGCAAAAACCAACAAGCACTACAAAGTAACTAGGTCACATGAGGACCACCCCAGGAAAGGAAGACCAAGAGTCACCTCTGCTTCTGAGGATAAGTTTATCCAAGTCACCAGCCTGAGAAATCGCAGGTTAACAGCAGCTCAGATTAGAGACCAGGTCAATGCCACACAGAGTTCTAGCAGCAGACACATCTCTACAACAACTGTTAAGAGGAGACTTTGTGCAGCAGGCCTTCATGGTAAAATAGGTGCTAGAAAAACACTGCTAAGGACAGGCAACAAGCAGAAGAGACTTGTTTGGGCTAAAGAACACAAGGAATGGACATTAGACCAGTGGAAATCTGTGCTTTGGTCTGATGAGTCCAAATTTGAGATCTTTGGTTCCAACCACCATGTCTTTGTGCAATGCATAAAAGGTGAACGGATGGACTCTACATGCCTGGTTCCCACCGTGAAGCATGGAGGAGGAGGTGTGATGGTGTGGGGGTGCTTTGCTGGTGACACTGTTGGGGACTTATTCAAAATTGAAGGCATATTGAACCAACATGGCTACCACAGCATCTTGCAGCGGCATGCTATTCCATCCGGTTTGCGTTTACTTGGACCATCATTTATTTTTCAACAAGACAATGACCCCAAACACACCTCCAGGCTGTGTGAGGGCTATTTGAACAAGAAGAAGAGTGATGGGGTGCTACGCCAGATGACCTGGCCTCCACAGTCACCAGACCTGAACCCAATCGAGATGGTTTGGGGTGAGCTGGACCGAAGAGTGAAGGCAAAAGGGCCAATAAGTTCTAAGCATTTCTGGGAACTCCTTCAAGATTGTTGGAAAACCATTCCCGGTGACTACCTGTTGAAGCTCATCATGAGAATGCCAAGAGTGTGCAAAGCAGTCATCAAAGCAAAAAGTGGCTACTTTGAAAAACCTAAAATATAAGACATATTTTCAGTTGTTTCACACATTTTTGTTAAGTATATAATTCCACATGTGTTAATTCATAGTTTTGATGCCTT
The DNA here is from genome assembly GCF_032444005.1 of Ranitomeya imitator. Classification (NCBI taxonomy): domain Eukaryota; kingdom Metazoa; phylum Chordata; class Amphibia; order Anura; family Dendrobatidae; genus Ranitomeya; species Ranitomeya imitator. The sequence continues at coordinate 825,500,096 of NC_091282.1, read as the reverse complement.
CAGTGAGAATGTACAATTTTCATAGTCATAAAAATACAGAAAAATCTTTAAATGAGAAGGTGTGTCCAAACTTAAGGTCTTTACTGTATAAATATATATACACACATATATATATATATATATATATATATACATATATATATATATATTGTAAGGATTGTACTCACTCAGATGCGTAGGAGGAAAAAGGAGGCACATTCATTCAACATCCATGTGGGTTTATTTGCTTCATAAATAGTGTTGAGCATTCCGATACCGCAAGTATCGGGTATCAGCCGAGAGAGAGAGAGAGAGAGTTTCCTCTCCTTCAGACCCTGGGAACCATGAGAATACCTTCCGATACTTGATGTCCCATTGACTTGTATTGGTATCGGATATCGGTATCGGCGATATCCGATATTTTTCGGGTATTGGCCGATACTCTCCGATACCGATACTTTCAAGTATCGGACGGTATCGCTCAACACTATTCATAAACCATCAAGTCAGCATCAAAAAGGTAAACACAGGCTGTACATCAGGCCGACACCACATCAGTGTCAATAGCACATGCTCTGCTACTCTGCAATGTCCAGCACTCAGGCTCTATCTGGAGCCACTGGCACAGAAAGGCTTCTCCCTCTAAAGACACAGACCACTCTATAATATCCATCCTGGACACATGGAAGTCTATCCACACTGGCAGACTCCCAAACACTCACACACATGTGCCAAACACCTCCATTTCATGGTTGTAACCACACCCAGGTACCTATCACATGGCTTGTCAGGTGATTGTGACATCACCGCGATACACAGGGACATGGCCAAGGTAAGGAAGGCTGAAAAATGACCACCTTTGAACAAGAAACATAAGATAAAACATCAAGACTGGGCCAAAAAATATCTTAAGACTGACTTTTCAAAGGTTTTATGGACTGATGAAATGAGAGTGACTCTTGATAGGCCAGATGGATGGGCCAGAGGCTGGCTCAGTAAAGGGCAAAGAGCTCCACTCCGACTCAGACACCATCAAGGTGGAGGTGGGGAACTGGTATGGGCTGGTATCATCAAAGATGAACTTGTGGGACCTTTTTGGGTTGAGGACGGAATGAAGCTCTACTCTCAGACCTACTGTCAGTTTCTGGAAGACAACTTCTTCAAGCAGTGGTACAGGAAGAAGTCAGTATCGTTCAATAAAAACAAGATTTTCATGCAGAACAATGCTCCATCACATGCCTCCAAATACTCCACAGCGTGGCTGGCAAGTAAAGTTCTCAAAGAAGAAAAAATAATGTCATGGCCCCCTTGTTCACCTGATCTGAACACCATAGAGAACCTGTGGTCCCTCATAAAATGAGATCTACAGGGAGGGAAAACAGTACACCTCTCGGAACTATCTGGGAAGCTGTGGTGGCTGCTGCACGCAATGTTGATCATAAACAGATCAAGCAACTGACAGAATCTATGGATGGAAGGCTATTCAGTGTCATCATAAAGAAAAGTGGCTATATTGGTCACTAATTTTGGGGGGTTTCGTTTTTGCATGTCAGAAATGTTTATTTCTAAATTTTATGCAGTTATATTGGTTTACCTGATGAAAATAAACAAGTGAGAAGGGAATATATTTGGTTTTTATTAAGTTGCCTAATAATTCTGCACAGTAATAGTTACCTGCACACACAGATATCCTCCTAAGATAGCCAAATCTAAAAAAACACTCCAACTTCCAAAAATATTAAGCTTTGATATCTATGAGTCTTTTGGGTTGATTGAGAACATAGTTAGTGATCAATAATAAAAATAATCTGCTAAAATACAACTTGCTTAATAATTCTGCACTATATAAATATATATATATATATATATATATATATAGTACATATGTGACCTCGTCTCCTGGTACTAACCTGCACGTAACCTCTGATCCTAACAATATCTTCTTCTACACCCTCTTATCTCCTCTTCCCACAATCAAATACAAGACTTCTCCCACGCATCCCCCATACTCTGGAACTCTCTACCCCAACACATAAGACTCTCGCCTACCATGGAAACCTTCAAAAAGAACCTGAATACCTACCTCTTCCAACAAGCCTACAATCTGCAATAACCACTAATAGACAAAACCGCTGCACGACCAGCTCTCTATCCTCGCCTACTGTATTTTCACCCATCCCTTGTAGATTGTGAGCCCACGCGGGCAGGGTCCTCTCTGCTTATGTACCAGTCGTGACTTGTATTGATTAAGATTATTGTACTTGTTTTTAATTATGTATACCCCTCCTCACATGTAAATCGCTATGGAATAAATGGCGCTAAAATAATAATAACAATAATAACTCTGTGACCATTCTTGACTGGCCCAGCGAGAGCACTGACCTAAACCCAATTGAGCATCTCTGGTGAGACCTGAAAATAGCTGTCCACCAACCTTCACCATCCAACCTGACGGAACTGGGGAGGATCTGCAAGGAATAATAGCAGAGGATCCCCAAATCCAGGTGTGAAAAACTTGTTGCATCATTCCCAAGAAGACTCATGGCTGTACTAGCTCAAAAGGGTGTTTCTACTCAATACTGAGCAAAGGGTCTGAATACTAACAACCATGTGATATTTCAGTTTTTCTTTTTTAATAAAGTTGCAAAAATTACTACATTTCTGTTGCTTTTCAGTCAAGATGGGGTGCAGAGTGTACATTACTGAAAACAAATTAACTTTTTTTGAATTTACCAAATGGCTGCAATGAAGCAAAGAGTAAATAATTTATAGGGATATGAATATTTTCTGTACCCACTGTATATACAGTGGGGAAAAAAGTATTTAGTCAGCCACCATTTGTGCTAGTTCTACCACTTATAAAGATAAGAGAGGCCTGTAATTGATATTATAGGTAGACCACAACTATGAGAGTCAAAATGAGAAATCAAATCCAGAAAATCACCTTGTCTGTTTTTGCAAGATGTGTTTTGCAAATTAAGGTGGAAAATAAGTATTTGGTCATTAACAAAAGTTAATCTCAATATTTTGCTATATATCTTTTGTTGGCAATGACATAGGTAAAATGTTTTCTGTAAGTCTTCACAAGGTTGGCACACACTGTTGGTGGTATGTTGGCCCATTCCTCCATGCAGATCTCCTCTAGAGCAGTGATGTTTTATGCCTGTCGCTGGGCAAAAAGGAATTTCAATTCCCTCCAAAGGTTTTCTATAGGGTTGAGATCTAGAGACGGCTAGACCACTCCAGGACCTTCATTGATTTAATCACACCAATTTGCTTGCCTATTGCAGATTCAGTCTTCCCAGCCTGGTGCAGGGTTACAATTTTGTTTCTTGTGTCCTTTGACAGCTCTTTGGTCTTCACCATAGTGGAGTTTGGAGTGTGACTGTTTGAAGGTGTGGATAGGTGTCTTTTATAATGATAAAAAGTTCAAACAGGTGCCATTACTACAGGTAGTGAGAGGAGGACAGAGGAGCCTCTTAAAGAAGAAGTTGCAGGTCTGTGAGAGCCAGAAATCTTGCAAGTTTTTAGGTGAATAAATATTTATTTTCCACCATAATTTAAAACATAAATCTTGCCAAATCGGACAATTTAATTTTCTGGATTTGTTTTCTCACTTTGACCCTCATAATTGTGGTCTACCTATGATGTCAATTACAGTCCTCTCCCATCTTTTTAAGTGGGAGAACTTGCAGAATTGATGGTTGACTAAATACCTTTTTCCCCACTGTATATATCTTGAGGATTTTTTCCTTGGAAAACAATGTGTAAATGTCTTTGAGAATTACTCTATGTAAAAGCTCATGTTAAAATCGCATAGCAATCAAATAGCTATCGCATGGCATTTGGATGTAAATCGGATACCAGAAGTGAAAAATCGGACTGTACTCACATGAAAATCGCATGACACTTGCATGACACTATTACTACTTTTTTGGGCCAAAATCAGAACTTTTTTTCAGGATGATGGGTATGGGCCTTTGAAAACAGAAACATAACAGTTGTGTAATAACTAGGGATGGGCGAACCCGAACTTTAAAGTTCGGAACCCGCACCGAACACATAGTGTTCGGTCACAAGGTCAAGAACACGATTTCCATGGGAAACCCGTATTACAGTTCGGGTACAGTTCGGGTCCAGGGCCTGTAAAAGAAAGCATAAAATTAATAATAAACATTATAAATATTATACTTACTGGTCGAGCGACGCGTCCTCCCATCCCGCTGTCTCCCGGCCGCATCTGCTTCCGGGGCCACTCATTACCTGGACAGGTAAGTATAATTATAATGTTTATTATTAATTGTATGCTTTCTTTTACAGCCCCACCCCATATCTGTAAAGTCCAAGCTCGGGGTTCGGACGCAAGTTCGCATCATCTCCGGCCCCGAACTCAAACTTTACAGAAAAACTCGGGCGAACCCACCGATCCTGATCATCGGGGGGAGGGGGGTTCGCCCATCACTAGTTACAACTGTCCAACTCCATAGAGTATACAGTTAGTGTAATGAAAGAATTTATATATATTTTGTATGGTAGCTGGGATTCACCATTGCCTTTGTAAATAATCTACATTAATTACAGAATAAAATACTTAATCCAATAAATAACCACTTGTATGCAAGGTATATGTCATGCACTACTAGACATAAATCATCCCAAACAAAACGTGCAACACAAAGACACTGTATTAAAATTAATTTTATTAATAGTAATATAAAGCAAAAAAAATAATGATATACAAAATGAAGCTGATAAAAATAGAACACACTATAGTGGTACGATGACACCTCAAAATATACAAACTAAATAATTAATTAATACCTATACTCATATGGCACAAATATTGCACAATAATTATGATAAATATATAGTTATATATTCCCAGATAGAAAAATAGTACAAAAAATAAAAATATATGGTAGAAATAAAAAATAAAAAATAACATGAATAAAATGAGCAAAAATGCAAAAATGTGCAAAATATAACCACAAAATAATCAAAACACTATAAAGGCGGTGTATTGTGGAAAAAACTAATAAACCAAAAAAACTAAAAAACCAAAAGAAAATTATATGAAAAATATAAGTATAATGCTAGATATATTGCACAACCCACCTAAATGAATATATATATATATATATATATATATATATATATATATATATATATATATGTGTGTGTGTGCAAATAGTGCTAAATAAAACTCTAGTGCAAAAAATAGAGTATGCAATATTGCATTCCTGCATATAATATAAAGTGTACTAATATAAAGTGCAACCGTGCTGATGCTATTAATCCAAACTGGGTCTCTATATTGCACAAAATTTGTGCAATTAGTGCTAAATCTAGGTGCTAAAAAGTGCAAAAAGGTATACGCAATATAACAATCCCTGCATATAATATAATATGTGCTGCTATAAAGTGCAGACGTGCTGATAGCTAATACTAGGTCCCTATATTGCACAATGCCACTCTAGAAACCACAATAGAAAGTAGTGCAACAATGATAAGATAGGATAATATAACCAAGGTACTAAGGTGCAAACAGTGCCTAAATGAGACCGCCGCTATTGTACACTAGCAGCAGCATAGGTATCATAAATAAAAGTTAGATAGCTTAATAGAGGCTCCACATACCTATAGGTGCTCAGTCCCTACGTACGTTTCAGCTGAATGCCTTCTTCCGGGGGCGTATACAAGGGCTAATGGGGGTCAGTTTATATAGTGTGCTGATTGCCCCTGAGTAGATGAAGCTGAGCAGTATGTGCGGCGCGTGCGCAGCCGCCCAGCCCATGGCCCCATCCACCCGGCGTCACCCCGGCAACGCGCACACCACCCAAACCCCGCCCACGTGAATCACGTGATAGGGGAAGGCGGGGAACACGTCACCGAGGAGAGAGACGCCGCGCTGAATGAAACCAGAGACCAGGAAAGCCGTGCACACGCACAACCGCCGAGCTGCAACTCAGGGATATAAAGATGCCGCAGAGAATGAAATAAACTACTACAGATTGCGCTGTGCACACAATGTATAAATATGTGAGTATTCTACCATAATCCCACTCATAAACAGGGCATGAAAACATAATTAATAATAAACATATACAGAATAAAATATGCATATAACAATATAAATACATCGGAATATTCCAAGACTGGTATATCTTCTAATAAACTCCGGATCTTGACTCAAATAGATGGTATGATTTTCACATAAAGTAAATAGTCCACATGCAATATCTTAGAGACCAAAACTGTAAAATATGCAATAATAGAAAATATTACTAAAGGCACATGACAACCATTTATACAGAAATATCAATAAATATACTATAAAAAGATTAAAAAGAGAATAAAAGATGATCAGAGAAATGACGAGTAGCTTAAAGCCTCATTGAGACACAGAGGTTGAAAAGTACGGAGGGTCCATATCCATCTACTCTCTTTTTGAGCAAGCCTACGACTAACATTACCTCCGCGTAAATCGGTAATAATCCTGTCTATACCGATCACACGGAGACCAGTTGGGTCACATCCATGATGAATCTTGAAGTAAATACAGTTCTGCATGCTTCCTCTTCACACCCAAAACATGTTATTAATGCTATACCAATTGGGCAATTTTTAAGGCCGGCGTCACACTCGGCGTAAGACAATACCGTCCGTATATTACGGCCGTAATACGCTGAAAAGTCCCCAAAATAGTGGTCCGTAGCTCCTCCGTAGGCAGGGTGTGTCAGCGTATTTTGTGCATGGCATCCTCCGTATGTAATCCGTATGGCATCGCATCCGTACTGCGTGTTTTTCTCGCAGGCTTGCAAAACCGACATATGGACATACAATGGATCCATGTGTAAAAAAAAACAAAAAACATATATACTGTCTATATATATATATATCAGTATACATATACATATACATATATCATATATGTCAGTAGACACATATATGTATATATATTAATATTTCATACAGCGCGAGATAGCTTTAAAGCCGGTAATTCAATTGCCGGCTTTTGCTATCTCCTTCCTAAACCCGACATGATATGAGACATGGTTTACATACAGTAAACCATCTATTATCCCCATTTTTTTTGCATATTCCACACTACTAATGTTAGTAGTGTGTATATGCAAAATTTGGCCGTTCTAGCTATTAAATTAAAGGGTTAAATGGCAGAAAAAATTGGCGTGGGCTCCCGCGCAATTTTCTACGTCAGAGTAGTAAAGCCAGTGACTGAGGGCAGATATTAATAGCCTGGAGAGGGTCCACGGTTATTGGCCCCCCCCTGGCTAAAAACATCTGCCCCCAGCCACCCCAGAAAAGGCACATCTGGAAGATGCGCCTATTCTGGCACTTGGCCACTCTCTTCCCATTTCCGTGTAGCGGTGGGATATGGTGTAATGAAGGGTTAATGCCACCTTGCTATTGTAAGGTGACATTAAGCCAGATTAATAATGGAGAGGCATCAATTATGACACCTATCCATTATTAATCCAATAGTAGTAAAGGGTTAAAAAAAACACAAACACATTATTTAAAAGTATTTTAATGAAATAAAGCAAAGGCGCCCTCTGCTGGTTGTCCTCATATGAACACGAGCCTGGGAGCTTTCTAGGAAATTTCCCACGCTCGAGGAACAACCAGCAGAGGGCGCATCACCACAAATGAAGGTAAATATAGGTCATTGACCTACTTTACCTTCATTCCCCGGGGTTTTGCAGCCACGAGCACCGCTGCATTAGCAGAGCTCCTGGCTGTAAAATATTTTAACCCCTTCAGATGGATTTACATCGTGGGACGTTACAGATCTTCGGAAGGTATGTATATTGTTGGTTTATTATTTTTTCTTTGTTACAGAGCGAGGGTCTTCAGGTGGATTGAGCGTAGAATAAAATATTACAACAACCTTTGTTTTCATTTCATTAAAATACTTTTAAATAATGTGTTTGTGTTTTTTTTAACCCTTTACTACTATTGGATTAATAATGGATAGTTGTCATAATTGACACCTCTCCATTATTAATTTGACTTAATGTCACCTTACAATAGCAAGGTGGCATTAACCCTTCATTACCCCATATCCCACCGCTACACGGGAATGGGAAGAGAGTGGCCAAGTGCCAGAATAGGCGCATCTTCCAGATGCATCATGGATGGGACCCAACTGGTCTCCGTGTGATCGGTATAGACAGGATTATTAACGATTTACGCGGAGGTAATGTTAGTCGTAGGCTTGCTCAAAAAGAGAGTAGATGGATATGGACCCTCCGTACTCTTCAACCTCTGGGTCTCAATGAGGCTTTAAGCTACTCGTCATTTCTCTAATCATCTTTTATTCTCTTTTTAATCTTTTTAATCTTTTTATAGTATATTTATTGATATTTCTGTATAAATGGTTGTCATGTGCCTTTAGTAATATTTTCTATTTTTGCATATTTTACAGTTTTGGTCTCTAAGATATTGCATGTGGACTACTTACTTTATGCGAAAATCATACCATCTATTTGAGTGAAGATCCGGAGTTTATTAGAAGATATACCAGTCTTGGAATATTCCAATGTATTTATATTGTTATACGCATATTTTATTCTGTATATGTTTATTATTAATTATGTTTTCATGCCCTGTTTATGAGTGGGATTATGGTAGAATACTCACATATTTATACATTGTGTGCACAGCGCAATCTGTAGTAGTTTATTTCATTCTCTGCGGCATCTTTATATCCCTGAGTTGCAGCTCGGCGGTTGTGCGCGGCTTTCCTGGTCTCTGGTTTCATTCAGCGCGGCGTCTCTCTCCTCGGTGACGTGTTCCCCGCCTTCCCCTATCACGTGATTCACGTGGGCGGGGTTTGGGTGGTGTGCGCGTTCCCGGGGTGACGCCGGGTGGATGGGGCCATGGGCTGGGCGGCTGCGCACGTGCCGCACATACCGCTCAGCTTCATCTACTCAGGGGCAATCAGCACACTATATAAACTGACCCCCATTAGCCCTTGTATACGCCCCCGGAAGAAGGCATTCAGCCGAAACGTACATAGGGATTGAGCACCTATAGGTATTTGGAGCCTCTTTTAAGCTATCTAACTTTTATTTATGATACCTATGCTGCTGCTAGTGTACAATAGCAGTGGCCTCATTTAGGCACTGTTTGCACCTTAGTACCTTGGTTATATTATCCTATCTTATCATTGCTGCACTACTTTCTATTGTGGTTTCTAGAGTGGCATTGTGCAATATAGGGACCTAGTATTAGCTATCAGCACGTCTGCACTTTATAGCAGCACATATTATATTATATGCAGGGATTGTTATATTGCGTATACCTTTTTGCACTTTTTAGCACCTAGATTTAGCACTAATTGCACAAATTTTGTGCAATATAGAGACCCAGTTTGGATTAATAGCATCAGCACGGTTGCACTTTATATTAGTACACTTTATATTATATGCAGGAATGCAATATTGCATACTCTATTTATTGCACTAGATTTTTATTTAGCACTATTTGCACACATATGTATATATATACATTTAGGTGGGTTGTGCAATATATCTAGCATTATACTTATATTTTTCATATAATTTTCTTTTGGTTTTTTAGTTTTTTTGGTTTATTAGTTTTTTCCACAATACACCGCCTTTATAGTGTTTTGATTATTTTGTGGTTATATTTTGCACATTTTTGCATTTTTGCACATTTTATTCATATTATTTTTTATTTCTACCATATATTTTTATTTTTTGTACTATTTTTCTATCTGGGTATATATAACTATGTATTTATCATAATTATTGTGCAATATTTGTGCCATATGAGTATAGGTATTAATTAATTATTTAGTTTGTATATTTTGAGGTGTCTTATCATACCACTATAGTGTGTTCTATTTTTATCAGCTTCATTTTTGTATATCACTATTTTTTTACTTTATATTACTATTAATAAAATTAATTTTAATACAGTGTCTTTGTGTTGCACGTTTTGTTTGGGATGATTTAGAATGAAATACTTGTAAACCATATATGTAGACCTTGTTTTGTTTAACCGTAACAATGATGTGATTAAGATTGATAGTGAATGGATGTAAGAAAAAATTAGCCCCTCTGCCACTCGGATAACAATGTTTGAAGTCAGCTAATGTTGTGTCAGATTACCTTGTGCATTATTTTTAGATTTAGGCTAATGTTCCGTAGGAAGAAATTGTCTTGCGCTTCAATAGATTTGACCTATGGTTTGTGGTTTTGGTACAGCTGCAGAGATCATTCAGGAAGTATTTTGTGTCTGTTTGCATTTTCTTTGCTACTCTTGGGATTCATTGTCATTCATCCACTCTGCCTGAAGAATTTCTATAGCTTCAAACAAGTGGATATTTCACCATCATTCAATATTTTGTTATACCTGTTAGTGAACCTAATTGGCATGGTAATATACATCATACCATTCAGGGAAAAGATAACATATGTTACCCCATTACATAGCTTGCATTGCTGAATTCTTACACTGATCTAATAGTTTATCATCGTGTATGCATATACCAATGTTAGAAATGAGCGTATCTTTTGACATTCGAATTTGCTGGCTTAGTTGAATTTTCCCCCAAAATTATATTCTCTGCTAATAAGTTAACATGAATCTTAGTACTGGAAACAATAGAACAGAGTAGTAGAGAGAGCTGTCAAAGTGTTCAAAGTAACGTGGTACCACAAATTTCAGGAAATTGGACTCAAATTCGATACTCTGTTGACACTTATCTCTAACCAATGTACAGTACAGTGGGTACAGAAAGTATTCAGACCCCTTTAAATTTTTCACTCTTTTGTTGCATTGCAGCCATTTGGTAAATACAAAAAAAGTTCATTATTTCACATTAAAGGGACACTGTCACCTGAATTTGGAGGGAACAATCTTCAGCCATGGAGGCGGGGTTTTTGGGTGTTTGATTCACCCTTTCCTTATCCGCTGGCTGCATGCTGGCTGCAATATTGGATTGAAGTTCATTCTCTGTCCTCCGTAGTACATGTCTGCACAAGGCAATCTTGCCTTGCACAGGTGTGTACTATGGAGGACAGAGAATGAACTTCAATCCAATATTGCAGCCAGAATGCAGCCAGCGGGTAAGGAAAGGGTGAATCAAAAACCCCAAAACCCCGCCTCCATGGCTGAAGATTGTTCCCTCCAAATTCAGGTGACAGTGTCCCTTTAATGTACCCTCTGCACCCCATCTTGACTGAAAAAGAACAGAAATGTAGAACTTTTTGCAAATTTAATAAAAAAGAAAAACTGAAATATCACGTAGTCATAAGTATTCAGACCCTTTGCTCAGACACTCATATTTGTCACATCATGCTATCTATTTCCTTGTGATCCTCCTTTAGATGCTTCTACTCCTTCATTGGAGTCCAGCTGTGTTTAATTAACCTGATAGGACTTGATTTGGAAAGGCACACACCTGTCTATATAAGACCTGACTGCTCACAGTGCATATCAGACCAAATGAGAATCATGAGGTCAAAGGAGCTGGCCAAGAAGCTCAGAGACAGAATTGTGGCAAGGCACAGATCTGGCCACTGTTACAACAGAATTTCTGCAGTACTCAAGGTTCCTAAGAGCACAGTGACCTCCATAATCCTTAAATAGAAGAAGTTTGAGACCACCAGAAGTCTTCCTAGACCTGGCAGTCCAGCCAAACTGAGCAATCATGGGAGAAGAGCCTTGGTGAGAGAGGTAAAGAAGGACACTAAGATTACTGTGGCTGAGCTCCAGAGATGCAGTAGGAAGATGGGAGAAAGTTCCCCAAAGTCAACTATCAATGCAGCCTTCCACCAGTCAGGCCTTTATTGGAGAGTGGCCCAACGGAAGCCTCTCCTCAGTGCAAGACATATAAAGCCTGCATAGGGTTTGCCAGAAAAACGCATGAAGGACTCCCAGACTATGAGAAATAAGATTCTCTGGTCTGATGAGATGAGGATTGAACTTTTTGGTGATAATTCTAAGCGGTATATGTGGAGAAAACCAGGCACTGCTCATCACCTGCCCAATACAATCCAACAGTGAAACATGGTGGTGGCAGCATCATGCTATGGGGGTATTTCTCAGCTGCAGGAACAGGATGACTGGCTGTCTTTGAAGGAAACATGAATGCGGCTATGTTCAGAGATATCATGGATGAAAACCTCTTCCAGAGTGCTCTGGACCTCAGACTTGGCCAAAGGTTCACCTTCCAACAAGACCATGACCCTAAGCACACAGCAAAAATAACAAAGGAGTGACTTCAGAACAATTCTGTTACCATTAGTGTTGAGCGATACCTTCCGATATCGGAAAGTATCGGTATCGGTTTGGATCGGCCG